>NW_020799110.1:13183954-13291400 GCF_003259725.1 Athene cunicularia | reverse complement strand
GCAGTGCGGGCAGGGCAGGCAGGGCAGTGCGGGCAGGGCAGTGCAGGCAGTGCAGTGCGGGCAGGGCAGTGCAGCTTCCCCTCTTGTGGCCATCCCGAGCCACAGCAGGACAGGCACCGCTCCGTCCCCGGCCTCCCTGCCGTTTCCATCTTCCAAACCAGACTGTGCCTATTTCAGCACTTCCAAAGTGATGTTTTCTATTTAAATCAGCCTTTTCTAAGATTCCCAGAGTCTCTTTCTCTCCGTCTGTCTGTGGATCTTTCTCTTTTCTGAAGAGTCGCGTTTTCTTGCCTGCTTTTCCGGATTTCAAAGCTTTATAAATTGATGTTGATGAGCAAGTTTAGGATCTGGGCTCTCCTGTAACTGATGGGTGCCACAAGAACCTGTTAAGTGGACTTACATTCGATCTGCTCTTTTCTGAAAGTTTCTGTTGTGTTGCCAGACACCACACGCACTGTATTAGTTCAGGGGGCTGAATCTATTTAACAGTTTTCACACTTCAAAAGTCATTACCTGGTCTCTAAAGGTAACTACTTCAGCTGGCACAGAAATGGGCTATTATCTACTATGTGTACGACAGTGAGGGGGTGCTCAGTCCTCTTACTCCTCCAAGTGCAGCAGCCTCTGCCTGTTTCCACCTAGAAGTACAGCCTTACTACATGGCACTCATCTGACCTGTGGTCCGTGCTGATGGCAGTATCTGACTATCAATGATCAAGGCAGCTCAGATGGTTTTAATAAATGAGTCAGTCCCAAACTTAAAAGCTAATCAGCTCCCGCAAAGCGATAATCTCAATTCAAAACTGCAAACTGTACTGATGATGCTGGGAAAGGAGGAATTTTATGCAGTGTGTCACTCATTTGCATGAGCTCATTATTCAGAGACAAGCTGTTAGAAAAACTTGGACAATTTTCACTACAATTTCCCTTTTTTGTGGTTTTTCTTTTCTTTTCTTTTTTTTTTTCCCTTGTACTGCACATAGAATGAAACAAGATTTCTACCAAAAAGTGTAAGACAGATGGGGAATGCCATGTACTTTTGCAAAAAAAGCACTGCATCTTCAAAAATGACCTTGGATTTCTTCCCCTGGAAAGGGAAAACATGCTAAAAAGCAAACAGAGAATGGGCTGATTTTGATCTCTTGAAGAGATACACAGAACAGAATAGTTCTACTCAAGGTTTTAAGAATTATGTATTTTATCACTCTTGGCTGCAGTCAAAAAGTCCTACTAGCAGACTGCGTGGATAATTGGAAAAACAACAAGAAAATATTGCAAAACTCTATTTGAAAAAAAAATACTTGTAATGTTGACTGGCTCTTGTGAATATTTTCCACTTCCAGATTAAGCTTTAAGCATGTTACTAAATACTTTGTGGCACTGGGAATACCATCCAAAAGAAGACAGTTACCAGAAGAAGAGAGCAGGACTGTTAATCTCTTTCAGATATAGCCAACAGCCCCTGGAGCTCTGCCCCGAACTCACTGGTTCTTCTCAGCCATATTGAGCATCATCGCATAGCCCTGCTCTGAACATGCTGATCTCCACATGTGTACTGTGAAGGTATTGCTCTACTCCTGTACTGATTAAACCCTGGGTTATCATAAATTGATAGAGGTCTTCAAGCTCATTCTACTGTCTGTCCATTTTCATGAGATGTGTTCCTCATCATTCAGGACATGCATACCACCATACCTTCTTTTCACCCCAGCCTCAGGAACACCTAGCCCTGCCCCTCTGCTTTTGAACCTCCGGCATATTTTTGCTTTAAATAATCTCATGATCAAAAAGGCAGTTTTAAACTGAATGTTAGTTCACATCAGTGGAAAGAAGTGCACTGAAAAAATGTGTGTGATTGAACGTTCTTTGTTAGCTGTATGGCATTGTAGGGATAAATGAACTAGTGTATGTATTATTCATCAGCTGAAGGATTACACACCATGCAACCATGATGGTTTCTGAAGAGATTCTGGAACCCTGATCAGAGGCACCTCACAACTGACCAGTAAACCTGGTGACTAAAGCTAGCCCATCTGTATCCAGGACACCTACCAAGAGCCGCCTTCTAACTTTACCACCAGTAGGAGCATCTAAGAATTTACCTCTGCTTGCCTTTACCATCCATAGAAGTTGAAGAAATTCTGTCAATTGGGGAACCAAATCCTGGGAAACTTCTTTTCTTCTTGGTCTCGGTCACCTCATTCTCCATAGACACCAGCTCATCAAGAAGGAACAGTTTGGCTGCCAGGTTGGTGGCTGACTTCTCTTCACTGGCACTGGGATGTGCTCCCATGTCCAGAGCAGTAGAAGGTTCCAAAGGCTGTAAAAGAAAGCACAGATGTTTGCTTGCTACTCAAGTTCCAGAAAAACTATTTCAACCAGTGTCACAGCAGTAGTCCTATAAACATATAATCACTAGGATACTGAACATGGGACAATGTTTTAAAACAAAGTTCCTTCTGTGAATTATGGCCATTTTCCACCCACAGGAGTTTGCCATAAAAGGTTCAGGTTTGTTGTTTTTGGGGTTTATTTATAGAATTGAACTCACCTTCATTATTATTGCAAGAATTGTCAAAATTCATTACTTCACAAAGCCTGTTTTTGAGGTCCAGCCCACTATCCCTATCTCAGCAGTGTATCACTTATAGCATGAGCTGAGTAATTGAATACTTTTCAAAAATGCAGTCACCATTATGAGACTCCAATATCCATCCTGATATTTTTCAGGAAACTGATTTTCATTTTTTAAATTAATGCTAATAAAGAGTAATGAAAACTTATATAGCATTTTCCATGCAAAGCTGACAAATTAATGAATTGTTATGCAAAAAATATCCCAAGATAAACTTGCTCAGTACTGACATTCAAAGAATTCATGCAGCAACACTATGTGGGGAGGAGGAAAGGAAAGAACCATATGTCAAATTGACACAGCATTTTGAAATTTAGTTATGACATTAGGCTTAACACCTTTTCAAAACCAAACTCTACTTTGCTAGCCAGAATAGCTGAGAATATTGGGGTCTATAAAGAGAGAAGTGAAATACATGAAAGTGAAATAGTTTCTTTACAAATAACAGAAAAAATATAGGGCAGCAGCTAGTCTACGAAAGCAGGTGTTAAGCTCAAGTCATTCTCTCTTTGGATGAAATGTTTGCCTTCTTGTTCCACTCGATCTTTAAAAATTTCGATAAAAATTTTTAACCAAAACTTGTATTATATGCCCTGAAGCAGGTTTTCCTCTATCTTTAGATGCACAGCACTATCTTTCTCATACATATACAGCAGGTTTAGTACAAATATAAAGGAAGCCATCACATGGATGACGTAATATGCTTGTCCCTACACACCACAGTTGTGGTGGTGACATTTCCCACCACTGATGGGTGGCATAACCAGTGCTGGTGTGTATAAAACTGTGATCTTTATTTAAGGAGGAACACACAACCACAATGATCACACAAATAATGTAGCACTGTTAATACTTTTGTAAAGGATCTCATACTGTTCTCTGACTACTTTTTATGAGCCTGAAGTACACAGAGCAATCCCTTCTGTTCCCTTTCAGGGTTATAGAACTTTCATAGAAGTTTGCAACAAAATTATGTCTTTAAAAAAGACTGAACTCTTCCCTTTAGTTAGTGGGGATAACACTTGAAACTAGAAGGTTAAAAATAGTCTCTGCTCTTGAGTAAATTGTGTGGTCCCACTTACTTTGTCTTAAAAAAGGATATAATAGAATTATAAGAAGAGACAGCTAAAATGATCATCAGAAGTAGACAACAGTTTTCCTATGGAGAACCACTGAATAAAGTACAACTCGCAGATAAGCAGACGTAAGTGTGGGGTACAGCGGAGGGTTTGTAAACTTGTGAACAGCAAAGAGCTGAATAAAGGCTCATAATTTTTTCCTCATGAAAAAGAGCTCCTCAATCCACCCAGTGAAATCACCAGATGGTGGATTTAAAATAAATATAAGGAGCTATGTTTTAAACACAGCACACAGATAAAGAACAATGCATTGCCAAAGGACATCACGGCTACCAAGATTTTGAACTGTTTCAAAAACAAATTCAGGCCCATCAGCAGGTAAAACATGCCCTGATCCAGTGCAAGTCTCTGGATCAGGAAGTCTCTGAAGATGTTCTGTTTATAAGATTTTTTTCACAGAAGTCTATCATTGGTAGAGACAGGATATCAGGTCTCTGGCATCAGAACAACAGCTGCTGCAGCACTGATGTGAGGAGTGGTTCCCCCAAGCCCTATTTTCTATAAGTATCATTTTATATAATCAGGGCATGCTCATTTAAAGACAGAGAGAACGGTAGAAAGATCCATCACTATTCTTTAGTATGCATCTCACTTCTAAGGTGATCTTAAAATCTATATAGAGACCCTACAGCCAAACAGTGCTACTTTGATTAAACTTTTAGATCCTTGGGTTTTTTATGGCATGAAACCGTTACATAAATACCTTTCCTGCAAAACCTGTTTTATGTCAAGATGACATAGAAAAAAGAGAATGCGGTAGAAGTATTTTCAGGTGCAACCCCTGCATATTGTCCTAGATGAAATGTGAGACAATTCTCCCACTTCATCTTCTGCTTTCCCTCACAAGCTTAGGCAAGTTACTTTGCTCCTTCTCTCTCCTGGTCTATTCTGTCTCCTTTAATTTGTAACTTTTGTGCAAGTGGTCTTCTCTCAGTGGTCTCCTTATGGCTTCTGAAAGCTTCAGACTTCTCATATTATTTGTCTTTAAAAAGAATGAAACCTTCCCTTCGGTGCTTTCTCCCACACCACCACCTCCTTCCTCTCTGCAGGAAGTTCTCTATCCAAAGTCATAGCTCAATGTTTTGACATACAGAAAATCCCATGGTGTTTCGGGAGAGGCTGCATGAATCTGGATGAGACTTCATTCTGTCTGTCCTCCCAGAGCCATGCAATTTGCATCACTTTTCACTAGGCTCATCCTTTGCCCTTGCAGAGTCGGTACTGATCCTTTACCTTCCAACACTATTTGGATACTATGGTGTCTTCCACGCTGTGGCCAAGAACAACCTGAGGAAGAGTAAAGTTATGTGACATCCACCAGAAACATCCACCTACCTCCAGAGCTGCCTCCACAAGGAGCACTGAGCTAGAGTGCCACTGCAGTAGGGTAATCACAAGGGCCAAATGCACCACAACAAACTGGAACTGCAGCATCTGCAAAGGAGAACAACCTGTTAATGACTTCACAGCAACTTTCCCAGGGGAACCTTGCTCCAAAGACCTTAAAGAAGTGAAAGCAAAGGCAGATTCTGTTCCCGTGGCTGTTAATATATTTTATCTTACAGAGTCACTGCATAAAACCCAGTGACCAATTAGGGCCAGCTGAATGCCCGTCACCTTTGGGTGCAGAATCCACTCTTTTCTCTTTCCTCCTTTACAGCTCTGCAAATCTTTTAATTCCTTACTGCGCAATGGCCCAACCCTTGAAGTGGCAGCAGTAATGAATGTAAACTTGTGTTAAAAACAGATGAACTAGACAGTCACTTGTAAGCAGGGATACTTTGGCTCATAGCCACCCAGGTTGACCCTGACCTCCTCACATGCTGGGTAGATGCTTAAAGATGTTACGGAAATCACAAACCTGTCCAACCACATTTTGAAAGCAAGGCTGCATTTCACCAGTCCTCAGCACGAGTTAATGGTAGCCACAACTTCCAGGATCTTCTTGGGATCCTAGAATAAAGTTATCCAGCTCCTACACCTGGGAAGAGTTTACATGGGAATACATTGCCCAGACTAGTGGTGTTCTGACCAGGTGCCATGAAACCACAGATCCCTACGGAGCCTTCAAATAATGCAGGGAGACTCAACTTTTGGGAGGTGCAGGATCAAGAAGCTGTTTGCTGCAGGGGTTATCTTTGGCCATGGGTTTAGGCTACACCGTTTAAGCCTTTTTTTGGATCTAGCTCTTAAAACCTGATGTACCTCCAACTCAACCAGGTGGGAATATTTCATCTGATGTTAATAAGAACAAGGCTGGAGCCTCTAATGCCAAAGGTATCTGCTAATTTGCTAATTACTCTGTCTTCAGGTCCTGTCCCAGAGTATAATTCAAATCTGATTCTGCCATTCTTCGCTGACTCTCTGCTTGGCAAAAGCAGAAATAGAAAGGATGTATAAATATATTTCTATGATGTACAATAGTTGTTTCATCCTCTGCGTAGAAAATCTCCCGTTAGATCAGGCAGAAAACACATAGTAAAAAACATTTGGCTTTGTACTTTTTCCCCATGTTGCAAAGGAGAAAAGCCACAACTGCTTGGAGTCCAGTATTAATAAGTAAAGCTATAACATTTGTAGTGTTGTTTCTTGAAACTGTTTCTTGCTTGGCTTTTTAAAATATATGTTACATGTAATTCTATTATTTGGTTACCCCATTCTATTTTTTTTTATATATATGTCAGTGAGGGATCAGGCATGAGGAAGGAAGTTGCTCATTATTCTGTAGGGGTGAAGCAGACTTCGTTCACTGGAATCAAAAGGACAAAGCCAAAGCAGTAAGCCAGGTGGTACCACTGTCTCTCAGTCTGATGGCAACAGCCATTAAAGTCAGACAAGGGGCTGTCTGGGTGTTTTTAAAGCTGTAGCTCTCTACAATGTATATTTTTGTATGTGGGTGTGCATTGAAATTTGAAGTAGTAGTCTCTACCTTCACAGGTAACCACATCCTGATTAATTGGATACAGAGACATAAAAATAAATGGCAAGGTTAAAAACACATGTTTATTATGGTTTAAGGTCTGTGCTGGTATTCATTCAACCCAAAGACCAAAGAGCTAAAAATAGCAACTGGTACACTACTCAAAATAAACATTAAGGCACCTGCAACACAAAAGACATTTGATTAACTGGTCAGAACTCGACGCCAGTGAAATTCAAAGCGGAGGAAATTGCAAGGACTTAAAGCTTGGCTCTAGTTCCCATGGAAATGAGTAGCTAAGAAGTAATGTCACTGGTTCAAAAGGGAGCAAAACTTAAGTCCAGGAAGGTCCTGTTGTGCTCATTTCCATGCAGTGATGGGACCAAGGCGGGAGAAAGAAGCAGGGTCATTCTAGTGGAGCAGTTTAGCTCTAGAAAAGCATTTGCAAAACTAGGGGTGCAGTGAGGAGCATGTCAACATAATTAAAATCACACGGTCTTATAGCAGTCTGCGATTTAGCTTTCCACCTCCAGCCATGTCATAGGATCTCAGTTGTTTAAAACTTTTGTTGCTTTTTCTTCTTGAGCTCATGTGTTGCAATTGGGCAAGCAAGCAGAGCCCTCCTGCCAAAAGGGGCTTTCCCAGCCATGCGCTGGTTATTGCTTCACCCCATCCACACTTCACCTTGACCCACTCCAAGAGAGACCTAAAGTGAGGATTGACAGTATTTGTTACTGATGAAGAATAGGCAAAGCTCTGACAACCACATGGGCCTTTGCAAGACACACCCTTACCACTTTTATTGAATTTCCATCCTTCTTCCGGAAAACTCTTCACCACCAACTTCACAGAGAAAGGTCAAGGGATAGGGGTATAATTCCATGTCTTTAGTATCTCAGGGTCTGGTCTGGCGTTATCCAACATGAAATATGGTTTACCCTTCACTAAATGTAATTGCAAGTCTGAAATTCAGACATATTTATGTGTTTTAGTGATATCTTAGCTTGACATGTGTCAAAACTAAAATTCCTCATAGAATCAGGTATCTTTGTTGCAGGTCCAATTAAAATAAAATTAAAGATAAAGGGAGGAACATTATTCTACCTTATCAAAGCAGGATAAACATTCAAAACTTTTTCCTAGGAATCTGCGCAGAGCCGTTTTCCAAGAAAAGATCACAAGAAAGCAAAATTCTTTACCAAAGAGAAACTGTGAAGTCTCCAACATCAAACCAAAGAACTTAAAAGATGTTTTTCTTTCAAAGAAAAAAAACAAAAACCAAAATGACATCCTGAAGATAAGTGGGCCGAACAAACCCCAGACAGCGTGCAATTCATCACTAAGCTCCAAACCCATTCCTTGTCAAAAATGGTAACAGCTGTCATTGTTCTTACCCATTTGAACTATCATATTTCACATTACTGTGGAGATTACTCCACAAGTATAAATCACAAGAGCTTTATTTTTCTTTCTGGTCTGTTAGCAAGAGAACCGAGGCAAGACATCACGCCTTGCACTGTAATCTTTCACTGAGGCTGCCACTATATATTGATGACTATGCTGTGCTTGTTGCAACACCAACAAGGGACATGTCCAAGCTCACCTGCAAATGAGAACCTTGCTCTTGCAATGAGCATGTTGTGACACAGCCCAGAAGTCCTTGAAGTTTTGTGCTGTATGCTTCCAAGCTGACCTGATGTAGAGCCAAGACGTGACTGTCCCATAGGCACTGGAAAGCTCCTTTAGGACTCCAGTCCTTCTGCTATATGAGCACTGGGATGGCACTGGTGAGCGTCCATCACCTGTCAGCCATGAGGATTCTCTCCTATCCTGCAGATTCCACCCAGCTCGGGAAATCCCAGATGCACCTGCAAGCCAGTTACTGAGGTATTTTGTTGCTGCTCCAGTGTCACAAAATAGAATATTAACTGCTGCTACCTATCTTAATCAAATGTACCATTGAGTCCTAGCATTGGCCTCACTAGCCTTGGGCTTTACACCTGATGGGAATCTATCTTGGCCAAAAAAATGATGATGGATGAGTATCTTACCAAAAGAACAACTTATAAATGTCTTGTGTGAATCTCTGAGAATAAGTCTGCTCCTGCTGAAAAAAATTTGCCTTACAAACAAAAGTTGTAGGATGGATCCTCTGAGCATATTCATCACCACAAAGCCAAAAATATGCCCATAGCAGCAGTCCCAGTGATTTCAAAAACTCCTAAGAGACCATGTATATGTCAAGTGTAATTTTCTAGTCAAGTAAATATCAAAGAGAGAAAAATAAAACCAAATCCCACCCTCAGAAAAAAAAAAAAAAAAAAAAAAAAGCAGCAGAGTCCAAAACCAGGTGAAAGTGGTTCTTTTGTTCTCATCCCACAGATGAGATATAGAGCACTTCCTACATACTGCCTTCTAAAAAGATGAAAGCAAGACATTGAAGCATGGGACTTTGTGGCAAAATGAAATGGAAGCAGTCAGTGTCGGGCATTTTATGTTACTAGAAAGGTGTTTCCTGGAATAAGTGGAGATTTTTTAACAATAACATGTATTTTATCAGATACATGGTATAAAAACCGTCAACTTCTACAATGTAAATCTCCCTCTATTTTCAGTTTCCCGACTATGTAGATAAATAGATGCAGGTAGGTTTCATCTGATGCAACCAGAGAGAACTTAAAATTCATGAACTTATGCAAGAGGCGTATGACTAGTGATTTTGAGATAATGACTAGGTATTTCTGCGTCCCAAATGAAACATTTTGTCAGAGAGTATTTCAAGGCCAAGGATGTTCCACTTTCTGCAAATGAAGTTCTTTAAAGGTTTCTCAAGAAGACGTTTCAGAACAGTTATTGGTGTCCCGGTTTCAGCTAGGATAGTGCTAATTACTTCTTCTTAGTAGTTAGAATAGTGTCGTGTTTTGGATTCAGAATGGGTTTTGGTCTGAGAAGAATGTTGATAATATAAAGTTGTTGCTAAGAAATCAAGGACTTTTCAACTTCTCATGTCCTGCCCATCCACAAGAAGCTGGAAGGGAGCACAGCCAGAGCAACAGACCCAAATTGGCCAGTGGAATATGCCATATCACATACGATGTTATGCTCAGTATATAGATGATGGTTGTCAGGGAAGCTGTATCTCCTGGGACTGTGCTTTTGGGATTCTCTCTTCTCCGGGGTCACTAGCTAGGAATGGGCTGGGTGTTGGTCAGCAGGTGGTGAGCAATTACATCACTCATTTGTATATTCTATTATTATCATCATCATCATTAGAATTATTATTTTAATTTTACTTTATTTCAGTGATTAAATTGGTTTTTATCTTAACCTTTGAGTCTCCTTACCTTTGCCCCTCCAATTCTCACCCTGAGGCAGGGGGAGGGTGAGTTAGTGGCTGTGTGGTGTTTGGCTGCTGGCCAGGTTTAAACCATGACAACTGCTTTTCAACATCTTCATTTCAATAATTACATTCATTAATTATATCACACATGTTATCACATAACAATATGATTTCCAGTGATTGGTCTTGATGTGTTTTCATGTCAGCATGAAAGTAATTTTTGCCTGTATTTTACTAAAGTACCTATTGTAAAAGCTGAATCAACTATTAATAGCTGTGCTTTTAGTAGACACAGATGTGATCAGAGGATGCTCAATTATACAACTGTTCCTACCACCTGTACTCAGATAAAACAGATTCAGCAATAGCTTAGTCCCTGCAGAGCTTGACTAGACTCTGCATGGACCCTGCTCATGGAAGGCACAACGTTTGTGGGAGCAGCACATGAATTGCATGGCTTATATGGCAAAAGGCTGAAAATGTGGTCCTCTAGTTCCCATGTGGAATTTGGAGAGTGTACAAACGAGCACAGCCTTGCTGGGGTACATTTGCTTAACAGACACAAGCAGGATTCAGGAAACAAATAACTGACAAAGGTGAACAAACACTTGTGGAAGACCAGTCAGTCATGGTCCTCATCTCTTCATTTGAATAAAGAGCATGAAACCACATGGCCATGCAGAAGAAATAAGGACACTTTTCCTTAGAATGGGCAGGAAGGAGACAAAGTGTACATTTTGCAAAACCGACTACACTGTGTAATCAAATTTTACCAACAGATTTTAGAAATTAAAACCTGAAAATTCACATCAATACCATAAAAGTAGGAGACCATGAAGCAAGAGATGCAAACAGAAGTGATAAAACCCACCTAGAAGCCTAGGGACTATTAAGTAAGAAGGGTGCAATGAAGTATAAGAAAATACCTCTTAATGGGAAGAACCTATTTGCACCTTTCCTAAGTAAAATAACTGAGCAAGCTGCAGTATTCCCAGAATGCACAATGGAAAATAAAACACTATTAGATTAGTCTGCATTGCCGACAAACTCTTAACTCTACTCTGTTTAGGTATGTATTGACTGACCATGTCAACTTTTCTTAACGTTTCATTTAGCTTTCTTCCTTCATCTTTACCATAACTAAAAACTATTCATTGTTAGAGTGCCATCTTCAGCATTTAAAATAAAAATAAGAAATCCTTCTATCAATAAAATCAAGAAATATATTGTGTTTTTCTATGTTAGAAAAATCATCTCCTTTCCTAAACAGCACTGGAGTGATAAGTGGAAGTTCTTCATACCTGGTATAAAGAGTGTATTAGCAGAATATGTTATCAATATGAAAATATAGACTGTTTAAAGTCTAGTAAAAATATCCTTCAAGATATGCCTTCAAGATAAACTCTTAAGAGACAAGAATGGCATTGGAATTTCTTAACAAGATTCAAACACTGATGCTTATTTACCACATAAACACTTAGATGCCCTGATCAAGGATATTACTTGAAGAATAAAAGTCTCAGTGAAGATGGATTGCAAATGGAAATCAGAGAGTAATCTGCTTCCCTGGGTTGATGAAGAAGGAAAGCTGCAGTCACTTGCAGTCTTTGTCAGGGTCAATCAAGAGAGCTCTTACAACTGTGGTGTGGTTCAAATTTTTTGATTTTCTGTTTAAGAAGCCCAGAGAGGTACAATTGTCTTTCATTCAGAGAGTGAAAAGGAAACCCTAATCTGTTGAAATCAGTGTGGCAGGTATTTATAAATACTGAGGAACACCTGGTCCAGACAGATACATTTTTCAGTTTTCCCATAATTTACACCATGATTTGTTTGGTTTGGTTTTGTTGGGGTTTTTTGCCTGTTATTCCTCATGATATTCTAAGTATTTTATAAGAAAAGTAGTTTGAGCTGCATTTTGAAAATAGGTGAGCAGAGACAGATAAATGTAATAATTTGCCCCAGGCTTCCTGAGTGAATCAGTGGGCAGGGGCACAAAATGTCCAGGGAGCTCCTCAGCTTTCAGGTCTGCACTCCCCACGAGGACCAGGTGAAAAGCCAAGTACGGAAAGCTAAAAGGCACCGTGTGCTTGCACTTTCAAAATTAGTGGATTCTGAACTTTACTGTAGCCTCTGGACATCTCAACTGAAGGTTATTCACATGTATTTACTTGTACAACTCTGGTCTGGGAGGCAAAAAGAAACGGTGAAATAGTTTTGAACTCAGAATGGAAAAATTACAGTGACTATCACTGAATCAGTCTGGCTTTGTGTACAGTGGTACAAAGCTGAAGTAGTCAGATCACTGGATAATGATAATTACTCTGTTAATATAGGAATGTTTTTGCAGGGTTATCCTGTTATTGCAGGAATGTGGCAGAATCTAGATTAACATTTATCTAATATGGGATATAATAAAACCCCTTTGCAGATCCATAAATTAAATGTTTTCCCTAACTCATTTATCTTGTGTTTTACAGTATCTTATATGCAGCAAACTTGTCTACCACATATGGTATTTAGTGATGCAAAGGAACAATTCTGTCATAGCTCTTCAGCTTATTTTATAAAATAATAAGCATTTCACAATAACATACACAGAGGAAAATCCATAACAATATAAACAGGACAGCAGTTTACTGCAAAGCACTGCAAAAGCATGAAAGCAACAAGTCACTGTTGTAAAACGCACTGACACATCTTGTTTGAATATTGGCTGATTAACTGAAGGAAGTAAGTTTCCACTGATTATTATTAGTTCAGTTTTATTACCAAAAATACTAAGTGATAGGCATTTTATTATCTTAGTCCCAAACTGGAAAAAGAAGCTGTGCTTTTCCCATCAGACATGGGCATGTGTATACCTTGTGCCTGCCTGTTAATACAAAAAACTTGAAAAAAATGAAAGGAAGAAAGCAGAGAAAGGAAGAAAGCTTTTGTAAACAGAGCAGAGAACATAAAACATCCCCAACCCATCTGTGCCCTCACTCCTCTTACCTTGCATTGGATACAAGCAATTCCAACCTTAATGGTCCTGCTATGATCTTCCCCCTAACTTATCCCTGATGTTCAGCTTTCTTTCAGAGTTTTTATAGTCTCTGCTGTAGGCTACAAACTCCAATCCCTGCCTTTGCTTTCTCTTACATCATTTCTAAAGATTTTCCACTGATCCTTGCCCTAAACCTTTCTCTGTCCTGCACTCTCACACACATTCTTGCCTCATATTTGTTATATTTATTGCTCTGATCAAGATGATTAGGTTATAATTAAAGGTCTAGAGGTTTTGTTGGGTTTTTTTCTTTTTTTCTTTCAAGATTCAGACAGACATGGGAGTGGAAAGATTTTCAGCAGCATCACCATTCCTCTAACTTCTCGCTTTTGCAAACTGCAGTACAGAAACCTGACATCCTGAATTATTTTTTTTTTTTTTAAACTTTCATTAACTTCAGGAATAAAGTAATTATTGCATTTCTAGTAGGCCAACACTATTGTAAGATAAGCATCAGAAAGGAGTTTGTTTTGTAAAGCAAGTCACAAGAACTTAAGTATTTCAGACACTTCGTTTCAGTTATTGAAATGATTGTAAAGTGTGAGATGTGAAGTTGCCTATCTTCCCCAGGCAGTACCAGAGGACCTATTTCTTTCCTTGTTTGCCTCACTAGAATAAGTCTGTCTTCTCTTTTGCCCCCTCTTCTTTAAATTCATGTTTTTATTGATTCACATAGCAGTACAACACCCGGTTTTGGGTCTAAAATTTCAATCTGTGCAGACTGCTTAACAGTTCACAGTGACTTTATTCTCTAAACAGGTAGGCACAAGTACTTTCAAAATAGTTTTTACTCTAACTTGCCAAAACCTCTTCCTACAAGCAATGGACAGTAAAAGGAAATTTCAAGTGCAGCTTTGTAATAGGTGGGAAAAATATGCCAGCCAGGGAGCAAAAGCTTTGATTTCATCATCTGTCTTGATCAGAGTGATTAGAGAAGAGAAAGACAATCGTATTATAACACAGCTCCATTCCCAGATAAAGATGGCTGCAGAATTTTGCAGAGCTGACACAAAGTTCTAAGGATAGTTCACTACAAAATATGTTTTTGCCACAGTCTGTGACCGAGGTATCGGGGGAAGAAAAAAAGTCAGTGGAGCACGAGAGGCTGGTTTTGATGATGAACAAGGAGAGACAACACACCTATTTCTGTAGCATCTCTCAGTCCAGGCAGATTGGAAGCCAGGCCTCGCGTAGTGCTGCAGAAATACACGTTAGCCACGAAGAGTACCACACTGATGCCAGGCCAGAGCAGGCAGGTTGGGACTGTTTTCCACTGCAGGGACAACAAAACAGTGATGGCAGCTGCAGAGGTTCAAATGGGATCCGTGGATACTAGAGCAGCAGCAGAATCAAACAATGCCAGACTGCTGAAACACAGCTGAAAACACGGCCACTGGAAGAGAACTGGACGATGCTCTGTTTTACAGTGCTACCTGCATTTAGATGATGGCTTGTTGCTGGAAGTCCAAGGACACAGTGGTACTTGACTGATGTGTATAAAACATGTGAGCAGGATGCCAGGAAAAAAAGATAACCGTGATCTAACTACAAGATGTTATGAGTTTTATGGGGTACCTTTACTGCATATGACCATGAGGTGTTGCTGACCAGCTACCGTAGTTCTAAACACTCAGTTTCTTTCTCTTTTTTTCTGTTGGAAAGACGAAAGGTGGCACTTACAGGCATTTACTCCTCTCAGTTTTTACAGATCTTATCTCAAGCTCTTCTAAGCAGGATCTATGTAGGGCTCCATTCTGTCAGAGATTGGTGGTGATGAGGCTGGTAGGAGTCATCGGCTCTGCCCCTGCCAGTAAGCTGCTGACAGGCAACGGAATGTTGGTAACAGGCATTTCAGTATTTCACAACACAGGGTGAAGCCTGGAGGATGGCT
Organism: Athene cunicularia; assembly: GCF_003259725.1. NCBI lineage: Eukaryota > Metazoa > Chordata > Aves > Strigiformes > Strigidae > Athene > Athene cunicularia. The sequence continues at coordinate 13,276,429 of NW_020799110.1, read as the reverse complement.
GAGACTCAGCTGGCTGAAGCTTAGCACGTCACAAGAGTGGGACAGTGGGCAGCAGAAAAAAGCGGGAGGAGAAATGTAGAGCCATATTGTCATATCTTTTGACTCCAGGAGTATGTCTAAGACTTGGTATTAAGATTTGCTTTTAGGTTCTCCACTGATTGGTGATCCTATAACAAAGCTCCAGACACTTTCATACCATCTGGAGCTACTGTAAGGTTGTGGCTCTTCTTTTTTAAATAAGTAATATACACTTTTTCTATTTCAAAATAAATTTATCACTAAACTCTTCCTACAAAAGCATGTAATCTAAAAGATTTCAGAAATGGATGCTGATGCACACAACTATTATCATCTCTGACTGGGAGGTGCGAAAGATGCCGGATCTGAGTAATTAGACATCTTCATGGGCTGCTACTGACCTTAGAATGGGACATATGTTACCAGCACACTGGGTTTTTTTTCTGAGAAAAAAACCCAAACCAAACAAAAACAACAACAACAAAAAGAAAAAATAATAGGGTTAGAGTGTTAACATTTAATTTCTGCTCTAAATTGACTTAGATTTAGCAACAATTTACAGAGATACCTTTTTGACACCTTCTGGAGAAAGCTGATAAGGAAGTTTCCTGGATAATGAAAAAGGCATATGGTGGTTATTTAGCTGGCAGAGTGCCCAAGGAACAGACATCCTCAACACTACTGTAGTTTAATTATACTTGCAGTATAATTAAGTTAGGGCAACCAAGAGTTTGGAAGGAATCTTTGTTGTCTTAACCATACATGAATAAACAAACATAATGTGATTTTCTCAACTATGAAGACAAAATAAAAAGAAATTGGAGGAGATAAAGACACAAGACATGAAGCTCTTTTTGCTACCATCCAAGGGAAAGACAAACTTGCCTCCCTGCTGCCCTCATGCTCTTGAAAGCAATTTCTGTAATTCTTTCCACACTAGTTTGCAAATCAATTGAGCTGGCTCAATGTTTTCCTTAATTCCTTCAGTAGACAAGTTCTTACTCAGAGAGCAGGAGTTAGCGAGGGTTCACTTGTCTAAAGTGTTGAGCAATCTCGTTCTTCATGAGTCTTTCCTATGGAAACTGTATTTGAGGTTCTCAGACCTTGCCTTTAAAATCTTAGGGATGACACATCAGTACACGTGCTTGCTAGTTTTGCTTTATCGTACTTTTACTCCTTTTCTTCTCCCACCAAAACATGTAGCAGTACAGTTACATCACTGTGGTCTGAGTCACAGAAATCTCCCGTTTCTGTCATTACACTGTCCCGAGGGAACTTGACCTTCCAGGCTCTTCAAATTATGTCACCCTTTCCATTGACCCCTGATTCCTCACACAAGGTCACACATTTGTCACTTACAAACCAACATGAATAGTGCAGGGTCCAGAAGGTGTTACGGCCAAAGTAGTAGACCTATTCTCAGGAATTTTTGATGGAGCTGGCATGGAGTAAAGGCATGTTATTTGATACATTCTGATTGCTAGGATTATTTACAGTTTCACTAAACAGTGTGTGTGTCATTAGTAATAGTCCAGTTCTGGGTTTAGTATGGGAAATAAAGACAACATTGAAGTTCAGAAAAGCAGACATTTTTTTCCAGTTTTGAAGGGTTCGCCCCAAAATTCTAAGAAATAATCCAATCACTTTTTTCTTTTCAAATTACAATTTTTTTATAAAAAGCTGATCTTCACAAGTAAGGTGCTCAGCTGATACTGATTCATATGGCTGTGAGATAAACAACTGAGATATTCCAACTGATGGTGCCTTCAATCTATTTTTATTTCTTGAGACAATAAACTCTTCTGATAAAATTGGCACAATTCTGACACCAGTCTGAAAGTGGATTTAGCATTCCACCAGATCAAGCAACGCCCAGCATTTTATAGCTACATGACTGGTTCAGGGAGAACATCCAACATTACTTTTGTTGCACTTATGTTCATATCTTGTCTAGGGAAGCGAAACATTTTAAAATAACCACCACAGATTTTCAGTCAATATATGAGGGAATTTCAGAAATGAAGCTGATTCCCACCTATTTTCATGTAGATATAGAGAGCAGATGACTCACTGTTAAGGCAGCACTGTGGAAAAGAGACCCTGCATTAACAATATGCATGCATGTTTTCCAGTTAAAGGTACATTCTACCTTGGAAGGAAAAACTATGTGAAGACAGCAATTTTTAAATCTGCAAGCTATCAAAGTAGCTTTTACGGTGTCACTTCCATTTAAGATGACTCCTTGCAGCTAGATAGATTTTGAGAAGCAAAACCCACAAAGTGAAGGTAGCATATAAAACTGAAGACAGTAACATTCTTTAGGAATGTAAGGCTTTCTACTAGCAGTTTCTATATATGTACATTTTAAAAGTCTTTTGTGCTAGAATTAAGTGCTTGTGATAGGTGCTGGGTCATGACATTTAAGAATCCATAAAAAGCACTTGCGAAACAAAGCGAAAATCCCAAACAAGGACAGTTTATTGAAATGCAAGCTTTTTTTTGTAACAGTCATGCTATGATGCAGAAGGATGTGTTTGGAAAGAAAAAAGACAGTTTATCGTTTGTGCCTATGCCATTGGGTCCCAGCCCAAGATGGCCGTGAGAAGCAAAGATGGCCGAGAAGAGTGACAGGGCCTTTTGTGCTGTGGATGCAGTGGTCCACAAGCTCATGGATGAGAGGCAAAGAAACCATACAAAGACATCTCAAAGTACTAAGCAAATAGTAATAATTTTGGGCCAATATCAGCCTGGTCCTAATTCAAACAGGTAATACAGAAATGAAAATTATTATATTTTGTTTCCATCCCCTCTAGCTATGCTAAATATAAAGATAACAAGCTGAGGAACTAGCCCCATCTTTCTGTGCAAAGAGGGAAGAGAGGGAGCGGTGCTGATGTTTTCACACTGCCTCCCTTGTCAAAGACGTGTGTTGGCGTCACCTGTCACTGAAATAAACTTTTTGACCCATGAACTCTTTTGGCATAGTACACAAAGCACAGAGCAGCAAAATGTGCATCTTGGCTGCACAGCGCGTATTTCAGCTCCAGAGCTAATCACAAATGTGCCAATGTGGCACGGCGCTAAATGCATAGCAGCGGCTGAAGTTCAAAGGCGTGCTCACAAGAAGAAAATATGTGTCTGTCCTGAAACTCTGTCCTGACCTCGCACATTTTTTTACACAACTGATCACCATTTTCTGTGCAGAGCTCCAAAGTAAAGTGGAGTTTGGTTCGTTGGCAGCAAGAAAAAGAATACCGAAGAATTAAAGACAGCAGCTAAGCAGCAAAAATATGACAGTCCGGAAGGGAAAGGTGAGTAATATTTGTCACACAGAAGCCAGTGGTATGGGAGCTGGGCAGGGTTACACACGGAGCACTCATAACGCCACAGGATGCTGCAAGACACGTCACCACTAGTTTCTCACCTGACATGCAGGTAGAAGCAGATGAAGTCATGTGAAAAGTGGAGCTGGGAAGCTGTTTCTCCCTGGAAGCAACTGCTGCACCAAATGATGCTAATAAGGAAGGTATTGTCCCCCTGTTCCTGATAAGTCCATCTCTGAGCTGGTGGCTTTCACAGCGGGACAATTCCATGCTGTAAACCAACCAGAGCAAACTGTTAGTGTAAACCTGGGAGTTTAGACAAATTGGTGCTGACTGGTTTGATTTCTTTGCCTTCCCTGTTTTGCTCTAGTTCAAATGTACTATGGATTGGTTCCTGCAAGGGATGGCACAAACAAATGCTGTTCTAGAAATGAAGGTCTCTGGTATTTCTAAGAATTAAAGTTCTCAGGACAGTTTCTAAACTCATCCTAATGCCTGGGCCAAATTCTGCTACAATACTTGGCCAAGTTTCCTCCGTCAGTTCAAGTGGACAGAGCCCGTTCCTTGTCAGCCTGCACCCTTCCGCAATGGAGCTGAAATTTGCCAAACAGCTGCAGCATCGCAACTGGATTAATCCAGGATAATCCAGTAATCATCTTCAATTACAGCACAGACATTAATCAGTCAATCACCGCCCTCTAGAGGTGGCCACACTACCGGTAGAGCCGTTTTGGTTTGCTGCAAATGATTATCTGCCAGACCGAGCACTTCTGTACGCAGCAGGAGGACGGTGTTTGCTGAGTAGAGTAGATTCATGCACCCCTACAGGAACAAATTCCTGAGTAACGATTGTCATCTCCTCGATTATTCCTTCCCTCTCTTGCCTGGGAGGTCAACCAACTTACAGCATTTTGCATTCATGCATTTTGCAGCTACGGTGCTGCAGAGAAGTGAAACACCTAGATAAGTAGATATCAGTATGACACAGCTACAATAAAAAGCATAAAAATAACCTCCAGAGTAAACTCTCTTTTGTTACATCTTATTTTTTCTCAAGCAATGCGCATAAACTAAACCAGTGGCACAACTGCACGAACTGATTTTGTGCCCAAACAACCTGGATCTGTTGGTGTGACAAAACCAGCAAGCCTTTATATATCAACACAACCACGCACTCTCATTTCTTTCCCTTGACTGGAATAGCCAAGAAGTTTTAAAGGGAAGAATATGAAGAGTGGTGAATAGCAAGTAACCCACCATAAAATCAAGTGATGAATATACTCTTTCTGGTGTGCAAAGACCTTGTTTGAATAGGTGAGTATTAATTTAAGGAGAAGCTGTTCTGCGCAGAGATTTAGCACAAGATTGTAGAGGCAGGAATAGCTCATGGCCAGGTTTCCCCAGACACGTCCTCATTTTCCAGCTGGAAATTCTGTCTAGGTGGAATTCAGCAATTTTTCACATTTTCTTCTGGCAGGCTGGCCGGATGTGCTGGCTTGCCTGCATGTGGAGGGATTCTCCAGGTATCCACACACATGCACAGACCATCTGCGCATCTGCAACCCCATACCTGAACATAGATTTCTGTTGGCAGCATTTAATCAAAAAAGAGCAGATGTCCAGGATCCCAGTAACCATTTCACTGCAGACATTGCCCTGGGATTCAGGAGAGCTGTGTTCTGTTACAGAATCATAGCAGTTGGAAGGGACCTCTGCAGATTGCCTAGTTCAATACCTCTGCTCAAAGCAGGGTCAACTAAAGCAACTTGGTCAGGACTGTGTACATTGAGTTTTGAATACCTCCAAGGATGGAGACTCCACAACCTCTGCAGGCACTCTGATCATTGTTCAGCCATTGCCACAGTAAAAAAAAAAAATTTTCCTATATTCAGTTTGTGTCCACTGCCTCTTGCACTTTTACTGGGCATCACTGAAAAGAATCTGGCTCTGTCTTCTTTACTCCCCCATCAGGTATTTATATGCATTGATAAGATGACCCCTGCTATATAATGCCAACTCTCTCGCTCTCTACTCATGTATGTCAGATGCTCCAAGATATGGATGTTCCAAGCATGTCCATACCTCTCTTGTACTGGGAAGCCCCCACTCCGTTTCTGTGTGCAGACTAACCCAGCCTGCGGTGCCATTGACCTTCTTTGCTGCAAGGGCACTACTGGCTCACAGTCAACTCATCCACCAGGACCCTCAGGTCTTTTCTAAAAGATGTTTTCCAGATGTTCAGCCCTCAGCCTGTGTAGGTATGTGGGGTTAGTCTCAGCTTCCCTTCTGCCTTGATTAGATGACCTTGGATGCAGTTCTCTGAGTCTTACTGTCCAAAGTGTTGATGCTACTGGCCTCCTTTGTAAAGAGTTTTCAAACTTTGGTTGTCTGAGGTAGGTGTCATTTTCATTTCTCCTTCATAGTTATCTATCTTATCACCCTCTGCCAATGTGTGGCTGCTTATCAACGACAACGTTCACTTCCATGTGAATGCCATGTGGATTTTATAGCAGTGACTTGTCTAGTCACTGCTGCCCAGGTGCCTCAGACTTTAATTCACCTTCTCTACTGCAGTGTCATTTCTCTAGGAACTTACACACATACATACACATCATTTTACTACAGTACAGGTCTAGAAACTGAGACAGAATACTGAGCACTGTGTAGTATCCTATGACCAGGGGCTATAAAGTCCTGTTCAGAAATTTATGACATAGAAAATGCCCTTTCATCTTTGAAAAGATTATTCAAAAAATTGTCTTTTTTCCCTCTGTGGCTGCTGTATCCTATTTTAGCCAAAAAGCCAGGGAGAACCCCTGATTTTGTTCCTGTAGGGAATGCAGGGCAGTGAACATTATCCAGTCCCTTCTACACGGAACTAAACAATTTGTTCTCGATTAAAACTGAGAGACTGCCAACGTCTGAAAATTCAAGGTCCTAACATTGCCTGCTTATTCCTACTGTGTGTTTCCTTGTCCTTCTCTGCATCATGCCAGCCACATGGCCCTTCCCCTCTGCAGGCCAAGATTTGTCTTTCTCGAGGATCTCTGCTCTGAAGCAAACTGGATTCTTTAGTGGGTTTTTCTATATCATTTGAAGTTAGAGTGTCCAAGCACTTTGGAAACAGACAGTGATTCACATATTTTCACAACACCTTTAGGGGCAAAGAAGTACAATTATCCCCTGCCAAATTTCAAAGCCTAGCTCTAAAAGTGTAGGTTTGTCACAGCTCTGCAACATAACTCTTTCCCTAGTCATATGCAGCAGAAAGCAGGCTTGAACCATGTGCAGCATTAAGTCACTATAACTATAGGCACTGCTGCTGGCATACTAATGAAGCTGTATAAATCATTATTGATTCATGTGAGCAACGTAATCCTCTGGGCTTCAGTTACACCAAGCTGGGCTACGTCCAAAATCCACACACTGCCCTCCCTGAGCCATGGCTGCTCTATGGAGCCTATTCAGTGTCTCTCCCTACCTGTCCCCTTGTCCTCACCTCTGAAGAGGGCCTCTACATCTTACAGAAGGACCTTAGAAGAGAGGGCAAAACCACCTTCCTTCCTCTTGGCTGGCCCATTTATCCCAGGTGCGAATCAACTGGATCACATGTGGGAGGAGGTTGGCCCTTTACCTCCGTAAGGGCAGACATACTGGATTTGTGCTTACTTTACAATTAGACTTGGAACCCAGAAGCAAGAACATAATATAGTTTCTTATGTAACCATATATTTATTTTGGTTACGTGCGGCTTCAAGACAAATCTAAAATGGTGCTGGACCGTGCTGCTGCCCTCAAAAGAAGTTTGTCAGCAGAGTAACAATAATGTTCTGCTTCTGAAAATGATGTGCTGGGCTTTATGGTCAGCTTTTAGGTTTGAATGCTTTTTTTCCACTTTGATATTTGAGCCCTCCCCTCAAAGCAAATCCTTCGAGTGTGTACATGGCTCTCCAAGCAATGGTCATGGGAGGACATAGACAAACGCAAAAAAAAAAGATGCTGACGGCATCTGAAAATGATTTGCAATCTCTTAGCCGCATGAGCTCAGTTGCATTAACATAGTGATTTAAATACTGTGGATGGCTTTTCTGATGTTCTTTTAGAAATTTCTTATTGGAATTATTAGGCATCCAAAATATATTTAAAACCAACCAACCAACCAGTGGAATGAAACAGAGCAGATAATACTGACTAAGCAGTCCCAGCCCTATCTTGCAGCCCCAAATCAAGCACATTGCCACCAAGAACACAACTCTAGTGACCAGAAGGGAGAGGATCTGGAACTGGGCTAGTGAAATGCATCATGTTGAAGTTGGGACATTGCGTCACAAGAGGATCCTTCCTGGGTCTGAAGCATCCGCACTCCCCACAGCCCAGCCTTGCCATAGCAAAGCCTAGTTGTCATTTGGGAAAAAATGTCAATGTGAGGTTTTCGGTGCCTTGCAGATCAGATGTGCTTAAGCTAAACATGGCAGGAGTGAGTGACTTGGTTTTGTAAATACAGCAATAAAATTGCAAATAATAATAGTACGTGACAAATAACTCAAGGAGCACTTTGAACACAAAAAAGGCTGCTACTAGAAAAGGAACAGACCCTGCACACTTCCATGGATGCCTTGTCTGTGCTGACCCAGTGGGGCAGAGACCCTACCCTCAGTGGTGCCATGCCATGGCTCCATAGGGCTGGGGGATGCCAGGCTGCTGAGAACAGGAGGACTGGTTGCACACAGATATTACTGGGCACATAGTGATGCCACTGGTGTAAGTCCTGCTCCTACAAAATGCTCAGAGACCTCCAATGCTGTCAGGAGAAGAAAGTGCACATTCCATTGGGAGATTAATTTTGTTCACACTAGACCAAATAAAGACACAACAACTGGAAAACACAGATGTCTTCCCATCCCAGACACAGGATTGGCTTCTATTCAGCCAGGTGGAATAACTGCTCTCAGTTCAATAGCCCTGATAGCAGAGAGTGATGTCATTGTACTGAAGTCAGTAGAGCTATCTCTGATTTACACCAGTCCAAACAAAACCAGAGCCTGGCTGCATAGACTTGAATGGAGAGAAAAATCAGACCCTTCTTCAAGACGTTTATTACACACTACCACTATCTGAAGCACCTCAGTCCTGCCCTTCCTCCATCCCTTTTTTCCACCTGGTACTGTAAGTTCCTCAGACCAAAGGCTGTATATTATTCAGTGACTTTTTTCCCCTTCTCTCCATCTGAAGGAGGCCCCTTGCTCTGCTGCCACACAAATAACTCAATGTGCACAGCATCGCCCTCAGGGAGAAGCATCTGACACTGAACTGCAAACCTCTCCCTTCGCCTGTTATCTGCACGGGCTCTTGAGGTTTCAGGCAGCTGGGCACACCAGTCAGAGACTCTCCAGGTTGCTCTCCGGGGGCTATGGGAAATACTCAGTGTCAGAAAAAGGAGTTTAAGCGTACAGCCACATGGTTAGAAAGCAGAGACCTCAGGCCAGAGCTGACAGTGACTGATGACTGTAGGTGCTGCGAGTATTCACTGATCCTCCTCATGTTACCCAAATGTCAGGGTTTTAAAGTGATGTTATTAAAGCACCACAGGAGTGCAAAGATCTGTGTAAACTGAGAGGATAATCACCATGCAAGCGGAGCACAAGCTGTTTGACTGTGTTGAAATTATGTTATTTGGTCTCCCCCTAATTTGTCACATGACTTGATACACTAAAAAAAACCCATATCATGTTTTTATGCTCTGGGTCCATGACAATTGTTTTTTTTTCTGCAGCAGACAATGATTTGTAAAGTGACTTTTCTTATTCCCAAACCACCCAAAATTTTGCAAATTGGTTTCCACGAATTAGAGGTGGTTTAGAAATAACCTTGGCTCAGGGACTGGCTCTGTTACGGGGGTTTTGCTGCCATGACAGCTAGCTAGGGAAGATAGTTATTTCTAAATTACTCTATTTTTACATTAATATTTCTTTCAGAGCAAAACAGCAGTAGAAGCAGTATTATTTCCGTTGCTTGCCCTGAAACAAGAATGGTGCCTAGGAACCACAACTTTTTATCATCCAATCATAGGCATCCCTAGTCATTTGTTGTGGTTTAAACCAGGACACCAAATGATATCCGAAACCAGGACATCATTTCCTATGGAAGTATATCCACTGCTTCCCCAATTCCAAGCCCTGGTCTCACGGTGGGGGTGCAAGCAGCAACCCCTTTTCTCCTCTGTGCTAGGAACTGACAGCAGAAATATATCATGCTTTACAACAGACAGCCTTGCATGGCCAACACCCTACAGATCAATATCACAGAATCATAGGATGGTTTGGGTTGGAAGGGACCTTAAAGATCATCTAGTTCCAACCCCCCTGCCATGGGCAGAGGAAAGGGGAGAACCTGTCTCTAGGTGGGCTCAAATCACCAACCTTTACAGTTAAGAGCCAAAGGTGATAACAGATTTTGCCACAGAGATGCCCTAATTATAAATATCTTAGCAATAAAAAATAATTTTTCTTCCTAAAATAAAATTACTTTCCTAAAAACATTGTTTCCAGGTAGCAGAGATATCACATAGACCAAGGTGGCCATTTTCACATTAACAATGGTTCAAAAAGATAAGGCTAGGAGTTCTCATTTGCCAGGAACCCATCAGCTGGCTATGAAATGGTGATCCACTGCTGCTCACCATAGCTTGGAGCTAGATTTGTATCCACAATGCAGGATTTCAAACTGCAGTACTTGACTCACGTATCTAAATTGGGAGCACTGATACTCAAAACCACAGGTGTTCAAGCTCAGAGGGGTTGAAGAGCATCTTTGTGTGAAGCTCTACAATACACGTCGATCCAGACCTGTTCTGTCCCTGTCCAGTTCTGTTTTAAAGGGTACAGAAACCATGACCAGAAACAACTGAAGTAAGGTCCTCTCAGCCATTATCATGGTCCTTTTGCTCCTCTTTTTACCTTTTGGCTGCTCCTTGCCTCCTACAATCAGGGATTGATTCTGAATCACATTAGAGATGGCAGCAACTGAGAAAGCAGGGAGATGCTACCTGTCCTATGCTGATACAGGGTGTGACGTTCCATTACATGTTGAACACTTCCCCATCTGCAAACAGACCAGTTTAGATTGACAGCTGTGACACCTCTGGATTAAGGATTAGATCTGACATTTTCAAAGCTCTTGTTCCAGGAGTAAGGATGCAAATTTGGTGTCTTCTGAGTGCTGAGGATTCAAGCACTAATGTGTCTTGGCCCTTTCACTGGGCTCTTCAGAATGTGCAATTGTAAGGTTTCCAGAGAAATTGCAAAAGTGATTTAATGGCTCACTTAAAAATTTTAAAATATTTATCACGAAAAGAGGAATCCAACAGTTTACTGGGGGGGAGCAGGAAGAGCGGAAGGGAAAAGGTAAACAAATCAAGGGAGGCACAGGACCAAACTGTATTCCAAGCACACACTGTGGAAAAAGAAGGCCAGTGCCAGCAGCCTGATAATGCAAATTCTCTTCCTATGTACCAACCTCTTCTGAGAAAAGGAAAGAATTTAAAGGAGCATAAATGATAACTGTACACATGCTGGAAGCAAACCTAAAAGTGCTGCCAGGAAAAATCACCCTTCTAGTTACAGAGCCCTTAACACATTCCCTTCCCCTTCTCAGCAGAGCTCACACCTACAGAGGGAGGGGGAGGCAAGGAGCGCTTCTTGCCTGCAATGCACAGTCAGTCCTCAGCGCAGCAGAAAGCTGGGTGTTAAATCTGAGCGGCACACATGGATTACAGGACTGGCAGGATGGGTGCACATTCTGGAAAAAGCCACTGTAACACACTGACCATTGGCACCCAGGCAGGCACCGTGGCTTTCTGGAGAGCGCATGAACAGAGCATCGCACCCGCAGGAGTTCTCAGCGTACAAGGTGCAGGTCACTTGCTCCTTCTGCTCCCACAGTGAACAACAAGCACTGCTTTAGGTACTGCCCTCCAAAGAGCTGGGAACTAAGGAAATTGTCCTAAATGCTTTCTCAAAAATCACAAACTTCACCCCTTTTGCATGCTCCACACGGCTCTAGTAGCAACAACAAATTCACCAAAATACTGGCAGCTAGATCCATAGATAACATAAAACCCTGCACACATTATTTTCCCTTGTTCTTCATACAGTGATGTCCCCACACACATACTCTGCATTATACTTCTCCCTTTACGCTGTTCAGTACCTTTCCTTAGCACCCATGAAATGGAAGTCATGTTCATTTTGCAAACTCACTTTATACCAGTTTTGTTTAGACACTTTTTCTGGCCAGTTTACACACTGATTAGGTCTGATTTGCACAGATAAACAGGATTGCAAAATCCGTCCCCAAAATTTCCAGTGGAGGATATTCTTGCCTACCCCAACTTTGTATTTAGCCCATTTGCCATAGTCATTGCAGGGTTGAGGTAGTGTCAGTATTATGAGCAATGAACTAAACGTTCTTCAGTGCTGATGAAAATCCAAAGAAATTCACTAAAATCAATGGAGATATTCCAGATGAGGGAGGTGTATGGCTCAACAAAAATAATGGAACAAAAAACACCCACAGATGCAGGAGAAGATGTTGTCCAGATGGTCGAGCTAGCCTGGTGTCTGTCATGAACACATCCCATAACACCCATGCAAAAACCTTTTGCACTGCAGCTTTAGCCCATGACACTTATCTCCCTGTCACTGGCCCAAAACCACTGACTTTGCTGGCTCATGTTGACTTTCACTGGGTGAAAGCTTAACCACTGAAATTACCTAGACTACCTCTCTGGGGGATGTTCAGCAGGGGTACCCTGAGTACCAAGGCTAGTGAGCTCCGGAGCAAACCCCGCCGGCAGGGTCAGAGGGGTGACTGCAGAGGGGAGGCTCTGGGCAGGAGAACTGGGGCTGGTCCCACTGCACTGGGACAGGGTGAACGACACACAAGCACACATAAGCACAGGGTGAAGGACAAACTAGCAAAATAAGTAAAAGGGGTTTTTATCTCACAGTATTCTTTTGGTATTACAGCTTCTCTGTCCTCAGCAATGTTTACTTTGGTGTAACTGAAATGAAAATGTGGTCCAGGAGAATTAGAGGATTCTGAAATCAGAGGAAACATCACTTTACCAGCTTAAGCAAGTTTCCAGTGGGGCAAGTCAGCACAAATACCCTGAAAGCAGAAAAAAATCACTGTACAGAGATGCACAGATTTTTCACAATGACTTTAAATCAACTAAACTTTCCAGCAGCTGAGAATTTGGCCAATAACTTTGGCTGGAGCTGAGCCACCCTACGTCAGGCTGGGATCCTGCCTTACAAGTCCTCCACAAGCCCTGAACAGAGTGCTGGGCCCACCTGTGCTGAGTGTGACAGGTAAGCTGCTGATGAGATGGGGTCTGAAGTCAAGCCAATAGCTCCAAACAGAAAACTGGCTGCAGCTGTAAAAGTTTACACAGAACTGGGCATTTAACCATCAGCCCTCCTTGGACAAGTACACCTGGACTAGAGAGGTTAGCTGGTGGGCTCCCACATTTCCTCAGGGAGCAAACATCCACACTTAACGTGCACACTTTGCTCAGATTTGTCTATTGGAACATTAATCCAGCACAACAGAAAAATGAAAAGCCCAAGTCACCAGCCGTGGGGCTGCTGAAACCAGGCCCTTTAGCTACTTCAGGCAGTTTACAAGGTGTGTGTAAATAAACATAGAAGGCTCCAATACTGCAGCAGTTTAACTAAGAGCTAGAATCCCTTATGAAATATTTATGAGGTGAAAATAAGTAAGCAACCTCTGCAAAACCAACTACATTTTTCAATTTATGAGGCTTCCCATCTCACAACATCTATTATTTTACATGAAGATTTTAATTTTAAAACTGCCTTTCTGCACTATGCTGAGATGGGAAGACTGCTGGGATTCTGGGCTGACATCCCAGGAACCACAGTAGATTGCCTGGTATTCACAGTGGAGTTTTCTAATAAGGCAGTGCACATTTCCAAAATGTCACTGCACAAGTGGCCACTGGTGAAGTTATTTTAAGGCAGTGGTTCAGGAAGGCACTTAGACTTGTTGTGCCTGTTCCTGAATTGACAGACATGCATTCCTTGAACTTTAAGACCCTGCTGTGAAGAGAGAGTTTAATAGCAAAGACAGCTCCAGAATCGCTTACTGGAAGAGATTTTTATCACTTGATTTTCTCCTCTTTGAACTGGTGTCAATTAAAAAATAAAAAAAAAAAAAAATAAAAATTCAAGGAGTTAGTCCTGGATAAGAGCAAACTGAAGCCTGAATTGTCATATAAAGCAGGATCTGCCTTACAGCAGTGGTTATTTTCCACTGCTAATCTGCACTAGTATAAAGGGAAACTAGAGGGCAACAACCAGGTGTACCACCCCTATCTGTGAAAGCTCCTTCATCTCCCTTTCAAACACGACATACTCAGGGACAGCTTTGGGGTAGATGCATTACAAGTGCAGCCAGCCAGGCTGGTGGGTATCATGTTTATATGTCAGGCAGTGATCTGAAAGGCATTTCCAAAGAATCTCTTCTGATCCTTCTTCTTCCTCTTACTTCCAGGCTCTGAAAGGCATATACTTTCATTCCACCATCCCTCAGCTTCTCTCTCTGGGAATCTGACTCATTTCCTTGGTTTTTAACTTCATTTCTCTTCCCTGAGCACTTTTAAAGTTAGAATTAATGCTCCTGGAAGCTGCTACTGTGGAGGATTGCTTTCTTTTTCCCTACACGAGTTGTGAAAGATCCTTCACACACTGCTGCTAAGTCTTTGACAAAAACACTCATAAAGGTCAAAATGCTTCTTTTCCTCATGTGTGAGGTAGTAAATCTGAAGAAACGCCTTTTATCTCCACATCTCTGGCTAAATAGTCATCACACTGCTGCTGTCTGCACTTCTTGATGCCCAAATAGATACCATATGCCCAAATGAGCAACCCAGAGCAGAAATGAGAACGGTATGTTCTTGGTCACACGTAGCTTTGTGATTCTGGAGGGCAGCTAAAGCCCCAGGTGTAATGAAAGCATCACCCAGGTCCTGAAGTTTGCAGGCAGAAGTCACAAGCAGTGAGTCATGGAAGAAAGCAAAATACCCTAATAGTCATCACAAAGGGATGTTCAGAGTGTACTGCAGTGCAAAGGCAAAAACCAACCAACCAAAAAATGTTTCTCAAGGGAACATGTTCACAGCCTTCCCTGGCAGAAGGTTATTTCACTTTGGACAGTTATGCAAGCATGCTCTGAACCTGGGCTGGTGGTGTCTCAAATGAGACTGCTGCCTCTCCTGAAGCTCCACCTGCCTGTCAGCAGTGACACCCCAGCTCCTACACACGGGTGGCTGCACAAGGAATGTTCATGGTGCCTGCATGGACCTGGCCGTCAGCAACATTATAGTCCCTGCAAAAAGGATTTCTTGGGCTCCAGAGGGCTCTACGAAGAAAGATTAATCCGAAACTCACGTTACTAAGCAACTAAAGAGAACAGAGTTTAGAACGTTGCCCAGCAAAGATCCTGTGCGTGTTGGTACATCATGAGTAACTACTGACACAAGGCTGAAGAATTTTTTTCCCACAGCTAAATCTTCTCCATTTATTTCTACTGGCTATTTTATGCATTACTACAGTATTTCAGAACCTTGTTCTTGAATTGAGACCCCACTAGAGTTGGACCCCTCAGAAATTAGTCACAGTTTGTCCCATCCTAAACGAGATTACAATTAAATCTACAAAACTCTGCAAGTCTCCTATTTGTCCAATCTTCCTATAACTTAATATGTTAAATTTTAATACTGGACCTTGAGTTATCTGCTGTTGTCCATTAAGATACATTGAAAATACATTTTTTTGTCCATTACTCAGTATTTTGTCATTCCTTCCTGACCACTCAATTTCTGTAAGAAACATTTTGTGACTGACTTTGTTATAGGACTAAGGGTGCTGTAAAGAAATCAGATAGCTAAGCCTCCCTTGATTGTTTTCTGGCAATTCCCTGTCATTTACAGAAGAAAGTTCTATAAAATTTGCTTTGGTGCCTCTCTCATCTGTGTAAGTGTAAACCTTGACTGTTCTCTACTACGGAAAACAAAAAGTCAGAAATGGTGAAATTGTAGCTTGTTACATATTCTTCGTTCTTGTGGAAATGACTACAGGACACATGTACTTTGGAGAATGAAGACCTGTGTCCCACCTACGCTCAAATACTACGTGTGCACAGTTGCGATTGGTATTGAAAGGATGCAGCAGCAGCAGAGGAGTAGAATTCCTTCAGGACATCCCTCACACCCTGGCCTGTGCCTTGCCACCATACACATTTATTCTTGGATAATTTATACTCTACTTTTTTTTTTTCCCATGTAAAATCAGCTTCCTGTCTTCCCTTATCCCCATTTCTACCGCATGTTAGTGAAATTTGCTTTTTTTCTATTCTCCCAAGAAATTTGACAGAAAGAGAATGGAAAATGGACAGCAAAATTAATACACTGAAAGGCAAAACAATAGCTGTAGGAACTGTGTAAAGGGAGGTATTAGGTCTATTTTAGTTCTTTTTCTACTAACTGAAATCTCCTGTTGTTTTTCTTTTATGTTGGAGAAAAATTATCATCTGAAGGAACAATGCCTCCTGGCACACTTCAAAATTTCCTCTTACTGGCAGGCTAGGATTGAAATGTCCCAGTGAAACCTGCTAAGAGGTGACAGCTGCCTCTTAGGAACTTCTGAGAATCACATCTCTAACAGAGATATCCACTACCTTGACAAATGGAAAGGTTAAACTGACTCAGCAAAGGAGCTATTATCCTGGAACAGATTCAACAAAGGATTGGAGAAAAGGTGGCTCGGGAGCCCCCAGTTCTCATTGCTGGGGCAGAAGGTGCTTTATCTTGTGGCGAGATGGTGGGTGTGCTCTCATACAGTCCCTTCTCCTCCATCCAGGTGTTGCTACATCTGCCTGACAATCCTACACAGGAAAGCCAAGTGCCACAGAAGCCACTGGGACCCTTTCATGAAGAACTATCTGGAAAAAGGAATTTCTGATCTGTGAAAACTTCCAACATTTTGAAAGTTGTTTTTCTTTCAAATATAAATGAGAAGCCAAAATTCCATGGGCCGTGTGGAACAGATCTCCTGGAGAGGAACAGGGGAAAGGAATGGAGAAGATTAAGAAACTTTATTTTGAAATAAAAAAATAAAAAAGATCCTACTGATACTTTTTTTGATGAACTTTGCCGCTTATTAACTTCAGTGGGGAGCAAATCAGACTCCAGAGAAGATCTATTATACAAAGCCTGCAGCTCACTGGGAATCTGGAAGAGATATATGAAAAAGCAGGAAACAACTAATGATCAGTCAAGCTTGATAGTCAGATGCACACTGATAAACAGGTTATTTTCAAACTGGTCATACACTTCAATTAATACATATTCAATATTTACAGACAGCTGTACAACTCCTCATGAGCTCCAGTGAAGCATTTAAGTATGGTTTTCAATTTCAGAACATTTATCCCCACTGAAAATATTCACTCAAGCATGTACAGTTAGGCATTCGTTTAATTTCTTTCCTGGACTAGTTTCGATTCATTCTTAACCCAGGAACATTATTTTTACATCTGATAAACCACCCTACTGATTTATAAGAAAGTCTCATGCTCAATTCAGTCAGCATTAGGTCTGCTCTTTAATTCCTTAGCCAAAATCTGTTGATCCTTGGTATCTAAAGTCAGCCCTTCAAAGTTACATAAGTTAAAGGTATTTATCTTTTAGTGAAACAGAACATCTCCAATTTCCTTAATCATCACTGTTGAGCATCTGCTGCATTTCCTTTTACATGACCCATGAAATTTGCTCATGGGCAAAGCAACACACATGTTCCTGACAATCCTGACTCCCACTTCCTCTTTTCTATCATATGAAGCGGCTAGAGCTGCTCAAAGAAAACTTTTAACATTTTTAACTTGAGAAAAAATAAGCTTTATGCAATGATCTAGAAAAGACAGACAATAGTTAGAAGACAGTTTGCTACCAATAATCAGGTATTCAGGGTATTAAGGAATGATTATGGAAAATTTCACATGAAGGTGACAATATGTCTCTGGCCAGAAAAAGGTCAGATAACATTGAGTCTTATCACTCATTAAGTCTGAAGTGATACACACAGGAGGAAACCATTTTAAATACTTCTACTTTACCAACATAGCAAAGGGCTCTGACCTGACTCTTTCAATTCCAAAATGAGAACCCAAGACAGGGTTTGGCAGAGGCTGTCCTTCAGAATGATTGCTTCCAATATAATAGCTTGGGATCTTCAATTGAAAATGACAGGAAATAGGCTCAAAACCCAGAAAGGACCTCTTTTCACCCAGTATGTATTTAAACAGTGGAACTCCTCACCAAATTATATTCTAGACGTCAAAAGCTTACACAGATTCAAAGACAAAGTCACCAAAGGAAAATCCCTCAAGGACTATTACGTACAAAATATTGTGTCTGGTTCTAAAATCCCTCAGCCACAAATTGTTGGAGGCTGGGAGAATATTTGAAAGAAGTGTCAAATATGTTTGCAGTACTGGCCACTGTCAGAGTGAGTATCCTGAGCTAGACAGACGGCTGGTCTGACCTGGTATGACTGTTCTTGCACTTTTATATCACTTTTTCCTGTTTCCTTGTTCTCGGAAAAGCCTAAAAAAATTCACATAAATGATCATAACATTTACATACAGATACCATATTGTGTCCAGCAGGCAGAGTTGGCATAGCAAATTTCAAGCCGAAGACTTTAAGCTTAGTAAATTTTTAAACAACCGAAGATAGGTAAATGCTAAAAGTTTGCAACTTTAATAAAAGACAGAGCTGTCACCCCTACCTTTAATTCAAATATACAGCAAGTATCAGCAATTTAGGGTAATATACAATACAGTGATTATATAACTATCCCTAAAGCGAGCTTTGTATACTCAAGAGCTGATCTTAAAGTTCAAAGAAACCCAAATATGCTGAGATACAAAAACACATACATATTATGCATCCAGACATAGTGTGGTAACATTTGCAATGTTTCCCACAGTCTAAAAGACTCTAGTGGTTTTAGACATATTCTTTACAGTTAAAATACAGAATTCTAGCAAACCTGATAATATTCATCAGTTTGGTTGGAATTTCTCGTGTACACACATACATATCTTTGAGAGGTCGGCACTGATTAAATTTAACTTCTTCCCCTATGGACTTAAATCAAGGCTGGATACTAAACTAATATATTACTATATATAGTCTGTTTATAAGTCATTCTTGTTTAACAGTTGCACCTTTTCCATGTAGTTTAGCATAGAAGCTGCCCTTGTTCTCTAGCACAACCTCTACCATGAAAGCATCAGAAGAAAGTAATTACATTTAACAGGCACCACCCTTCTTTAATGGTGTATAAATATCCTGGTGCCAGTCCTATGCTTGGCATACAAGGAAAGGTTAAATAGATTAAACATCTGCAGCTCAGTTAAACACTGGTGAAATGCTAGAGGGGATATAACCATACACAAGTACAGAAGAAATAGAAACACTAACGATGGA
This sequence comes from Athene cunicularia, assembly GCF_003259725.1. Taxonomy (NCBI): domain Eukaryota; kingdom Metazoa; phylum Chordata; class Aves; order Strigiformes; family Strigidae; genus Athene; species Athene cunicularia. The sequence continues at coordinate 13,257,514 of NW_020799110.1, read as the reverse complement.
AAAGCATTGTTTAGGATAATATCTAGTCATAGAATGATGCTTTAAAAGTAAGCGCAGGAAAAATTACGTTGGAAACATTTCCTAACAGGGAGACCTAATAGGCTGTGGAATAATCACCCAAGAGAGATGAAGGAAGTCCTTTTCACTGAGTCATTTCTTTCTGGACTGGGCAAAGTGTTAAGCACACTACAGGGAAAAAATGTACTGGCAGATGGAAAGACTACCAGGTCTACTGTTCAGAAGCCCAAGATATTTCTCATCTCAACAGTAGCAGTTTTGTTCAAAACAAAACCAAGCTCATCAAAAACCTTTTTAATTGTATGTGAAGAGATGAGTGACTTCTGTAGTGGCTCCCATCTCCTTCTTAAATTTAATATATTTACATGAATTTATGACTCCTCCTTAAGCTGCATTTCCAGAACAGTTTTCCCCTTGCATGTTCCCAGATCTGCAGTCACATATTGCCTTTGTCCATCTGATGCTGTGTGGCAAGAACAGATGCAGCTTTATCAGAAACTTGTCCTGATCAGGCTCTTGCCAAGCGTGACTAGTTTAATGTGACAGATTATAACATGAAAGGAGAGTGAAAAGAGAAGAATAACAAGTGCCAGGGAAAGATTAGATTCTCCACACATTGCTGCATTTATTGACCTTTTCCTCTTTGATATACCCTTAGTTACTCAGATTTACAGCTTGAGATGGCAGGCAAGCTGTCAGGTGCACTGTTTAGGTCATTGATGATGTTATGAACTCTACTGGAAACTGATTTCATTAAATGAAATTATGTGACAACACTTGATATAGCAAACATCTAACTGACATTTTTAATTGCTCCTTGTACAATTCCTTCGCAATTATTGAGATCTTTTTAATAACTTCTTAGGGACCTAAAAATTAAAACACTTCTGAGAAAATTGTATATGTGGTACCAACTGCGAGTATATAGCATCCATGCTGAAAAGTCATTATATGAGAGTACAGTTTGGCATCCATGTACATAAATCTATAGATCAATCTGCAGAGAAGCAATGTTTTATCCTGAAGTTTCTTGAAGGCTCACTTGGATGGTTTTCTTTCACCAACAACTACATCAAGTTTTTAGTCCTAAATCGGACTTAAATTGCAATTTATTCATGATAAATTTGGACTTGGTCCAGAGAGAAAGTAAAGAACCTAACTACCGCTGGCCAGCAGAAACAGTTCAACATGCAGGACACTACTCTGAGCAAAGCTCTGCTTTCGGTTCTGATCAGTTCATAAGCAGTATGAACTGATGTATTTGTCTACAATAGTGCGAGCAAGATTTGATAACCTCCAGACCTATGTTTCTGAAGGCAAGAGCTATACTATAGTTAAAATAATGGAGCAATGGAGGTCTGTATCTTTACTCTAAGGTCCAAACTGAGGCTCTCACTGTGCATCCATTTTACTTATGACACTAGTTGAAGCAATGTAATTCCAATGATAGACAACAACCCCACCATTGGAACTATGGTAGGAGTTTGGTCATAGTTCAGCTGTAGCATGTGGGAGCCATCAAAACATTTACCTTGTTAAAATACTTCCAGGCTACAGCAGCTGTCTCCTAAGAAACTCCTCTTGCCACCTGGTAATGCTTTACAAACACAAGCACTCGGAGGAAAATAATTGTTGTGCCCATTCATGACATAAATCCAGCATGCAGTGTCCTGACCTCGGTGCAAACAGGGAATAACATCATGAGAATCAATACAGCAAGTCTGACGGAGACAAAGCCTGATCTGAGTGAGATCAGCCTGGCCTGGTTTATCTCCCTTCTGTCAGCTAGACACAAAGATTTTGGTCAGCATAAAATCCAGCCTGGTTCCTGATTCCACAGGAACAGGAACTTATCCCAAGAGAAAGTGTCTTATGGCAGGCTGCCACTCTCTGCACTGAGTTAGCAGCCTAGCGCAGCTACAGCTGTAGAAGAATCTCATCAGTCAGGGTGCAGAAGGGATCCTCCGCACCAGCCACACCGGCCCTGGAAGGCATGCCTTGTTGGTGTCTTCTAGACTTTAGCAAGAAGGGTGCAAGAGTCATTAATGATCTTCAAAGAGTTAAATGCAACTACCAGCCACTAGCTCTGCACTCAAGTCTGTGGAACTTTAATCTCTGCGGCTCTGTAATGCGGCCTGTCGTCTGTTTTAGTGCAGCAAGAAGAGCTGAATCTAAACTCTAGGACTCTTGTTGCTGATGACAGTTCCATGCAGCTCTTGTTTTCCTCACGCTGCAAGACCTGGCTGGCTTTGGCACATCCTGCCTAACTGCTGCTGAGTGATGAGGAAATATTTGCCTTGAGCCGGAGCACTAAACACCTCCTCTGTGGTTAGGAGAGATGTAGCTTTCTCCACGGTGGGGTGGTGATTAGATCGAACCGTTACCTTCATTTTCCACCTTTGCTGCAGTAATTGCTTTCCCTTGTGCCCCTCACTGGACAAACGAGCTAAGGAAATATTTTGGGAACAGCGAGGACTTTTGAACACCGCGTAACGTGAGCACGCTGGCTTTTGGAAAAGGGGTTGGCTCTGCATATGTGTGAGTGGAGGAAGTCTGCTATTCCACCCTGAGGCAAGAAATTAATTGCTATAATTATGCCACCTCTTTGCCATGTATTCAGCTGGCAAGCCCTAGCCCATTGCCACCCTGTGAGGTCAACATCTGATTCTGGGCCTGTTTATGCCCTTTACTTCACACTAATGCTCCTGTATTTCATAGGAATATTACTCGCAGGGCAGAATAAGTCCCTCTGTCTCCCCTAAAGGACAAGGACTTTAATGGGCAACACAGATTTTACTTCTCAGTGCAGAAAGCTGAAGGTGACAAGCCAATCTTTCTTGCATGACAGATGCAGAAGAGCAAGGTGCTTCGTTAGAAGCTAAGCTCTGTGCCACCCCCACGGCAGGGCAGTGATGGTTTGTTGCACCTGTTTGTTGGTCTCTGTCCATGGCCGTGGGCACCTTGAGAAAACCTTAATATCTGAAGTGATGTACCAGCAAGGTAGGAAGCCCTCTATAATCAGACTTGCAGGGACTCATGAAATCCAAGAAAGCTGGACCATGAGATATTTTATTATCTCTAGATTTTGAACCTCAGAGAATTACTGCACCTGAGCTGAGACAGACTGCAGTTTTAAGCAAAGCACAGGATTAGATTATCATTTACTGGGGTCCCAAACACAGGTTACAGCCCAGCCATGTTAGAAGCTGTATAAACAGAAAAACACTATTCTGTCCCACACATAGTCAAGTTAGCTTAACTGTACATTAAGCTGACTATGGTATTTCTTCTTTGTCCACTCTTTACAACAGGATAACCTGATTCAATTTAACCTTCCTCCATCACAGACTAAACTGAGCTGTTAACATCCCCGCAGCCCCAGGCTTGGAGTGCACTGGGCAGACAGCATGTAGGAACATCCTAAACTCTGGAAGGCAAACGCACGTCTGGGTACATAGGCGTACAGACAGACAATAACACATACAGGATGTGAGTGTTACATTAGAGACATCGCCCATGTGGCAGAAAGCAAGCAGAAAGCCAGGGAAGTGTCTGAAACTGGCACGCTGGCTGGCACCTCCTTCAGGAGCAGCGAAGGCATGACTTATGCTTCCTGGTTTACCAGAGCCTGAGCCTCACCTGTTCCAGGACTGGTTCCAGGCTGAAAAGCTGATGTGGTGACTTGCCTTTTCTGCCTGGCAAAGGGACATTATTTTCTTGCTGACGATGAAGGAGACAAGGCCCCTGAAGAAAGGAAAGAAACGCTGCATTCCCTTTCTTCAGGGACAGAAGCAGCCAGTCTGCATGAGTCATCTGGATCCAGAAGACATAGCACTGCATTAGGAGTTCTGCTAACTACAGCACCTTCAAGACAGAGGAACTGAGCTGCTCTTTTTACAATACCACATGTGCCTTCCCATGGATAACGCTCTTGCCATACCCACATGTTACAGATGGAAAAGACCTCTGATTTAAGGTTTCTTCTCCAACTCTGAATGCCACACGACACTGAATTTGCTCAGATCTTCAGCCAGTGTGAATCAGCACAGACCTATTGAAGCCTGACGCATCAACACTGCGTCTGTTACCTCCACAGAAGAAAGCTGATACTTAGTCCAGAGCGATGGCAGTGGGAGAAAAAAGACACACTTTTTTAACGTTTTGAACAAAGTTAAATAAATTGTTTTAATTACTACATATCCTAGTTGGCACAAAAATCCTTCAAGTATGTCACTCCCCCAGCGATGCACTCCAAAGTGTTTAACTGAAGTGATGTTATATAAATAAAAGCTGCAATCTCGGGGTAAACTGGGGTTGATATAAAAGTAAAGTCTAAGAGAATGAGTCCAAGAACGAAGGAATGCTTAAAGCAACTAAAGGGAAAAAGTAAATCGGAAGTTAAAGTTGGAATCTGCTGTGGCAAGCAAATATCCCTGTCATTGAAGAGGCTCACAGGATTTTTAGTAGCCTCATAATTTTGATAACTTCCTCAAAATTGATTATTTTTGATGGAACAAAAACACAAGTTTCAAATTTTGGAAATAGTGCAAAGTTTTCTGCAATGATTTAAAATACTCTTTCCCTTCCTCTGTGAAAACAAACTTGTTTGTTTTCACATTAATGAGCTTTAAGATTTGAAAAATTTAACCCAGCTCTTACTGTATTTAATTCTCATACACCACCCAAAGAAAGAACCAAACTAAACCCAACACGTTGTCTATGGAAGCCTCACAACAGCATCTGCTTGGATGTCAATAAGAAAATACTTGTACATTACTTAAGGTGGAAAGAAACTTCTGAAGACTTAATAGACTCCTAAAGCATCACACTATCAGATCCCAAGTTGATCTCCACAGATAATTTTTCCATTTTGCTAAGTCAGTGTCTGTTAACCTGTGTTAGACTAAAGCAGAAGCATCCAGTTGGAATATGTAAACATAAATAGAGAGAATCCAGCACTTCTCTTGCTAGGAATCCAAGGAAACTATAAGGAACCTGCCTCGTGCAGATGCAATATCAGTCTCATATAGGAGTCAATTATTCTGTGATTTACATGACTTGCACATTTGCCATTTTATAACCAGATGGCAAGAAAGAGCTCATTTTCCAGCAACCTGCAGCAGAAGACAGAAGTTTTAGTTTCTGTTTTTCAGTGTTCCTTCCTTGCCTGTGAGGAATCTGACCCAAGGACCTAATCAAGAGAGGATTTGTACTGGACTCTCCGTGATTTCAGGTGGCCCATGGATGGAAAAATCTTCATCTCAATTAACATTAGCTCTCTAGTCTAAGCTTGTCCAGGTTCTGAGGTCAGCTCACTCCAGGTGGACATCGGAATGCACATTGCTCATCACTGATGACGGGCAACGGTTTCAGGGTGAGGGGGAATAAGAGAGAGGCAGACAAGAAATCCACACGGCAAAGAATTCTTACCCTTTTTTGAAGCAGATGAAGAAAAGAGAGCAGGAAACAGCATGTAACATTTACAGAGGGAGTTAATATAATCAAGAAGGGGTGTAAACTGCCTTAGACTTGCCCAACAACATCAGACAGCTGCCTGCTTATTTGGAGAAAAAGAGCTGCTGCCAGCTGAGAGAGAAGGTGTAGATGGCAGAAACTGCAGAAATAATAGGAAGCAGAGAAAGAGGGGACTTCTGAGTCTCAAGGCTGGGCAGAGGCAGTGGTTAATAGCCATGGTGCAACACTCCAAAATTTTATTAGCTTCTATCACCACATTCAGTATTTCTTTCCCAGGCTAAAGAGTCCCAGCCTGTCCCATCAGCCCTGATAAAGGAACCATTCTGTTCATCTGGTCATCTTTAGTACTCTTCTCTAAAGCTTACAGTACCTGTGAGCAGGGCCCGTACACACTGGACTCTGGAATCACAGGGGTGCCTGCAGGAGACCACTGAAGAGAGACACAACTGGTTTACTGCTTCAGTGTTGCTGTCAGGCACATGGGAAGGGTCTGTGGGAGAGGTGGTATCCACAGGTATGCACTATGAATGCCATGGAAGCGTCATCAAAATCTGGAATAAACCTCTTAACTACATTTACTCATAATAGTAATGCTTATCTTGTCTGGGACCCCCTTCCAACAGAGGCACCATGAAGACTTCCAGTATGGAGAGGGATGGAGTGAGCTACCCTAAGCAGTAGCTGAGCTATGCATACAGTGCCTTGAGTTCCTCTGGAGATCTCCAGACCAGGAGTAGCTCCTGCCTAAAATGGCAGCAGCATGCTTCTTAAATGGAGATGGAGGAGAGGAATGTAACACCTTCTGCCACACAAAACCCGTTCAATCATCAAAATGTTGTTAGAATTAGAGGTAGGAAACTCCAAACATCAGTAACATCAAGATTCCTTTCTAGGCAGACTTCAGGTTTGCTTAAGATTTTTTCTGTCTGGACATCAATGAACTTTCAAGAAATCTGCCAGAGCTGTAAAAGGAAAATATAAATTACAGTACCAGAGGAGTATCATTCTCTGTGTTGTCTTCCAGAAGCTGGAGGGCTGTGATTTTATTAGAACACTGCTGTTGTAAGACCACAGAGTAATATGCTGACATTTTGAGCTGCATTTAAACCCACTATGTATTTTTAAAACTACATTTATGTTCCATCATAAACCGACACTGGACAGAACAAGTCACTATTGCCACCGTGACTGCACTTGAACTTAAAATGGAAAAGGGTCTACTATGCGGAGCTCCGCAAAAAGCCCTTTTTCTACATCAGGGTCTATCTAGGGTTTGACAATAGTGCCAGTCTCTCTAGTTTTTGTCCACCTCCTTCTTAATTAGCCCACACCATTAGGGCTTCTGGAAGCTTCAGCTTCTTTCCTTTCACCAATTACAGGGACTAGTGAATTCTCTAGTTACAGAGACAGGACACACGACGTTGGGGACTGCAGTGCAGGGAGAAACCCAGCCCTTGTTCAGATGCCTTGTCAAAAAAGGAAGCTCTTGCTGCTTTCGTAAAGATGATCAGACTCTCTATTGGCCTTGTATAGCAGTTCTGCTCTGGGAGTACTTTAACTCCACTAGTCTTTGCTCTTTCTCATCTGCCCCATCTACAGCTGCCAGGGCAGTCTGTGGTGTGGTATCCAATGGGAGTTCACAGGGTCAGAATAGGAAGAAAGAACAGAAAAAAAAGTTTTTAGAAATGAGATTGTGCAGAACTGAGAAGACTGTGTTTCTGGTACTAAAAAGCCACCAAGACATATCCTTTTACATTGCTGCATATTTCAGGGGTGCCCTCTACATGCTTCCTCACATGTGGATTTCAAGGTGCATATTCTTAAGAGATATTATTTATTTATCCTGCATAAAAAGCACGAGAACTAAGCCAGGAATCACACTCACTCTCCTAAGTTCTCTACAGATACATACCAAAAAAATTGGTTAATGACCAAAGCAGCCTGCGTTGTTGCATACACTCACTTTGGGGAACTACACAGTTCAGGCTGGCATCCCTTCATATAGACTCAAGCAGGTACATGATCACCTGGATCAGAAACTGTCTTCTGGTTGTGCAACTATACAATGAAATCTTGACTGGCAAGTAGGGTGCTAGGACAATACAGCAATTTAAGTACAACATAAATATACACTAGACGCTCAGGCCACTGTAACAATTATGTATACAATTTAAAAAATAGCTAATAATCTTGTAAGGCTTCCTATGACATTGCTTAGTCATTCATCCTGAAATGATAAAATAGATGTTCCTGAGACAGAAAAGTAATATAAAATGCAATATCGTGTCCACTTGCATCATATGCAGGAAGAAACAAAAATACAAACTCGGAAGAGGGCTGAAAACCAGATCTAAATATATTTCTAAAGAAATATGAGATGTTCTCAGGGTTGCTGTCATTCATATTAATATTTTCTGACATTCATATTTCAGTACTCCCAACACTTCCAACTAGGGAACAGGGCTGCACTGAACAATATGTACACACACCTATCAAAGCAAGGTAAGTCTTTGGACATCAATCTTACCCTTTTGATAGAGTAGTTATTGCTGCTAAATGCTTCCTCACTTTACCTGCCAGATGAGGCAAATAATCATATATCCATCACAAAGCCAAAAAAATTATGAGAAAAATGCTTTAAATATATATCTATATATCATATAGCAGAAGCCTGGAAAAGAGAGAAACTTCACAAAGGACAAAAGAACCATACAGCAGATACATGACCTAACAGAAGAACAGATTTGTCACATGAATAAATATGGTGTGTTCCAAAAAAACCCCAATCTAATACTTCAGAAAAGAGAAATATCCTCTTCATGGCTCACTGGTACTCCCTGAGGAATTTTGGAAAACATTCTAGTAAGACATGCTTTGGCTGATATCATCAGTTTGCTGGGATTTGATTTGATGTTTTCATTCCTTTTTCTTTTTGGTTTCTTGTTGTTTTGATTTGTGAGAATGAACACTTGTCTCAAAAACAGGATCTTGGTTACTGAGGAATCTGTTTATTTCAGGCCCTTTTTCCTAACTTGGTATCAGTTGGAACCTCTCACTGCTCTTGGTATTTTAGGGGCCTAATTTTAGGCCCCGGGTTTTCAGATGTTGGCCAGAGGCCCCACTTAGTGTCTCTACATAGAAAAAGTGCATTGGAATATTTGCTTTTATCCCTGGTGAGGATCCAAAACTTATGAAGACATATGGATTTTTTTTCCATTGAATTTAGTGGCTCTAAGTCTGGCCTCCTGCTTGTGACACCAGTTAGTCTGAGCATCTGTAAAGGACATGAGATAGACATTTGATCTTGGAGTCACTTCACTTCACTTGGGTCACTTGTTAAGTGAAGAGCTGCCTCTGGTTAGCTGCAACAAATCTAACGTCCATGGCTGCACAAGCTGAGACAAGGCAATTCCATTGCCATCAGGACCCAGCATCCCAGCACTCACACAATGCAAAGAAGAACCAATGCAACACAACGAAAAGACAAGAGACTTAACCCAATCCTCTCCTGACAGACTTGGCGTGAAGTCCATGTGAGTTCTGTGCATCCTGATTTAGCTCCATACCACTACTGGTACAAGTGTAGCAAGAAGCTTCCTAGGGATTAATTTTGCATTAAAGGGTCTGGTTTTGACAAGAAGAAAACTGTCCCAGAACAAGCAGACGTCATCTTAGATATCAGTGGCAAAACACCTTACCCTCAGGAAAAAGACATCATGGCTGGCTTCTCATCCAAGGGCCAGATCTTTAACCAACCATATCCCCCCCAAGCACTGATATTCCGTTGGGACTTCTCTAGTGCTCCATCCTGCACACTGTTTCTCAAGCTACACTGCAGCGGGGGTCAGCCCCCTCAGGACATGGCTATGCTTTCTCCTCTCACCAGAACAACCCAACATGTCACAGGATTGAAGATCTCGGGGCAAGTCATGAGTCTCTCAGGGCTTTCCCCATGCACTAGCAGCATTCGCTGAGGAAGGCTTGGCTTGGTTTGTGTTTGCCACACAAAAGCTGAGAGCTGTTGACAAGCATAATAGCCTACTCACTCAGGGGCATGCATATGCTAAATATGGGATTACACTTAAAGCAGGGAGAAAAGGCACATTTGGAGTGCAACTCTGTTTTCACTAATTTACTTGCTGCTATTTTCTTTTGTTATTGCAACCATCATGTCTCTGAAACATCCTCTGTCAGGTTGCTTATATGCCACAGCTACATTTCTCCACCGCAAACAAGAGGCATATGGACAACTGATAACTAACAAGTGCTGGGAAGCAAAACGCTGAAGGCCCCTCTTATAACCAGAGGAAAAGGGGTGGTATAGAGGATTATTTGCACAGAATTCAGCTTGGGTTTTCAAACCAGTATTTATAGATTTGGAAAGAGCCAAGAACAAAAACTTTAAAATAGTTATTAGGGGTTTTATGGAAACTGGATGAATGGATGGTTTCAGTGGGAAGCCAAATAAATATAAAAAAAGATAATTTAAGCTTGGCAGGAGACCTTAAGATTTTGAAATAATAAAGCTAAAAACAAAATTAAAAAATAAAGCTTTTGAAAAGTGACACAAAGCCTCTGGAGTCCAGAACAAACCTTTCTACCTTGACAGTAGAGATGCTATGCTTGAATCAAGGGACAACAATTGCTACAGTCCTGCCCTCTTATTAATTATTATTATTAACATAAACTATGCTGTCCTATGCACTGCACTCTTAACCACACCAATACAGTCAGATAAACCATCCACTAAGCACAAAGATGGCATTTGAGAAAGAAGCTGAAATCATCCAAAAATAACACCAAGTTATATCCACCAAGTGGCTTCTCCCACTTCGCTTTATCTAGTGAGCCACGTATGTGCATTTAAATCCTTAAATGGTCAAAACGGTGCCTGTACTAACCACAGTAATATCCCTGCTGTGGTGATCTCGTCTTATTTGGAGCTGTGTCTGCAGAGCTTCTGTAGCTGGACACCTCTCAAAACCAACCTACAATCTATGGGGGAAATGGAAAGCTCCTTGCTCTCATCCCTTTTCTAGAAAATCAGACACTTACTCAAAGTAGCAGCTTCTTTGTACCTGAACAGCTACAGTATAAATGATGCCATGGTCTTTTTGTAGGCACAACTATGAGGAATGAGCAGAGAGCACCAGATTCACAGACAGAACTGATAATCCTTGTGATACAAACAGGTTTTATGCCAGCAAAAGTGCACCTCTAGTGGAGTTTCAAAAGCTTCTTTACAAAAGCAGTAGTAGATGTAAGATGAGCTTTATTAATTTAACTTAACAATTCAGGCAGACATCCTCAGTCTACTATGCAGATAAACAGGGGAAACTGAGGCAGAGAGCAGTGAAGAAATCAGCCAAACAGTGGGAACAGCAGGAACCAACTCAGAACTTCTGACTCATGTGCTTGTGCTCATTTGGCTAATGCTCCTTTCACATAAGCCAAATCCTGGTTCTGGTCTCATTGAAGCCAATGGTAAAACTTCCATATATGTGAATGGAGCAAAGATTTGAGACTTCAGTCTGTCATCTGCACTTTATAGGTTTTTGCCTTTATAGATGGGGCAGATATTTCATTCTGCTCTGTGGTTCAGCCAGCTGGACAGTGCTATGTGTATTTAGGGCACAATGAGAAAAATAAATAGCAATTAAAAACAAAACAAAAAAAAACCCCTTTCTTCCATATGGAAGATTTTAGTATTTTTAATATTAAAATTACTCTTCTTCATTTATGGCACTTTCACAGAGAGATCAGTTGCTTGTAACTGTTAGCAGCAACAGAGGCTGAATTTGTTCTCCCAGAGGTCTACTGTGGCCCCCATGGCTATAGGAGACAATGGCTCATGCCCACCTGTACCACCCATGAGAGACACTACTCTACTCAGTCATCTCTTCTGTCACCTTCTGGCTGACAGACGTGCTGCTGGATCCTGTCAGCTATCAGCAGCTCAACCGGGTTTAGGTCAGGAGGCAGAGTGAGTTTCTCAGCAGTAAGATGTCTGCTACAGGAGGCAGATTAAGGACCTGGTCCCCTTGGCCTCCTGTGATACTGAAGTGAGCATCACAAGGTAAATACTCTGTGCAAGACAGAAAACTCTAATCCTGACCATTTGGTAGGATGGTAACTGACTTCCAGTCTGAACACCAGGGTTCCCAGTGTGCATCCTTGCTGCCTGTTCCACAGCCTGCTCCGAGCTTGACCCAGATGTTACATAGCACTGGCACATGACATCTAAGGCAATGGTTCATGAGCTGTACCTCACTAGAGCGGGGAGCACAGCCTCTCTGCAGAAAGGGTTACAGCTTCTCACACTTTTCCCGGCCCTTTGACATCTGACTATTGCTCTTAGAGAAGGAGGCTGCAGCTTTGGCCATGTCCCGCTTTGGGCAGGGCACTCAGGCTCTATTCCCTGAGACCTAGCCTTACTCAGGCTTTTGTCAGCAATTACATGCTGTAAGGCTTTTTTAGACTATCAGCAGGTGACTACCACTGCTATTATGCTTGAAAAGAAAGCAGCAAGAAAGTTTTACAGCTCATACAAGCAAAAGATGAAAGAATTGGAGATCTAGTCTCATCTGTACTTTGCCTGCTATGGAGGAAAGAAAGAGGAACCATGTATTTCATAAAACTTGCCTCTTCTCCAGTCCCCTCCCTGTCAGTGCAGAAACACTGATGGTTCAGTCAGGGATTAGCAGCAAAAGGTTCTACCTTTCCAATGAATGCTCAGCTATTTTATTCCACCATATACATCAGTGAACACCACCGCCACTTGGCCATAGAACAGGGAGAATAAAGAGTTTATTGTGATCAAACCCTGATAAGAGCAACAATCAGTGTCCATTGTAATAATCCTGCTTTGTGCTGCTCATTTCTGAAACTTTCATTTTTAGGGTAGAAATTTTCTATACCTTGTCCCTCTTCAAAGATGGTTTCAGTCTTCTTTCTTTTGAAAAGATTCCTTTGAAAATTCTCCTTAGTCAGTTTTGGGAGGATGAGCAAGGCATTAGGCTTCATCCAGTGATAAGAAAGCAATTATTCCAAAATTGTGAGGAAACTATCATTAATTATACATTTTAAGAAAACTGAATTGTCTTATCTGATATGTCTTAATTATCTAGTTACAAGCTGTCAGATACACTGAATCCACATCATTTAGCATCTACATGAGTTGAATTAGCTCAAAAGAATTAGTTCAAAAGAATTAGCTGTATCTGCTCTACTCTCAAGTACCTTACCAAAGAAGCCAAGAGATAACTGCTGAAGTTATCTTCCTGAATAATGTATGCAGAGCAGGGCTGGCAGGCTGCTCAGCCTTTGAATACTTTGTCTGAAATCAGCATTAGAGAAGTCTGTAACCACAACAAAAGAGAGGAATTATCTCCCTGACAATGGGAGGGAGGAAAAGTATGTTTGTGTCCTGTACCATCATTTGAATTTCTGCGTACTTAACTTGCACCATCCTAAACTCTAATCAGCTGAGGTTATAATGAGCAGCCTTCAACAAAACCACCTTGGAGTCAACTCTTCTTGAAATAAATACAACAATTACAACAGCACACAGGGTCAAAAGCCATTTACTGTGTTAGGCAGTCCTGCACCTTGCAGACAAAGAGAAGGGATGCATCTGCTACTTGCTTGGGAGTCCATTCTAGGCACCTTCTGGATACCCAAAAGTGAGGGCAAATCCAGTGTAAACCGCTTGCCCCGACTAATCTGGAAAGAAAAAGGTGTCAGAGGCAAGACTGCTTTGTCTGCAAGGGATGGCAATAGAACTGAGAGGGGAACGCATCCCTACTGTCACCAACACATCAGATGAATGATCCTGTTGAACGTGCTCTCTCCTGTTCTCAGAGGTGAAGCTTCAGTAAGGATACTGCCTGGGCTTGGTCCAAAAATTAAGATATATACAAACACAACTCTCCCCATTACCTCTCTGCTCCTATATACGGAACATCTGAGTCAACCACAAGCAATTTCACTTGGGTCAAACTGAGTGTCACCACATGAAGCTGAATATAGTACGTTTTATTTACCCCTTCAAAGGAAGTGCAGCCCTGCAGGGCGGCAGGGTGGAGCTGGCACAAAGCAAGGGGAGGGACTTGCCAGCTTAAAGGCAAAAAGTGCCATTTCATCCCACCAATTTCCAGATTCTCAGAGTGAGCAGCTGTAGGTGGGACTACCCTTCCTCTGCCCCAGGATAGATGGTTTCAGTCATTAAACAGTTCAGACTTCAACAAAACAGGGTGCATATGTGCAAACACACTCACACAACACTAACTTCCAAATACTCCCAAACCCAAATGACATCAAGATTTTCTTTAATTATTGTATTTTTAAACCCTTGATTTTCTTGTGGTGGGGGCCTCAGAACCATTGGAGACCTTGGGGGGTGGAGGGGTGCCAAAGACAATTGTGGCTTGGAAATATTTGCCAGCTGGACTATGAGATTTATTTTTGGTTCTCAATTCTTTTTTTTCTGTTCTCCTTGCAGATCCTGCTTTCTGGCTCACTGGGATCAGCAAATGCCCAGCCTTATGAACTGCAAACCAGACTGTGCTGGTGTGTCAGTGCCTGAAACTGAGAGGGCTAATGCAACAGTGAGTAGCAATTTGATGTATCGGCAGGCCTGCCTTTTCACAAACTGCGCTCACTAGCCACAATTCCTGCCGAAGGCCCAGTTTTGTTCCCGTTTACATCCATTCGGCTTTAACAGCTACTGAGGATTTATATGGAGGAATATGGTTTGGAATCTGGGATTCATTTCCTATTCTAAGGAAAGAAAAAAAGAAAAACACACTTTGAATCCAGCTATCTTGCAGGCTGGAATTCTGTTCTGCAATTTTCCTTTCAGTGCCACACAGCTTCCTCTGCTTTTTCTGCCTACTTCCAATATTCAGATGAACTGTTGAGATGCCGATATTCAAACAACATGAATATACATCACATAAAACAATCACAAAGACTGTGTTGGTTCAGTATCTTCCTACCTACCCTTCCTACATCAAAGCAAAATCCTCTAGTTGCCTGACACAGCAAAGACTATCTTGCAAGTACAACTGGAATTCTGCCCAGAAGTGCGTAAGTGCTCCAGGATCTGGTCCTCAAGGCTGCTGCTCACCATGAAGATGTGTGAGAGTGACTTGAACTCAATCCCCAGCTAATGTGCCAGCACAAAGCACCAAGAACTATCCTTTGAAAACAGCTGAGAATCCACGGTGTGATGTGAAAGATGTTGATCTGCTCCATCTGGCAGAGGCAGCACTATCTACCAGTTGCATACAAAAATGGGAGCTGGGAGAGCATTTTGGATCACACAGGCCTACATCATGGAAAAGGATAGAGAACAAAACCCTTTTGTGTAATAACCATGAGGGATTATCAGCACAGAGGTCTCAGAGGAATGGCTAAAGCAGGAGGACAACAGTACAGCTGCTGATAGGTAGTAACCACACAAAGGTTTGGGAGAAACTGTGGCTGAAGGAGACGAGCTCCTACATGGAATCTCATTCACAGGACCTACCTCACAAGGGACTGAAAGAAAGCATGCAGCCCTCATGCTCTCAGAGCAAGACATCATAGGTGGACAGTCTGAAAACTCCCATATCCTGAAACTCTTTCAAAAGACTCTCTGTGGCCACTATGTAATCAGTTACCTGCCCTGTAATTTCTTAATTTTTTCATCTTTTCCTCATGAGTCAGCTCCTGCTGTACCAGGAACAAAATAGATCCACCATTGACAAGTCAAATCTTGTCCTATACACTGGTTTTATCTTTAGTAACCAGAGCCAGAAAGATAGCTAAAAATCAGATAGTTTTTCACAATCCTGTTAGAGAGCAGGAAGGCAAAGACTTACTGGAAGGTAAAATCTAGATGAGCATTAGGCAGCATGGTATGTGCATCCTTGTCCCACCCCCCACTGTCCCCAATGACTTTTCAGGGCTTGATGTATTAACAGGACAGAGTATGCAAAACCCTTGGAATCCGGTCTTCTTTGGAGACTTTGTCTTATTTTTTGTCCAAATTGATAAGTTCTTCTGTAAACCTTACTGACAGTGCCTCAGTTTCACAACATTTCACTCACTCCTTTAGGAAAGAAGGAAAATTCTCTATCATCTGGATATGCCACAAATGTCAAACAAGGAACAGCTTGCATGAACAAAAGCAGGAGCACGCTACATATGTGCTTGTCCAAATTATTTGGCAAACAACAAGTATACTAGGAAAAAACAGAAAGATGAGGAAAAAATAGAGAAGTTATTTCCTCACACACTATTCTTAATAAATAACTTGACTCACTTTGCTAAGAATAATTTACTGGAACATGGTACTTAGTTTAAAACTTTTTTTTTTTTTTTTAATTGCTCTTCATGCACAGCTTCTGTCAGAATCAATTTGTTTTACTGGATTGGGGGAGCCAGAATTACACCCTAGCATTGCACTATTAAGCATCAAACTTCCCATTTGCTCACTGTTCCTCTTGTGTGCTTCCTCTTTGCTTTAGACCTCTTCACTGGTATGTGATGTATTTCTGTCCACACTGAAATCCTAAAGTGCAGCTCTAAGGTAAGATAAAAAATGCCCTACATGGATCATCAGGACATAAACAACCGTAACCAGAAGTTGCTTGCTAACCTCCTACCACTCAACATGAGAACTAAATTCAAAAGAAGACACTTGCTTCCCTGCCTCCCATCCCCTCATTTTTCTTTTTCCTCCTCTCTATACAGCTTCAGTGTATGCAGTTGGATTCACAGAAGCTCTTAGCTCATCCACCTGGGTCACGTATGTGTGGATGATACCAGCACGGGATTAAATACCCTATCAAGAACCAGAGGGCTTGCACTGCATGCCTCTTCAGAGCCAGGCACCTCATGGTAAGCCTAGGCTTAAGCATGTGAGCAGGACTGGGACACGCAGGCTCCACCAGCAGCCAGTACACCCTATATACTGCCACTGCATAGAAAGCAGATTTACCTACCATCTTCTGGGTCTTTTTCTTTTCCTACCCTGAGATCTGTTGTCAGATGAAGGGAGTTCAGAGCTGCTTTCACTCTACCAGCAGGTCGGTTTCACTCTGTCCCATTAATGGGAATTGCAGGTGCACTTCAGCCCAAATGTTAATTTCTTGAAACAGCAGAGAAAAGGCTACTTGCACTTGGGGAGGAAGAATATACATCCGTTTGTGCAATCTTAGCTTTCAATGGGAAATGTGCAGTGGAAAGAGAAGGAATGATAGGGGAAATTAAATTAAAATGCAGGAAAAATAATATTAGTAACAGAAAGGAATTTTTACCTGTGGTGCTGGCCAAAATGCTTTCAGGATGCTCAGTGAGAATACACGGGTGTACAGGAAGACCAGCAGACAATCCAAACACAGTGCTGAGTTAGAGGGTTTTCTGGGGAAATGGTCCTATTTCTACAGTCTAAGAGAACTTAGAAGCTCAGTCCAGCTCTGATTTCAGTGGCTCCCTTGTCCCTTGTTTCTCTGTGTTGGCAGGAGCTCATCACAGAGTCTGGCAGGACAGCCCTTCAGGCATTCCTGCAGTATCTCTTGGCTCTCTTACCAAATGGTCTGGGGCACGTTCAAAGGCACCACCAGTGATGAGTGGAAGCAGGGCAGCACTCTGAACAACATGGCATGAGTGTGTTCTGGTAAGGTACTGTGTGACAAAAAACATGGGACATTGTTTCCACTTGCAGTCCAAGCCATTGCCTCAGACCCACCAAACTGACCTCCTCAAGCCCAAACATATATCCACCAGCCTCACAGACAGCAGTCACCCTGGACAGGCTGTCTTCTCTAGAGGAGACTGGCTGAGAACTGCACATGTCCTATTTTTGTTCTCACCTTCTCATGCTTCTTGCCCCATCCAGGCTGACTTCCCACTTTGGTCAAGGCAATGGTATTTATCATAGCACCATAGAGAACACCGGATGGAGAGACCCAACCTGGCAAATGCCTTTTGGCACTAACAGAGTTATTAACCATCAGTGATTTACACCACAGGGATCTCAAACATGCTTCCACTCCTCCTGCCCCTGCAATCATGCTTTTCTATGCCCTCTCAGAATCTTACCTTTACCTTGGCTCTGGCCTAATCCCTGTTCCTCAAGCTTTTAAGTGCAGGTTCAGTCTTCTCTGCCCTGCTCTTCGCTCTGCCTAGTCAGTCTCTCAAGAAGATTGATTAGATCACACAGAAGGGGATAATCCTGTTTCCTAACCGGCTCTTCACCCCAGTTTACCTGACCAACATCAGTACTTGCTCTGCCCCAGGTTCACTCCAAGATCTGTCTCCCTTCATTATCCTTTCCCATCCCACTAATTCTCCATCCCAAACACTCCCAAACCTCCACTCAAATAATTTTCAGAGTCTTTCTACCATGCACTGCAGCTCCATTTCCAGATATCTTACCAGTACCTTGTACAGGGGCATTAGAACATCGCTAAGTCACCCGCCTAATACACCTGGATTGTACTTACATTGACACAGTACAGCCACCCTGTGACCACCAATATTTGAACATCCAAGGCTGCACCACTAATGTTTCAGTTCATTTAAAAAATGAGAATTCGCTAAAAACCCAACCACATATAAATGATTGCATAAAGATTCTTTTCATACTCCTTTTTCACTCCTTCCCATAAGTTCACTACAGTGGCAAGGTTTCTGATATGAACACCAGCCCTTTGAATAAAACTTGGCACCACTCATTTCTCTTAGTCCAGCACAGTACTGCATGACATTAACAGCTTCCAGCCATACCACTGACAAGAGGAAAATAATTCCTTCTGTTAGCAATGACCTTCCAAGGTAGTGTGCTTACAAAGCATATTAAGTGCTAACAGCCTTTCTTTACTCCATTGATTTTTTCCCAAATCATTGTCAGAATTTCTCGTAATAGGTTCATTAGTCTCACAACAAATAAATGATGAACATATCCACTAAAAAGTAACCACGAGGAACTGCAAAGAACTCACAGGACCCGAGAATGGTGTGATGTAAATGATAGATCAGCTTGGGGCACAGGTGATGCTGCACAGCATTGCTCTCCCCTCTGTGCTGTTATGAATTGGGATGTAGTCAGGCTCACTCTGATCTGACATAACTGCCTAGACCCCAGTCTGATCATGGACACTGTCCACTTCTGGGGTCTGTGCACAGAATCTATTCTTGAAGATCTCACGGCTTTATCACTTACCTCTACATAGGTCAGCTTTCCACATGCTGTTGACTTTCACCCAAGCAAGCTCAGTTACTTTTATTGTCCACACTCATCTCTATTGATCAGTACTATCTTTACCACAACTCATTCACATCAAAAAGAAAAATGCTCTAGCATGTTGGAGGCACGTCCATGTGGGGCTACACAGCTGCACAGTAGATGCCCCTGAATGTGGAATAAGACATCAGGGCTCTAGTTCACTTGGGCACATTAGTACTTCTGAAAGATATGAAGCAGCCCACTGCAGGGCCAGGCTAACGTGGCAGAGCGACAGGCTCCATGTGACACTGTGCTGTGTGATACAGGTGTAACAGGTCATTCAGCTCTAGCTCGGGTCTCTCTAACTTGGCACTACTCCACATGGTACACACTAACCCATGAAGGTGCTTGCTAGTATCCTCCAGTAGTAGGGATGTTACGGGAATGATCTATTTTGACTCAAATTCCCTATGTGGCTAAGTTCTCTCTCTCTTTCTGGGTAATCACCAGGAAACGGACGTAAAGACAACTGAAAACTCGCCAGCCTTCGCATTATCTGAAGTCACTATTTTACCATTTTTGTCAACTCCATGTCATTCCCCCCATCCTTAAGTGGCTATACTAGGAGAGGAGAAATGTCTTTTGATCAAGATACTTGCTGATAATGTAGAACAGTAAAAGCACATGTTCATAGAAAGTGTCTTACATTCTCAAGTAAAGAGATAAAAATTTAACTACAGTTTACTGTCAACAAAAAAGACAATAAAAATGGTACCATAATAACAATTGCTCATATCACTGTATTATAATCTCTTTAAGACATAGACTGTCTAATACTTGGAATTCGTATGGCACCAACCTCATCTAGCCATGCTTTAATTCTTGCATATTTCTTGTTTCACTCCCCTGTAACTATCTTACTGGACTGTGAAGCTTCAAGTGTTATTTTTCAATTTCTCTTACATAATTGTAGAAAACATGAATTACAACAAACTCCACTCTTTATCTCAAAACCATAAGAGGCAGGAGTGTATCTAGAGTAAGAGAGCCCATGTTCAGGGGATTCAGCAGCAGCTAGACCATCTGTGCTACTCTCTTATGTTTAATGCTTTTGTGAAACTACACCTGCATATCAAACTGGACAAATTCACATCCTCATGACCAGAGAGAAGCACAGTTTTAACACTCTCGTGCAATATTCTCTGGCTTGCTTTTGCTATTTGTAGTATCACTAAGGAAACCGAACGTGAGACTGGTGATCTTAATTCAACATGTGCCTTCCCCAGACGTGATCTCAGCTAACTTATGTATCACTTAACTCCAGCCCATTCTTTCCTATACAAATACTCATGAAATCAGGTTGAACTGGAAGGTAAGCGATGATAACTATGACTGAGTAGATGTTTACGTCCAGTACATGAAGAGCTACAGTGACCTCTAATGGCAGGCTGCCAAGCCTTTAGAACTAACAGTACCTGTGATGCTGAGCAGAGCACATTGTATATTTGCTATAAAGAGAATGAATCACATCCAGCACTCACTGGAAGGTCTCACAGCACTTTACAACGGTAGAATGTAATTACCTACTGGACACGGAGGCAGAGGGATATGATGTGACTCACTTAAGATCATGCACCTGCCCTAGAACAGCCACTAAGGATATTCAGGGCTTCCGTATCCCAATCCAATGCTTCTTCCAGGTGAACCTGACAATAAACCATACTGGACTAGATACAAATAAAGCCAATTCTGTCTCAAATATAGGTTCTGCTCTACCCTTCTGTGGCAGCTGGCACTCCCTTTTCAAAGCATTCACTTTCATTTCTGAATAAAATGATCACTGTGTGCCAGTGCTTGCTGTTGGATAGTATCTGTGGAAAGGTAGAGTTTTAGTTATAGAAAAATCAGGATGGGGTTAAAAAAAAAAAAAAATCAAAACTCTTTACTTTTGATCCAAATAACTCCAGGCATGACCCTGGTCTCCTCCTTAGCATACAAGTGAACATGGGTATGGGATGAATTTTTCATTACAATAACAACAGGGTATGACTAGCAGTTCTCTGATCTTTATTTTTTTATGCACTTATTTATCCTCACAACTCAGCTGTTTTCTGGGAATATGTGACCTTCCTCAATTTAGAGGTGGAAAAATGACGCAAGGTTTCACACTCAAAGCCAAGCTCCATGATCAGCCACACAGCTACAACTCACACTGGGCACAGTTTGAAGTTCAACCGATTCACATAGGCAGCGAAACATGAGGCACAGTAGCAAGACAGCTTAGCATGCAATAAAGGAAGTTTCACTAGGGCAGCGTGACCTGATATGAAGAGAGAGCAGTGCACCTGCATTGAGACAATGACCATGACTCAGATGACATGCAGTAATTTGTTGAGCCACAGACAATGTGAGCATTTATTCAAATCCAAGCAATTTTCCCATAGTCACAAAAGAAGCACAAGCACAACAGAATCCAGAATTTGTTTCCCAGAACCTCAAATACTAAGCCCATGTTCCCCTCTCTCACTTGATAATGAAAAAATAACATTCAGAATGGCAGTATTTCTCTAACTGCTGCAACATGACATGTTTTAAAGTATTATTCATTTAAACAGCTCCTGAAAGCATCAAATCTGTACTAATACAGATTAATACAAGATTTGCAATAACAGAGCTTGGAAAGATGTTATTTTCTTAAAAGTATTCTTAACACAAATTAATTTTCAGCTGTGCGTAGCTAATTCCATGGCTGTTCACCACAGGATTTCTTGGACTTCAGAAGCAAACATATTGCAGGCCACAGTGTACAGGACTAGACAGGACCTCAGCCTGGCAATTCCTACACAAGGCAAAACTTCCCCATCATAGGATTTTCTGTTGTATCAAAGTACTTATTCAATCTCTTGAAAGGGAAATATAGAAGAGCTTCACACAACTGAGAATCATTATTCAACCTTGCAGCATAAAGCTGTTCTGCACAGGTAAGTGATCAATGGGAAGAAAGCAAGCCTGAGATTTCTGGTGACATTTGGGTTCATAATGCTCATTCCATAGCATATGTACATCAAAGCAGGAGATCATCAGTCTGAGCTTTATGTCAAGCACTAAGAGAGCTTTGATTTATATCAGTCAGAAGTCAGATGCTTTCATCACAAAATTATGTGAGGCCATGGATTATCTTGTGCCAGCATTTAGAGCACACTCTAAATAGTATTCTATACCTTGTTATTTATGTACAGTCCTTAGTGTTTGCAGGAATTTAGCACTTAAGAACTCCCAATGAAATTCAGCCATACTGCAGAGTGTGTCTGCCCTTCCTATGAGTCAATTCCCTGGTCAAAGCCGAATATTAGATGTTTTCTCAGCCAAAATATAGCCATCACTGTTGAATCTTCCAGAAATCAGAACCTGCAAGTTTCCACAGATCTTGCAGAAAGTAAAAAGAATGATGGTAGCAATCCCAGCATTTGCCAGTTCCAGCATTCATCCATACTGCTTTCCAGTTTGCTCTAGCCCAGAAATGTGTGTACAGTGCTGTGTGGTTTGAGTCAGCCCTCAGCCTTTGCTAGGAATAGGCAGTCATGCTGTCAAAATATCATTCTGCAGGCAACATCAGAGCATGCTCCAGTTAAAGGCTCAATCTTACTTTCCCTATATGCAAAGCTAGTGGGTCTTGTAGCAAACTGTTACCCTGAGCAGTAGGTAGCGAGTGGCTAGCAAGGACAGAGTGGAATTAGTGCAAGTTTCTATAAAATGTTTTTCTGTTAATATAGTTTTTTGCGTGCCTAGAGATGTCACAATTTAATCCCCATGAAGCTCTGCCTCAGTGTCAGGTAGTAAATCCCACACAGCTGAGAAAGGACCTGTGACAGTGAAAGGACAGGATCCTTAGCTTTACAGAAAGAGGATAAGAAACTTTAGTTCAACAGCACTACAAGGGAACGGGGTGACTTGGACCAGAAAGTACCCATTCCACTTTACACTGCACACCCAGAGCAGCTACTGCATGTGATCATGCAGCCACATAGTGAAAGACAATACTCAGAGAAGCCTACCTCTGGGTTTCAAGTGTGCTCTAACTACAGAGATCCTACACAAAGCAACAACTGCACAGTTAGCACCCTTTCAGGTATTCTGCTCAAGAAATCCAGGTGCAAATTTTGAGATACAGCCTGAAAAAACAAAGAACCCCTACATATTAAAGCTGATTTCCCTCCATTTCTCTTGTTACAGAGGACAACTCCACCTAATTTCTCCCATATCTTGTTCTTGGTCTGGCTGACACTTGCATCACTTGGCAAGTACCCACAGCTGAAGAGGTGCATCAGATTCCATGGTTATCAATAGGCATACAATCATTTTCGCAACATTGAGGCTGACAAAATGCTGTTAGTAACTTCTGGTGTACATGGCACTCTGACACTTTTAGGCAGTATTAAATATCTCATAGAATTGGGCCAATAGCCAGGGCACAGATCTGGCACATGGAAAATAATAAGTGGAATATCTCCTTGTTACCACAGCAACTTGAGAAACACCGTGAAAACAATGCATATCCCTGCAGAATTGCTGAGGATAAACAGACATACGCTTTTGAAATACTGAAACAAATATTATGATGCTCCAGAACTGAAGAATAAATCCTACTTCATGCAGATGTGAATGTCAGAAGGCCAGATGTTGTCTACTGATACTGAAACTTCCTATAATCCCCTAAAATATGCTGGATAACATACATGGAACTGATTGTGTCAAAGCTTAAAAGAACAGCACTGAGAGTTATGCACTAAACATGGGGAAATACTGACTGTATTTCGTATCTTATTCTTAAACCAAGTTTTTGTACTTTTTTTTATTAGGTGTATTTATTTACTTCTATGGATTGTGTGGGAGAGACCTCATCCTACCATCTTAGCAGGCTTGATTCAAAGGTGATTAAAGCCAAAAGAAAGAACTCCATTAACTCTGGTGAGCTTTGGCTCTAGGCTTCAGGTAAGATCACAGTTGAGCCAAGGGAGTCAGTGAATCCCTTCTATCTGAAGTCAAAGAAGGATCAAAGACAGTAGTTTGACCACCTCTTCGACTGCACTCTTCATGGTCCAGACTTAAGGGACAGTACTCTTTGGGGAAGACCAGAGTCTTGCAGCATTTATGAGAGATATTACACAAACTTGCATAGAATCTAGGGGGTTTTCTGATGTTGATATCCACCTTCTCTTACACTATAAGATATTCCAGAAGTCATTTGTTTATCTATAAAATGATCTTTCCCCAAAATAAAAATACTTTTTATGCCTATTGAAACTTTATGATAAAACTGGCTAGTATTGTAGACCTCCCTCTGATACCTACCACAGAGGACCAAGGTTTCAGACTCTTAGTTAAGAACAATATTTTTTTTTTTTCCTTTGGTCTTGGAGCACCAGCCCTATTCTCTGGAATTTAGCAACAATCACAAGAAATCACATTTCCCAGTTTAAAAATAAAATAAGGCTAATTACTTATAGAGAAAAGCTCTTAAAACTAGAGATGCATTTCATTAATATTGACATAGTATCAGATTAGATTTTCTTGCATTACAGAGGTCGTACAAGAAAACACCTGAAGACTATGAACAAGAACAGGCTATGTTCACACAGCTCCACATTACTATGTATGAAACAAAAAGCTCCTAATTTCTTGGTGCAA
This sequence comes from Athene cunicularia, assembly GCF_003259725.1. Taxonomy (NCBI): domain Eukaryota; kingdom Metazoa; phylum Chordata; class Aves; order Strigiformes; family Strigidae; genus Athene; species Athene cunicularia. The sequence goes on along the minus strand of NW_020799110.1, from coordinate 13,233,120 downwards.
AGATGTTATTATCCACGTTCTAAACATGCTATCCCTCCTTATTCATATTACTAGAGCTTGCATCAAGATAGATATGTATTTGTAATGTAATACCAAGAGATAGAGGTAGTTGAGTGTCTAGAGATAGAAGCTGTGATGCAGAAAATCTGAAATTAATATGCACTCCAGCAAGATCATCACAATGACTGCAAAGTAGAAACTATAAACTAACTCTTGGAGGTAAAAAAATATAAGCATAGTAAAAAATACAGTAAGAACAAGAATATCTATGGTCAGAACCAAAGTAATGATGTATATTGCAAGACTTTTGGCTCTTGCCTCCACCCAGTGATGAGGCCAGCTTCATTTTCTGGATCAATAGATACTACAGCAATAACAAATTCAGTCTACCAAAAATTCTCCACTGAGATAATCTGACTTTGATGTCACAGTCAGGGTGGGGGTACATTCAATTAGAGGACAGAGCAGAATCGCTACCCAAAACTTGAAACAAAGCTTTGGGAGTTCATGGACTATCCATTAATATTTTCTTCCCCAATAGCTAAAATTGCTGTTTGCATTTCACTGACTTCAGGTATTGTTGTTATTAAAGGTAGGTATTACCCAAAATCCAGGATATAAATAATATCAAACTGTGAAGAAGTCTGTGGCCCTACAGAGTTCTTAAACCTGTGGCTATCCCCAGTGATTGAAAGGAGTCTCAAATAAGCATAAAAAACTAATGATGATAAATAACCTGTGAAAGGTTCAGTTTACAAGAAGAAAACCCAATATTTCAAGGCAATCCACCTATGAACTGTTTCGTGGTAATGGTAAGAGAACCTGAGGACATAGCATCATTGTGCTTATCTCTGTTTGTATTGATTTCACAGAATCCAAAATTAAACAAGGGCCAGGAAGAATCCTAGGAGGTCAGCACCATCCAGACAAACACCTCCAGTGCTTCAGATCCCAGACCATTCTTGTTTAATCCATACCTGGGATTTGCTGCCTTTCTGTAAGAAACCTTTGCTGGGAATTACAGTTAGGCACAGAACAGCTGTTCCCACATACTCTTTGCTGTTTCACACTGGTGAATCCATTCCAATCTCCCCAGATGCTTCCCAGAAGCTAACAAAAGAGGATGGAGATCACTGAAGTAAGTGGAAGTGCAATAAGGGGAAGTGGACCACCAAGAGATCAAGTGAGATGCCCAAAAGCAAACACACAGTCTGCAGCAGAGCCAGAAAAAAGAGTCATTGAAACTAAGTGTTGTCAGGTGCATATTGAAAAACTGCAGTTGTGTTTCCCACTGGAGAGCTTCTGATCATAAACCAGTGATCTAAGAGGAACATAAATGCCACATGCTGTTAACAAGGTCTGTTGCCATCACAAACATACATTTATCTAATCACCCTTACTCTCAGACCTGGATTTTTTCACTGTATGTCACTAACATGTCATAACAATTAGCAGAATTGATGCCAAAGTGTGGCTTGGGATTGCTTTGAATAGCTCAAAGCTCTGCCTTGCTTTTTCCGTTTTTTTGGGTTTGTGGGGGTTTTTTTGTTTGGTTTTGGTTGGGTTTTGTTTGTTTGGTTTTGTTTTTGTTTTTGTTTGTTTGTTTGTTTTTGTTGGTTTTTTTTAATAGCCTTTACCTGGTAGCTTTTGCCTTAAACTTAGCAGTTCAGTAAGAATAAACTCTTTTGAGTGTATTTTCTAAGATACACAGTGAAGTCCTTTTTAATTTAAATATACTGACTTTAAGCAAAATAATAGCAGAGAAGAAAAAAAATGTTTGGTTTTGTCATAGATGAAAACTGTGGTGACAGTCACACACCTCAGGGGAGTAACTCTGAGACAGGTCTTGGTTTCTTGCAGAAGCACCTGAGCTGGGAATGGGGAGCGCCTGGTACACAACATTCTTCCTCTGCCTCCATGGAAAGAAAGCCAGGACAAGGTTTCACTCTAGACTTCCAACAAGACTCCACTTCTTCCCACTGGTGTTGGAGAAAGTTCTGGGCCTCCAAGACACTGACCCTACTGCATTCAAGGATTCCGGGAGCACAGCGTCACCCCCACGTCAGATCATCAGAGCTTCCTCACCAGCAGGGATCTGTCAGTAGAGCTCACTGTAATGAGTTAAACCTGAGAGCAGAACAGCACGGGACATGCTCAACACATCAGGGTTTTTTTAAAGCAAAAGAAAATAAAGCAGATGGTGAACAAGGAGGGATAACTGTGACCAATAGAAAGAGTTCAAGTGGGCACAATAGGCACAAGGAGCAGCTTCATGCAATGGAGAGTAACAGTTTTTCCCAAACTAGTACTAAGTGAGCAGCCCCTGGAGCCAGATCTAGTCAAGCCAGTCTCAAAGTGAAGTCCCTGAACCTCTTGCTCAGAAAGAGGATGTCTAGCTTGGGGCTGCACATCAGAGATAAGACCAGGTAACTGGCTCGAGCCAGCACTAACTGCAGGTCCTGAGCTCCACCATAGAGCACAAAAACATCCAAACTGAAGAAAGGGATTTAGTGAACACAGTAAAGGGAATCAGAGCCATGAACTGAATCCCATGGAGCTGTAGCCAAATGGAGTCAGGAGAAATTGTGCAGCACTTTACATCCATGGATCTCTCAACATTTTGCAAACATTCATTAACCCTCCACGCTGCTGGGCTATTCACTTTCAGGTATTCATTCCCCCTGAAATTCAGGGGTAAGCAGACGAATCACTGGCAGAGCCCAGGAGACAAAACAGCAGCTCAGCTCTGCTGACCAGACACATTAACACGTTTCACCTTTCATCGTAATATTAGAAGGTAGAATGCAGCTTACTGTCAACGTGGAAAGGGAGCAAGAAAAGTTTCCAGTGCCTCTGATGTCTTGAGACAAGCAAACACAAAAGGCTCGTAGAGGCAACCTGTATCAGGCAGCAGGCAGGTGTAGTTAATAGCAAAAAAATCCCTCCATATGGACACAGGCCTGAGCATGCTCCTTCCTGAGAAAAGGCCAAGAACTGCCTTCAAACATTTCAGCAACAGTTACTAGACTTCCTGTTACCATTTGCTTATTTTTATTTTTCTGGCTTATCTTCTTTTAGACCGTAAACTTGTGAGGCAAGAATCAAATTTAAAGTCCATCTGAGGAATTCAGTTTATCGGGAGGGAAAAAACCCTCCGATGAATGATAATCCCACAGAACAGCTTATTTATATTCTAGATAAAATTATACTAGACTAAGCAATGACTATCCAGTAATTTAGAACAAAATACATCAGAGATATATGGTAACAGTCACCTAACCAGGTGCTAAAACAACAGAAAAAAAGTACAGTAGTGATTTAACAGAAAAAACTTCCTGACACAGGAAAAGCTCAACATGTGCAGTTTAGGGGAAAATGCCCCCAAACATACCCCTGGTCCCACATTAAATTAAATGGCAACAGAATTGTTATTTTTCATTTTATTGATGCTGCCATTAAAAAGGCTTGTGGACCAAAGGGGAACTGACTAGTCAGATTTCGGAAACAAAATTGGGTTGAGGCAAACAGACCACAGAGATGGTAAAGACTCAGTGAGGCTTAAAGAGAAAGACCAAAAAGAGTATTGGTAATACAGGTTGGGAATGTTAATACAGATATATGTCTCCAAACTAATATATATAATGATTTTTCATGTTGACAGCATCTGTTTAAAGATGACTTCATGGCTGCTAGCCAAGGGTTTGGAAAAGTGTTATTTGGCCCTGTAAGTCACTATTATGGAGACAAACCACACTCTTTTAGGTTAGTTGGTGTACATGACAGCACAGATGTGATTTTTGCAAGGCTAGCTCTGTCTTTCTAATTAACTCTACTCTCTCCAGTACAAAGCTGACATCTGCCAGTGCCAGGTCTCCTTCTATTTGGTTGAATCCCTCTCAGAGCTATCTTGGCAAGCAGCAAATTCTCATCTTGCTGATCCCCCCCTTAAAGCGTTTCTTTCCTCTGCCTCTCACCTATGAGCAAAAGGGGAAACCTAAACCTTTCAGCTGCCTTAATCTTGCTGATCTGGTGAAGTGCTCCATCACTCCCAAGCACTAGCAGATCTAATAAGCAAAGCAATGCCAACCCTCTGGTGTGATAGTAATCCTTCCCACATATACATTTTCCAGGACTGATTTTTCCATTAGGTTCTTGATCCCTTTGGCATGAATTGTTCTGCATTATATGAAAATAAATCTGAAGCACGCTGCCTCTTAAGGAAGAACAAGATTTTGCACACAACACAAATTACTATTGTTGCAAAGTGGCGGCATCTGTACCTGCATGCATGCACCTGTATACATTTCTCTCTGCCAGATGGTAGAAGGAGCATCCAGTAAGGAGCTATATGTCAGAGATCCTGAAGTAGCAATGAGAAATATCCAAGGTATCTAGAAACTTTCTGCAGCTGAAGAACCTGTATTTTACTCTCACTATCCCTTTGAAGTTTTAGGTGTTGTATCTGTGTACACAGATGTTCAGAATCAAAGGTATGTTTTGGAGCCTGAGTAGCAGCAGGAGGAAGATCATGAAGGACTGTCCCAGCTCTCTGTAGGTGGGACAGCATGGTCACCCAGAAACTCTGCATTGCATACCTGCTATCTAGTTGTGGTGGGGAAGGAGTTGCAACCAGAGCTGAGAGTACAGGGGCAAATAATTACTTTGTGTTGGCACCTTCTGGTAAGGAACACAGGAACTGCCACACCTGATCAGTTCAATGGCTAATATCAACCATGACTAGCAGGCTGGGTCAGGGGACTCCGTTGTGGACAGTAAATCACTAACCAGTCTAGAGATTATTCAGAAGAAAGCCTGAAGAACATGAGTTTATTCCCCTTCTGTTTTTCATTTTCTCTGTGGTTAGCCTTGAAAAACTAATAAACATTTAGTGTGTCTACCGCATAATTCTATGTTTGCCTGCATGTGTAGTAGCTGTAGGAAGCAAACACTATCACTCACAACAACAGACCTTAAATCAAACAGACAGTCCCTTGTCTGCACTAAAGAAATAATTTTTTTTTTCCCCACTGGTGACACTTTTCATCCCCTAATAAATTAGAAATCAATCATGGAAACCTGAAAACAGAAAAACAAACATTTGCTAAAATATACGTGTGCTTATATATGCAGATTCAATACAGGGTGAAAATCTTCCCACAATTCATTCATTCTAGATGTTTTCCAGTTTTTAAGAATGCTGCACATCCTCTCCTCCTGCAGCAAGTCCAGCCATGCAGCAGAAGGCTCCTGGAAATACACAAGCCTATTTCTGATCAATTCACACGTATTGATACCTGATACTCTTAAATCATTAAGACTCTGCTATTTTAAAGTACTCTATAGGTCTAATGTCAGCCTAACAGCTTGCCATTCAAGTGATCTATGCTTAAACCCCTTACCAGCCAAAAGCCCAGGACACAGTTTCCCTTGCCTTAATAACTTTTCACATTTCCAGAACTTCTCTTCCTCCATCACTCATGTGCCTAAATAATACATGACAGCTCACGTTAAGCTGCCTTTCTGTGACAGTCCTGAGATGATTTGTCAAGAAGCTGCAACTCCCTTTTTGCAGCAGGTTCTTAATGAGCTTTGGGAAGGGCTTTATAGCCTCTCAGAATCAATCTGGGCCCTTATAAATATTCCTCAATGACCTGCTCTTCAAATAAATTCTTGTGCTTTTTCTTCTAGGAATGTACAGGCCAGTGGCAGTTATCTAAGCAGTTGGTGCAGACTGAGGAGGCGGCATATAAACCCTGCCCCAGCCTGAGCTGGCAGCTGTGCTTCCCCAGAGGAGCACCAGCCCAACTGTGGAGCATGGCACAGAGGGCTCAGGAGGAGACAGAAGCCTGAACAAGCACAGATCCAGCACACAAGCTCACTTAGCCAAGATGTTGCCGTTATCTCCAGTTTCTGATGAAGGTGTGCTGCGTACATACAGGCTGTGGAATATCCTGAGGTTCTGCCATGTGCCGTGCAGGGAGAGGGGCTGGCGCAGGAGGCAAGTAACGGGATACAGAACAGTTTGTTCTAGAGTCCTGGTTTGTGTCCATTGCATCTCATTAGAGGCCTTGGGTGAAATTACTTCTTTGCTGACGTCAATGGCAAAACTCCTGCTATTGTTAGCCCGGGCCAGGATTCCCCCCCAAGTGTTTCTGGCACATGAGAAAAACTTCATAACCACACAGGTGGGTCTTCTCTCTGATTTGCAGCAGACGGTTCACTGTCACACCCAGCGCAACATAACCCTTTGCTAACTGTTATCCATGTGAGAGGCTGAGGTGTGAGGCTAAACTACACAATGCATCAGAGGGGACAGGCCCTGGTAAAGTGCGTACACACAGATAAATTGCTCTGTCGCTGCTATTGTGGGGATAGCATTCTCTAGAGCTGCTTAGGGCAGAAATCTGAATGAAGTCTAGTGCCAGCTGAAGGAAAAAAAAAAAAATCATACCAAAAGCAGCTTGGTTGAATAAACACTGAGTGAGTATTAGAATTTCACTAAACACTTACAAAAGATTTTGTTAAAAGAAAAAAAAAAAAAAAAGGCAACAAAAAACCCAAACAAATAAACCCACAACTCAAAAAAACAAAACCAGTGTTTTCTGTGTTTTATGCGCTTGGAAGAACTAGTATCCAAACAATTCCCCAATAAATGAGCTGCCCTCCTCTCTGCTGAGCAATGCCAACCCTCTAAAGCACCTAAGCACATATCTGCTTTCATCTGATTTTGGGCACTCCTGCAAACATCAGGGACGCAGGTGTCAACAAATGAACCTGCATGGTCCTACGCTGTGCCATGCTGCCCTGCTGGTTGTCCTTCCTCTCATGGAAAGGAGAGCTGCCCGGTGGAAAATCTTGCTTTTGAAAGTGAAGCCAACAAACCGAAACCACTCAAAAAAATTCTGAAAACAAACCTGTTGTACTTGAGTTTCCACCAGTGTAACATTAAGGGCATTTGTCTGCTACTATGTGTTTCAAAGTCTAAGGTATCCACCAAAATAGCAACCTGAATGTTAACACCCATTTGCAATACTTGACCAGGCTTATAGTAAGTCACCCTAACAACCTGAATATAGTTACAGCAATAGAAGACAATGGTTGCAAATAGTGTTGTACGTTTATCAACTAAGCATGCACCTGCACCCAGTCCCAGTGCCCATCATTCACTGGAGCTGGATGGAGGCAAAGTCTTAATTACAGTGTTAGATTAGGTGGTCTGCAGGTTCCTAACTTGCTAAGAAAACATTAGGCTTTGTGTAACTCAACCTGATACAATTGACACACATTACAATAGACTATTGCCATGCAGAGATAAGGCCAAGTTACTCACAGTTGTAACTACTATTCCATTCTGGAGCAGGCTGTCCAGCAAGGCAGCAGGAAAATAGAGCTGGATATTTAACCAGTCCCCAGTTGGATATATTTACAAGGTAAAACATCCAGAATGTTGCTTGCAGTGTTAAAGCCACCGTGTCCTTCCCACAGCTGACTGTTGCTCTAATGCACAATAGATGTATGCCCTGCCTCAGTTTCCCTCACGTGAGATATCTAATAATAATGAAGCTTGTTACAGACAAAACAACAGTGCACGTAGTAAGTTATTGCCTGATTTTTGTGTAGGATTTAACACTGACTATCTCTAAAGACTGCATCTGAAATTGGTCCCCAAAACAAACCAGTGTGTTTACGCTGCATGTAATTCCTCACTGCCTGGAATTTTGCTTTAGCAGGTATATGGATGCAAAATGAGGACAAGTCAAGCACATAGTTTGAGAAGGGTTGTAAAACTCTGATAAACTTTGATCCATATTTCACATAACTGCAGAACTAACTAACATTAAATGTAAAGCAAAATGATCCCTGAAGGATGTTTTTCCTACCGAAGATGTTTACAGAACAAGGACTCAGGTTTGAGTACCAATCACATCTTGCACAATTTAAACCTACGTTTACTCCAAGCGCTCTCAGCAGACAGCTGAGCAGTGAGAGCTGCATAGGTTTCTCTCTCCACCTCTTTCATGCATACAGACACTTTAACACAGAACTGCACAGTAAACTTCACCCCCTGGATTTCCACTTTCAGAGTTATAATCTGAGATCACTTTAGAAAAAATATACAGAGGAATTAAACTCTAGACTTGTTGGACTGCTCCAGGAATATTTCTTTCCTGACAGCTTCCTGTGAAGTAATTGCAAACCCAGAATAACTGTGTCTTGTATTGTCACGTTAGGATGTGCCTGATTTAAGTGTTAGTGCACATGTTGTCATCAGCCAGGAGATGGTGAATCCCAGGGCTCTCCATTTGAATTCTGATGGGCAAGAGCACCTGAATTTGCTACATCCTCTACAACCTCTCTGGGATTACACAGCTCCTGCACTTTTGATTCCCCAAATTACATCAACTGGAAATACATGGATGTCGGTACTCTGCTGCCAGCGAAGAGTAAGCGTCAGAAGGAACACAGCAAGGGCAATCAGTCTTCCCCCTTCCATCAGACAGTTCTCCCACTTAACTGGTATCTTGTTCCACTGCAGCTCTGCCAGTTTCAGAGCACCCTGGTGACATGTTAGAATCAAAAGCAATTTAAAACAACAGGCAAAAATTAATGCAATAAGCATGCCTGATGTACAGCTCGCTGAGGTGAGAACAGCAAGAAACAGGGCCTACATCAATTAGACTTCCAGCTCCCAAACACATTTGTTCTGCCCTACTACATTAAACAATTACACTTTGTAGCACTCCAGCAAGAAGGCTTCAGTTTTCCACAACTGTTACTGTGTCCACTAGCACTTACATGTGGTATTTCGGTCATTTCTGTTGATACTTAACGATCCAGCATCACACAGACTGCTTCCAGGAAACATGTGTTTCTGCCTGTCTGTCTGCAAATTAAAATGGGGTCCCAGAACAACAGAAACCTGATCTCTGAGGAAATTCAGATCCGGATTTGGATTCAGGTCCAAACATTACATATGGTTTAAAAAAAAAAAAAAAAAAAAAAAAAACGCAGAGATCTGCACTCCGCTGGGGTTCCACACCAGTGGCTAGAATCTATTTTACCTTTACCTGATAGTCTTCCTAGATAAAATATTTTCTATTAATTCCTTTCTTTACCCACCATGGTTTCAAAGAAACCAGGACGTGTGTTCCTGGGGAAATCAGGAAAGAGCCATGGGAGTTTACACCCTACAGAAAGGACTGCCCCCCTCCACCTGCTGCTGCAGGGGTCCAACGCTGTGCCTTCAGAGCTCCTGAGGGAGTTTCCTTTCCCCAGGACTGCCAGGCTTGCTCATTCCTCCTACTGCCACGTAAGACAAAAGCGTTGTTCCCCGAAACCCGCTCGCCCCTGGCCATAGCCCGCGGCCCATGGTGGCTGCCGAGCCCCGCGCCGGGCTGGCCCGTGTCGCGCCGCGAGATGGGGCTCTCGGCCCACTGACCGGGCAAGCACGAAGCCTCCCAAAGGACACGCAGAGGCTGGTGGCAAGACATAACAGTGCTGAGGCTCACACCCCACATACACAGACAGACTACCCTGAGCACCTTCAAAACTGCCCGAGGACGCACAGAGGTGGCATTGCGTTGTGCATGCCAACTGTGCAGCCTCACTGCCCAAGAAACAGGAATCCAGGGTCAGAGCTGTAGCTGGGAGACGGGCAAACACCTGTTTTCCTGCTGAAGTAACCAGGAAGGGAAGATTCAACCTGGGAGGAGAGGTAGATAGGAGCTGGCTACTGATGCTGAGACCTTCCAGCTGAGTCCCTGGCAGGAGATGGGATGCTGAGCAGGCAGAAGTGTCCGAGGCGTGTGCTTTAGTCAGTGAGCCACAGCATAAAGTGGAGGATTAACATTTCCTGGCTGTGTTTTGAAACAAAAGAGAGCATCTCGCTTTAGAAACAGAAGAGCACATCAACCAGTAGCAAATGCTGGAGACAGAACCTCTGGATGGGACAGCCACAGCACAGAGAGTTGGGACTCAAGACCTGCTCAGCAAAGGGGAACTGTGGGCCTTGCCCAGTGGGGTTCTACATTGATGCATGCCATGGAAAGCAGTCTGATCTAAAAGCTGCTTTTTGCATAAAGGAGGGAGCAGGATATAAGTTATGCTCTTTCCTATTTTAAAAGGACTTGGCATAGTTGGAAGGATACATAAAAAGAAAAAATAAAATGCTGTTAAACCCAGAAGGCTACAGAGGCACTTTCATTGGTGTCCCTGGGGGCTTGTGTACAGGATACTCCTCAGCTGTCCCGGAAAAAAGAAATATGAGTAAAATACACAATAAATACTCCACAAGAGAGGCAAGACTGGAGGAGATGTCTCCTGGTCCTTGCACGGGCTCCTGTGGCAGAGGTAGGGCCATGAGCAGCTCCCCTATAAAGCAGCCACTTCAACTCCCTCCAGACTGCTGTGGATAGCACCCATGCCCTGCGACCTGCTTCCTCCTGGGTGCACCACTGGCTCCTCTCTTGATGGTTGCTCACATTCCAGGTATCTTCAGAGGAAGGAAGAGCTGAGCTCAGATGATCTGCTACCAGACTGAGCCGTGGTGCACCCAGCCCAGCATGTGCCCCTGCCCCACTGGAACAAGCATGGGTCTTCCAGACAGTGCCCGAGTGTTTGCAGGTACACAGCGCAGGCTTGTGGTTTACTGACCATATAGACATCCAACCAGCCCAGACATCCAGGACTACTCACAGAAGGCAGAGTCCCACCTGGATTTGGATCTTATGCACTGGTGATTTCACATGAAGGGTCTGGTCTACATGGAACAGCTCCACATTGACAATGATGCGCAGGTGAGGCATTAGAAGGCATTTTCCTACATGCTGTGATTCTGCACTGCTAAGCAGACTGGAGAAGCTGTCCTTAGCAATCTCAGAGTTGCCTATAGATATGTGCATCCACCTTTGAGAGCCAGTGAGGGTGCAGCTGGAGTAAACAGATAGAGACTGAAGATCTGCAAGAAACAGGAGCACAAAATAAGCTTCAGCAGGGGAGAGACAATAATTTCTCTTGCACCTAGGCTGAGCCAGTAAGTGCCTCCCAAGGAGAGAGGGCAGGACTGTTCAGGGTGCTCCTTTTCCCTTGGCAGTAGAGCAAGTGCATCTGCTAATGAATAGGACCCTTAGAAAAGGCAAAGAATTCCCCCCCCCCTTACACATATTCAGAGAAGCAGAGAAGTTTTTTTGTTGTTTTCTCTTCCCCCCCTCTTCAGGATTCTTTCATTTGTGATTTCTAATCATCATTCCACTCTTCTTTCCCCCCTTTTCTTCATTCCCCATTTGTGAGTCACCCCCCGGGCCTGGCACCACTCCAGACCCAATGAACTCCAGGAAGGTTTTTTTCCTCTCCTTTCCCCACCACCACCACCTTCTCCTCCCTATTCAAACTGAACTTGTGGACAAAATAAACGCTGGCACTAGGTCATTGTCCTTCCCCTCCCCATCAGAGGATTCTGAGAGGATTAAACTAATCTCATACATTGACTCGCTCCTGGGTGCTAGCCTGGACTCTTGCCATGCAACGAGATGGCATAAAGTGCAATGTCCCGGCAACATGTTTCTGCAGAAACTTCCTATGCAAAGGCAGCGAAAGGACCCAATACAGGAGCGGGTGGTTCTATATTGTGCAATGTCAACACAGTCACCACATTTAACACACTGCCTTAATTTGAAAGGAGGAAAAAAAAAAAAAAAGAGCATAGAAGCTTCAAGGGAATGGACAGTTCTCCCAAGCTGATCATTTAAGTGCTTCTGGATTAGCTCATTTGTTAATTAATACTTAAGCAAAGAGTACCAGAAGTTGTGCTGTGATGGGAAGGAAGCTACCCTGAGCAGGACTGCCTGGGATTTCTTGGACTCTCCTTCTGTCTCGGATCTATGCAGATGACCGGTACCCACAGGGACCTCCTGAGAGCCAGCAGCGCCTGCCTGCAGGGAGCCCAGCATCAGCAGCTTCTGAGTGCTTCACAAAGGAAGACAACTGTCACTGTTGCCATTTGGCAGATGAGGAAACTGAGGTACTGAAAGATAACAGTGATTCCAGTGAGCCTGCACTAGTGAACAAAGGGGTTACTTTGGTGCTTTAGTTGCTGAAAATACCATCTCACCCCTGACACCTCTGAGAATTTTCTGCTAAGGCTCATCTGCTTGGATAGCTCTAATGAAATAAAGTTGCTGAGGTGTGCATGCAACTCCACCATCCTTCACTGACTTGCACAAAGCTACTCCTGTCCAACGATGTCAAAACATTCTGCAAACACCAAGGCCCCAACTCGGCAGAGTGCTGAAATATGCCTTTGTGTCCTATGAGACAACATGACGACTTTGATGCAGCACTTGGTGGTTTTTAATTTGTAAAATTAACATTAAAATTAAAATTAAAATTAACACTTTGATGCAGTGTTGGTGGTTTTTAATTGGTAAAATTAACTCAGTCTCATGACTTCTGAAAAGGCAGGTAAGAATTGAAGACATAAATGCACAGATGATTGAGGATCATAGTTTGCCATCAATGGTAAACATATGTAACACTTCTGGCATGTAGTGACATTCATTCAAGGCTTGGAATAGCAAGGGGTATCGATATATATGAGCTATTCTCAAATAGCTGCAGTGGATGTGGTAACAGCATAATCCACAGGGACACAGAGTGAGAGCAAGCTGTAGAGCTCTGGCAAGCAGGCAGCGTTGTGGCTGTGCTGCCACAAAGCCAGCTAGCGTAAAGCTCATCTGCACAGCCAAGCCATCCTGGTGGCTCCGAGTCAGGAACTATGGCTATTCCTCATTCTGTCGCAGATTATCTCTGCATCTTTCAACAAGAAGTTTAACCTCTCCATGCTACAGCTTCTCATTTCTAGGTGAAGCTAATACAACCAAGTACATCTTTATATCCATTTACCATCACCCTTTGTGAGCAAGCTAGCAGAAGGGGAAAGGTTGTTGGGAAGAAATAACTGTAAAAAAAATGGAAGAGGCAAGACATGACTGGAGGGTAAAACCCTTACTGACCCATCTCAGACAGCAAGTGCTAAGGGAATAAATTCTCATTCCTGCCTCAGACTCTCAGTTGATGACTGAACAGCTCTGAAACAATACAGATAGCAAACAATTCCAGTCACAAACACCCAGGCACAAATGTCTAGGTGGGTTGTCAGTGAGCAATTAAATCCTGTGCTGAATAAAAATGTTAAAAATGCATCACATTGTGGCTTTAAATAGCCTCTTGTTGGAGAGATTGGTCTCACTGCCAACTCGCGCTTGGGTAAACTCTGTTTTTGCCACTGCTGGGATTCTCTGAATGTCCATCAGGCAGTTGCATCACACACTGAATAGTTTGGCATTACTTCATGCCTTAAGGGAAAGGCAGAAGAAAATGAACTAGAAGCCTGTTTTCTCTGTCTACTTATTTATTTACTTTGGTGAGGGGCTTTTTTATTTGCTTTTGTTTGGGGAGTATTTTTCAGTCTTTTTTCCTCCTGCGCTAAGGGTAACTTGAGGGCATGGTAATAATAATTTAAAAAAAGGTGAGGAAAGTACTTTGGGAAGTGTAAGTGGCAATGTGGAAGGCAGGGGAGACAAGGAAAAACGCGAGTCAAAGGATTAAATCCAAATTCCAGTCTGGGACTTTTTAACGAAGATGGAATACTGACTAGTTGGGCAAATTAAGCTTTTTCAAGGGGGTCTGGGGAAGTGATTGGTTTCTATCCAAGCAGAAAATGTCATTCTTCCCATCGGTACCAGTGAAAATAAGAAAAGAGAGACAAAACACCCCCAACCCTGCTCTGAGAAACCTGAAAGGATGGGAGAGTAGACAAGGACAAACAAGCAATTAAAAGGAAATTTCTTCTCCCTCCTCCCTCAACCTTTTATTTCTTCACAAATGAAAGTGGAAAAAATTGATTACAGGGTCAAAAAGAGGAAGGACTGAAGAACTGCATCACGTGCAGTGCCATGTGAAACAGCCACTCTGCTCCACTAGGGTGTGGGCAAAAATATGCTGCAGTGATGGGGCCAAAAACCTGCAGGAATGAACAAAAACTCACTTCTCAACCTGTTTGGTTGAAGCTTCTTCCTACCTCTGAACCTTACTTTGATAGTTACAGTTTCTCTGCCTAAATCAACCATGTGAAGTCACTGAAAACTGAAATATTTTCATATATGTTGCTACTGTCTCATCAAGCCACCAGGCCAGTATTTTATTCTTCCTCCTCCACCATCTTTCTCGCTGTGGTTTCCCAGAGGACAGCTGCTGTCCCAGCAGAGATAGCACACACTGACCAGGGGCTACTCAGATCTTCTCCTGGAAGTCACTGCCTGCATAGCAAGTCAGCAACGGGCAAACATGCCCTTATCTCTGCCACTGCAATAGGTAGTCAGGTATTCTACTCAGATCTGTCTTAAACAGTGGACTAATTAATATTAGGCTGGCTAAAAGAAATGCTCAACATTTGTTATCTACTGACCTTCTAGGGCACAGAACTTTGTTGCTGTAGGATTCACATAGGGAGCCTAAAGCATAGCAATCATGCAGGAAAGGTGGCATAATTCATGGGACACTAAGAACATACATTATTTTTTGCACTGGTACAGTACTCCTGAAGGAAGTAAGAACTTTGCATTAAATCTAGATTCACTTCTATGCCCAGTGGTCTGCAGCTTCAAAGGATTCATTAAGCTCTGGACAGAAATATCTCAAGCCATACCCAGATCATCTGAGAATTCAGTATTCACTGAAACTAGGGTATAATGTTATCAGAAAAATAGAAATAAGTCTTGTATAAGACCATAATAATGTTTGTTGCATTGAATTAGAATGAATGCCTATCTAAGCAAGCATCCCAGTCTCAACAGTGACCACAGCAGTTGCTAGACAGAGCAGACAAATGTATGATACTTCTCCCTTAAATTCTTCCTGTCTCCAACTATTATATCTTCAGCCCAGGAACTTCCTGAGTCAGAGGAAGGTTTGCTGTGGTTAGTAACCCTGGCTGGATTTCTCTTTCCTGAACTTCTCCAGTCTTCCCTTGAACACACGTAATAGTTTAGCCTCTACAACATCTTTTGACAAGACGACCCTCAGTCTCTAATATGTAAGGTCTTTCAGGTGCTATTTATAATACCAGGTAGTGATGTACATAATCATTTCGTGGTTTGTAGGGCCTGAAAATTTCTCAGCTCATCTCTGTTGAGAACAGTCTTTAACACTTTACATGTGGGGTAATCAGAACTGACTTTCCTGCACACCCAAGCTGTCTCATACAATACACTGTGGCAACACATATTAGGCAGGTCAGCTAAGCAAAACACAATACAGGAGCTCACAGAGTGTGTTTTGCTTGAGGAGCTGGAAACCCTCTTCAGACACCCACTAATTTTACCTTACACCAAAATAAATACCTATTCAGAGCTTGGATGATGATATCCATACAATCAAGACAACTGTGAATCTTTCAGCAAAACACTATAAGGAATCATATCAAACCCACCAGATTTCTCGATATGCTTGAAGCCAGCACGTTTGTAAGCAATTGCTAGAGGTCAGCACATTTCCAAGGAAACCTGAGAGAAAGTATCGTTGATTTGAAATACAACCACTCAGAATGTTGAAGAAAGTGAGAAATTTAAGACCTTTTGTCAAGCTCCTCTTCAATATTTCAAACTCGTGTGTGAATCTGAAAAGAAGTGACAAATTTGTTATAAGAAACACATGGGTAGTGCAAAGGGAAAAGCCAGATGAATTTCTACAAAGTGTGAAGGATGTTTCCAGCATCTTTCCCCTGTTTGACATATATAACCAGAAAAACTTTCTATAGTAATTTAAATGGAGCCAGAAGACCTACAGTCAGCAGCAGACCCCCATCCTTCTGACCTTTATTTCACCACACTCTCTCTACACACTCTGGCGCTGGGAGATTTATCCTGAGAAATTCACAGACATAAGACATTACTGACACCAAATGTTTAGGGGAGTTCTTGCACATAATAAAATAAGAATGTATTTATAAGACAAAACAAGCAGCTAAAAAGACCTAACCCACTGTGTATCACAGAACAGGCTGAGCACTAATTACCTCCAATTGAAACTTTCCTGAGCATGTTTGAGACTGTATTTTTTTTTTCTTTCATTCTTAACTGAAGCATTTGTTATTGACCTTTGCTGGAGTTAATGCAATTGTCCACCCAAGATATTCACCCGTTAGATTATTGATTTGCATAATTAATTGATATTATTATATACAAGTGACTTCATAATCCATTTGCAACTGCCATGCAGAAATCCCTGGGCAAGTTTGAGGAGAGGTAGGTCAGTCAGCCTACACTTGGCTTTCATTTTGCCCTGCAAGTCTTCTGCCACTTTCAGTAATCCAGAGGTCCTGGGTAACCCAGAACAACGATGCTTCACTCATATGTCCCAGGCTTTGACTGGTACTACGGCAACAGCTAAGCCTGGCTGGGACATTTTCATTATACTCTCAGTGCTTGAAAACAAACAAATTTGTACAACGCACACAAACAGCCTTTTCTAATCTCTTTTAATGGCACTCTGAAGACCAGACCGTCAATTGTCTACTGTGTTCTCAACAATTTGCTAATGATAATTAAAGATGCCCAAAGTTTGCCAACTATTTTGGCTCTCTATTTAACCAAGAAGATAAGGGTTCAGGAAGAAAGCAAACAAAATGAACTTGATCCAAGAGGAGGAGTTACCTACAGAGGAACCCGTAAGGGCATAAAGATAGCAAAGGCAGAGTAAAACGTTTTCTAAACTGCACAACAGATACTCAGAGAGATGATGCCAAAACCTTGAAATGAGATTACAAAAGTGGGAGAGAGAGTGAATTCTTTTTTCCTTTCTTTCTATAGGATTCCATCCCACAGAAGTTGCCTAGTCAACAGCAACCCCCTACCATGTAATCTTTGTATGAGGAAAAACAAATCTGTGCTGTAGTAAAACTGGAAGATCAAAACCTGTTTTTATCAGCTGAGAGAAATTAAATACTCCTTGAGTGTCCATTTCTTCGGGAAAGGACCATATTTCCTCCATGGGCTGTGGGATAGCAGGCATGCAGCACCCAGGAAACAGAGAGGAAGAGAAAGGAAGAGCAGACAACTGTAACTGGAAGCCCAACTTCTGCTGCTCTGAAGTTCTGCTGAATTAAGAGCCCTGTACAGAGTCCTGATTCCAGAGAAGCATGCAAGATCATTCAGTTGACAACTACAGCTATGAATTTGCATAGGGGTTTTTTTTACAGGTTCTATTGTGGCAATATGAAAAGTTGATGGACACCAACCTATCGTGCATTTTCCCTATGTCAACACATGTAGAAGGTAATGGAGTGCATTCCTGTCCCATTGTGAGACTGAATTTACTGTTCAGTCAGGAACACACATCCTGCAGGGAACGTATCTTTTCTTCCTGAAGGTCACCATCTGTTTCAGAAGTTCCTCTGCCATGATCCAGTGCGATCACATGCCTGCTCCCAAAAGTTTAATAGACTTTCATCAAATTCATACTTTCTGCAACCTCCATGCATGCAAAATCGTAACTGTGACCTCTTGGTACCCTTCAGTATTAGGCTCTTCATATTTCTATTCTTGTTGTATCATTTTTAAAACCTGTTTATTATCCGAGTGTGCCTGAGGTTGTTTAGAACAGCATAGCAACATCCCTAACAGAAAATTAATAATATGGAGAACCACCTTTGTACCAAAGGTGAGGAAGTCTTTATTGGGAAGAATAGTCTTGCCTCATACTTTAAGAAGTTTTATCTGTCCATCCTTTTTCAGGCATATCGCATTCAACTTCTGTGTATTTCAGTAGGTTCCAATGTCTTCAGCACCACCCACTTGGCAGGTTTATGTCTCCTTTCTGTGAGGAAAATAGTAATTGGTCTTCCAACAGATTGCCCTCCACATCATTCTCAACTACAAACTTAGGGAAAACACTGTTGATTCATTGCCATTTTTCACCCAGTGAATGGTCAACATCAGCCAAACAAACAGCTGCATCTAAAAAGTTTCCCAAGTCTGTAAGAAAATAACATGCAAGCAGAAAGGCTTCTCCATACAGCAAGAACCAATAAAGCAAAACCATTCTCACAAGTCACTCCTGTATAAATAGGTACAATTTTTTCCTACATTTCACTTATGCTCATAGCTGTAAGATTGATTGCTCAGTAAGGAAAGAGAAGGCCAAATAAACTCACACCTGAGTGTGCATCTAAACACACTATCAGGGACACATTAGAAAACTGAAACAAACACGCCATTTGGTTGTGATTCTGAACAACAACAACAAAAAGAAAAGGGGGGGGGGGGAAATAATCCCCAAGAAGAAAAAAACAAAAAACAAACAAACAAAAAAAACCCACCACACCAACATACAAAAAAAAAACCAAACCCACAGAAATTTCCTGGCTGTCAGACAGATGGGTGAATGTCTGCAGGTGGCTCTCTGCGGGATCTGGAAGAGGAAAGGTATGCCTACCCTCAAATCCAGTCATTGGTAAAGTCAGATCCAAAGCCTATTCGAGTTAGTTGGTGTTTCCACCTCTTTGACTGAGATGGATGGTGCTATAGAACAATTCAGCACCCACGTGTCTTCAAACCATTTTCCCACAGGTAAACCACATCATCTGTAGAGAAATACTACAAAAGCGTATTCCAGCCTCAGAAGAGAGCAGCCACTAAGATCACATACTGACTGCATGTTTGTAACCCCAAGCTTCTATAAACATGTCTACCTAAATTACATCAATTTACAATGTAATTACTTTATTCTAAAGAAAAAGCCTAGCAAATTCAGAATATTACTGATTTTCTTTAATGCTCGCTTCAGAGCCAATCAGGTAAGTGGGCATCTGACCTGTGTTTAGACAAAAGGGCCAACACTAACTGTCATGCTGGCAGAAAAAATGTAATAAAACATGCCTGTAGCAGTGCATACACAAAAACTTAATTCTTAAATCACGCTTTTCTCCCTCCAAATGACTGGGACTACAAACCAATAATCAGAGACTGCTTTTAAATGTTAATTTTAAATCTGGCCATATTAATGCTCAATTAGTTCCTACTACTACTATAAAATAAATTCCTACTAAATTTCAGATAGTAATTATATTTTCTAAAAAAATCTCAAGTTTTTGTAGAAAACCCTAATTAAATATCAGATATATAAAGCAATAGTCATAAACAGAGAAGTTTACTGCCTGTAAATTTACATTTCCAAAGCAGTTCCACTTTCAGTGTCATTTATGTTACAAATCTTTTAAATTTGTTGTGAAAATTTTCAAATAGGTGACACTTTCTCACACACTTCTACATTTATAAACTTTACCTCAACTACTAATAACCCAGGAAGTGTTTCATGTAAATATACACAGACTTCGTAATATCACATTTAGCGTTTTGGGAATGAATTGCCCTTTCTCTTTGCTTTGATGCTGCCAAACTCAGCCAAAGTAGGAGCCAAATCTCTACCAACACATCAGGCATTTCACATTCATCTTGTATTCTTTCTGACCAAGTGGAAATAACTCCAGAAAGCAGGCGGAACTCAGTCCACAGCACTTCTTGCTCATAAGGCATTTGATTTGAACCAAGTATCAGCTCGGCAGTGACAAATCAGGACATAAGGTGGCATTATTTCCCTTCCTTAACTGGCTGCAGGGCCGGAGCCCAGATCTGCATGTCAGTAGTGCTACAACTTTGCTACAAACAAGCTGTTTGGTATTCCAGAAACAAAACAAAAACAAGGACAAAATCAAGTCTGTACCAAGATGCATTCAGAATACTACACAAAGACAAACCCTGACTCCTCCCCAACTTAAAACTTTCCCTGAATACTGTGTGTATAAAGTGGTCTGACTGAAAGCATCTCTATCAGGCTTACAGTGCATTAACTGTAGGGGATTTTTAAAATAACATGTTGAAAATCTGGACTTCATTTGTATCCTTGACTCACTGCTCAGCTGTGATTGCCCACAGCAAGAACTCCTATCGGATCTATACAGATACTTGGAAAAGAAATTAAAAATAAGTTGCAAAGGATACAGAACTTTGGTTTGCATGTTCATCTACTTTCTGTTCACATGGAGGATTTGAAACTTTTTAAATTTTTTTTTAAGAGAGCACATAGTTGTACATTTCAAGTACTGACTTGAAACTACAGAACAGGGAAGCAATTTTTCTCATCTTACCCAACATTCACGGTGTATTTGGATTCAGAACTGTCAGGTTTTGTCTAGTATCAGACTTGTAGTATAACTTGACTTAGTTCAAACATAGAAACTAGAGGAATAAGCCTAGAAGAGTTAGGAGGAGGCAAAAGGCAGTTCAAGTGCTGACTGCTGGGTCTGCAAAGAACATACCATCCCAAGATCTGGCAACGTACACTTACTGACTCAAGAACACCCTAGCATCCTGCAGACCTCAGTATCAGTCCAACACTTATCAGCATTTTTATCAATAACCTCATAATAAACATAAAAGCTCCAACAACAAAATGTACAGATTTATCTAAGTAATAAACATTAGAGAATGGTCTAAACCCCTCTGGGAGCTGGGCCCATTCAAACAGAATTAATTTTACTACCTGTATATGCAAAACTGAGGGAGAGTACAATACTCTGGACAGCAGTAGTGCTTAGAAGGAACACAGTGGGCAAGAGACTCAAATTCCTCCTAGACTCTTGGGACAAAAGGGGGAAAAAGTTAAGGAAGTATGGAGAGAAGGAGGGTGCTTTGTGTAGAAACAGGGGACCTGTGGTTTGGGGAGACACTGGTGGGTTAAGTAGAAAAGGAATACCACATGCTTAAAGAGGACTGCAACCTGGCAGAGGTGAAGAGAGATCAGTCTGTTCAGTCTACCAGAAAAGACAGCTGGAATGAGACCAACAGCCACATGTGAGCATGTTTCCAGTTCCATGTACACACAGGATTTTTCATTCAGCTGTTGGAAGCTACTGCTCACAATGGAAAGAAAGTAAAAACTTTAAATAATAACAGCTGTTCCACATGTCTGTATGAATACAGGTTTAAAGAGGAAAAGCTTTCCAGGTATAACACAATCATTGTTCTCACCTGCAAATCTTGTGCCACTTGAACACTGAGACAAGGCGTCCCGAAACAAGCAAAAGTGGGAGACATCCAGTGAAAAACCATCAGAAATTCAAGACAGCTCTAAACCAGGCTTGTCTGTGTTTGGTTACCACAGTGGTGGCAGTTGGGGTAAGCTCTAACGGCATCTGACACATTTCACCACTTTACTGAAAAGGGGCTCATCACAGTCCAAGAGATGCCAAGCACAAAGGCAGACAAACACCTATCCCTGGTTAGTTCCTGCTTCCATGAATCATGAGCTCCGGACAACTTTTGGATGCCACTCTCCTTTTCTCCCATGTTGCTGCAACTCTGAAGGGCCTCTTATCAGGTCCATTCAGTCAGGACCACCATCTCCATGGAAGTACCCTGTGTGGCACTGACTCGCTGTCAGACATGGCTTGACTTCAATTCATTCCGTCACCAAGAGTCCCCTGACACAGTTATTAATCATGGCCTCACTGACAGGGTGCTGAACTGTCTGGAGATAAAACTTCACATTCCCATCCAGGGCTCCCCAGGTAGGACATGGAATTTGTTTCATCTTTGTGTAATCAAGAAAGGGAGCACATTAGGGGAGTGAATTAACCCCAACTTCAGGTTCATAAAGGTGTCCCTGCTCTGTTTAATTAAATCTGTCTTAAAACCTTCTAATCCCAAACTAAAGACTTAATAATGTTCAGGAACCTCTTTTTCCTTACAATATATTGCTATAATCTGCTGATGGCTTAATATTGAAATAAACATGCTGCTCCTCTACCTGACCTGGCCAGCACAAAGAGCAAAAACCACATGACTAAGGCCAGCTTCTCCTAGAATGGCAAGCACACGGTGTACCAGAGATGTTGTATGCCATTAGTTTAAAAAACTTCTAATTTAATGCCACAAAGTGTCAAAGATTGTCCAAATCATTAAAAAAAAAAATAATGAGGAGTGGAAGTAAAAACAGAGTGTGAAGGTTTTATTCTTTCTCTGAACACGCAGAGACGTGTCCTTTTAGACTGAGGATGGCAAACCCTTACCCATGGATTTTGGGTATTACACATTCCTTTGAGAGAGTCTTGAGGCACCGTGTATCACCCCAGGCCTGTGTTTCACAGTGGCCAGAGAGCAGCTCTGCTCAGGCTCTTCAAATGTAGTGGGAAATCCAATTCTGCAATTTCTTCTTGAAAATAGGTGAGGCAGATTTGTTTCAGATTATGATTAGCAAATTCAGACCTAGATCAGAGCTTCCTTCCCTCCATTAAAACACAGGTGGATGGATTTGGGATTTTGATACCAGAACTGAAGTATCCTGGAATATTGATCTCAGCATCCGTTTAGTCCCAAGAGGTACAAAACCATCATCAGAACTTTAGAGGACAGCTTGTGGAAAGCAGAGTGACTCCACATGAGATCTTTAAGGAGGCAACCGTATCAAGAGAAAAGCAGTGTGATCCAGCATTGAAGACAACAGACAGGACAAAAAAAACCACAGATGGGACAGCAAGGCAAGCTGTAAGGACTGCCAGTCCATACTTTAAGTGATTCAGGGGAGACAGACCAATTCCTATTGCTCTCCTTCTCGTATCTGTGGATACATCCAGGTCCAAATGAGGAAAGCTACAACTTCCAGTGTTCTTCCCTTCCTAAGATCTCCTGCTATGCCTCAGAGACAGAAAGAAGTGTAGAAGACTTGGACACAGCAAACACTGCATCCAAAGAGAACATGCAGCAGATGGAAACGCTTTCTACTCTTTCTTTCCCTAAGAGGATTAATTCAGCAGGGCCTGGCTGGCGTCTGCACCAGAGCTAAGCACCAGTGACCACGCCAGCCAGCGTTACCCTCCTGTCAAAGGGTTTCATTAAGACTTTGATTCCCTGTTGCTCTCATGGCGGCTTGCACGTGCTCACTAAATATCCTGCATCCACTTCCAAGGTATTTGCTGATACAAAAATCTCTTCCTCCCCCCTTGCCCCTCCTCCCAAGGACCCAGGGCCACAGCACAAGTCACCATCCTGCTGAGAAATTTTCATTACACAAAGATGGGGCACAGAACTCAAGCTGAACGTGTATTATCAGAGAGGCAAAGACCTTACAACTGTACATCAGGTCTACTCCTCTGACCATGCCATCCATCAGCTAAGTACATGTAAGACCACAGCAAACAGCAACAAACCCCTTCTCCTCAAGCACTGGGTCATGTTGTAGAATAACCTGATGCATCGCGGCTCCTGACCAGCTCTGGGTGCTCCTCCACCGGTTGCAGAGCCACATCACCGGTTGGCACCTTGGGGCCCTGTCTGTTTCTCTCCTTGCTAAAGATGTATTTCAAGCCTTAGAACAAAATAAAAATTCCCATATCCCAAAGACTAGACATACATTTTTATTGCCTCTTTCCCAATGTATCTGGCCCTCAGGCCTGCCTCTGCCCTGCTTTCTCACACAGCCAGAGCAACCACGCAGACCCAAGGGAGTGAGATCCCTTTGGCTCATGACAGGGAAGTCATTTTAAATAACACCACAAATATTTAACCTAGTTTTGAGATGAAAGTGAGGGATTTTTATCATTAAGATCAGAGGGAGAAAAATCGGGATCCTTCTCTTCGGTTACACAAGTAAACCCATCCAGCTGCAGAGAATGACATAGTGTTATAATATATTTGATTATGATATAATGTCATAATATCATGATATTTGGAAATAATTTTTTTCCAAAAAGAGACACTAGAAATCTTTTGATGAAAACCCCTCAAACATTTGGAAAATAAAAACTATCTATTCTTTAATGTCTTCCTTTTTTTTTTTTTAATTCTATCCAAGTTTGCATTCTGTCACTGGAGAAGCCACACTTCATGGCTCTTTAAGAACTTTTTTCTCCCTCTTTCCAAAGACTGAAAAGTTTGGAGAACCCAAGAAATGTTAGCAAAACTGCTAATTTCGGGGAGGGATAAGGAAAAATGGTCGTCTGGATCAGGTCTAATAAGATAGATTTCAATCTCTGTGGTGCAATACACATGGGAAAGTCAAAGAAACTGTAAAATTATTTATATTTCACACTTAAAAGTCAGGTAATATTGCAGGAAAAGAAATCTACTTCCATTTTAAATTGTTTATATTATACTGTATTTTTCACTTGAGTCTTCCTAAAGCTTTAAATTTCTTACTTGCATAACTGTCCAAAGATTAAACCCCTCCAGAAGCACTTAGGAAAGTACAATTTGTAAACCCAGCACTGTTAGAACCGTCACAGCAGTTACACCAATTATGCTGTTGCATATCAATCGGCTAATTTAAGTCCTCCTTGTTTCCATAACCATGAAGTCCTTTAGCAAAGGAACGTAAAGACTATATAAACCAACGCTTGCAAACTATGATGCAAAGTAAGTCTTAACTCTAGGGTTAAATTAAGGATTGAACTTTTAGCAAAAACAAATACCTAAGCAACAGTAGTACACATGATAATCTGACATATTTATACGTATCAGATTACCTGTACATGAATGCACATACACTAACTGCCAATATAAACTGTAATCCACAGGTGACTGGTTATACTATACGTGTAATCTAAGTCTTAAATACAAAAGTACCTCAGTGACAGAGGAGTATTCAGTGACTAGTGAGCACCTGAGGTGGCTTAAGACACATTTCACTTGCATCTCAGACCACGGGGCACATTTTTGAGAGCACAGACTAATGCTACCATCTCTTTAGGATGTCCTCATCTGCCCCCACAGCAAGAAGCCCAAGCAGAGTCAATCAGGACTCCATCTTGATGCACACTCAGTCTGGACAGGATCCATAAGCACAAAAGGCCCAGCCACAGGGTAGGGCCAAGGCACACCACTAACGTTTGCTAATGCTGGCCCACTTCTGAGACTCAGCCCAGTAATTCCTGAGCATCCTGGCTCCCCAAGTCTAAAACACAGATAGTAAATAATATTTAGAGAGGGCACCCTAAAGACAGCACTTGGCATTAAAAGGTTCAGTTTTCTGATAAAATCTCGAGATGCAACACTCGTAACGTAATGCAGATCTTCTATACCTCTCCGTATTTATGTCACAGCATCTTAACTTCCTGAAAAAACTTTTTCTGGCTTCACATCCATGCCTCCCCAAATACGTAACTCACTGTGAAAACATGGTCTGCCAGTCTAAGAATGCTTAAGAAACAACCATGAGAGTCACTACTGATTAAAGCGCAATGGCACAATGGGGATCTTTTTAAGAGTATAAACTTATACACGGTTATGTGTGTGAAATGTATGCACAATGCCTCTGTTTGTGTTCAATTTCACTGTGTTTTGAACAAGTACCTGTGCCATAAGGGAAAGTCACCAGCATGAATCTGCACTGCGCACAGCACCATGTTCTGCTTTATATGCACAAATCCCAGCGTAAAGGCAGATGGAGGGGCCAGTTGTGTTAAGCTCAGGTGATTATGTCACAGGTTTGGGGTTTTGTTTTACGTTTTCTTTACCAGCAAACTGTCCATTAACTTTTCTGAGAGCAGAAAGCAAAAGGAGAGGAATTTGTGAAGTCGGTAGTCCATATGGCTGGTAGTGAGTTAATCTGCGTCTAAGCAGCAGGTAGCATGAGCCAGGCTGTCTGTTGGGGTTGTTAGTAACCTAGGGGCAGATCATGGAACAGCAGGGAAGAGGATAAACTCAGCCTACAAATACAGACAGGAATGTGGCAGGAAATTATTTTTGAAAACATACTCTGAAGCATAATAGCAACAATCAGACGGTCAGACCATGTGTATGAAATCTATCTGGACTCAGGGCACACAACAGGAGTGCACACAAGTGTGTGATAAAACAGATTGTGCATATACGCCTGTGTCCATAGGCAGATATTAAAAACATACACTGTTCAAATAAAAAGTACACGCAGATCAGAGTGTATCTAAACAAACATTGCCTTCCCCTACAATTTTAAGCAAAACAAGAATATGCTTCATACAAACCATCTGTCAAATAGCTTTATAAAATTATTATGTCAACACCAAAGAAAAACAGGTAGAATTAGAAGAAACTGAGAGGGTTTATTTTAAATTTAATTATTTTAAAAGGAAAAAAAATAATGAGAAAACAAGCCACAGGTCATAAGAACAGTACAGAAGAAAGCCTTTGCACTTCCAGTACAGACTGTGACACTGGGCAGGGAGTAACATGCAACAGATAGACAAGAACCAGGTGGCACAGACGGTCACAGCCTATAGACAACCTGGAGCAGATTTGTAGAGTAGACCAAAATGAGAGCAAATATAGTTACATTTTCTAATTTAATTTTGAAAATGTTACTCAGTAAGAACTTTTGTATTTTAAGTTTTTTCACTGTTTGAAATAAGACAGCAAACAATTGTCTAGGCTGGAAAATTTTATTTTAGTCATCTAACTCATCACTGGCAAAATCCCAGATAACATTAACCCTCCAGCTATCACCACCTTTACAATGAGAAGTGGCAAACATTGGACAAATTAGGCAACACAACACCACACAGATGAATAATGAGTCCTTATTTTGAGAAGAGGTGAAGGTAAATCAATCTTTATAAATATGTAGATACAACAGTACCAATGGACCATTTAGCTCTATAACCTATTTTCTTCTGTGGCCAGTAGAGAATGCCCAGGAAAGAATGCAAGAGCAGGGCAATACTTCAGCCATATACTTTTCTAGTCACAAGGAATTTGCAGCTCAGGAACTTCTAGAAGCATTGCCTTTGTATTTAGTACTAACAATCAGTGCCTCTATTTTAGCCTCAGCAAAGAGCAGCCATCTTTATTGACTGTAACAAATTACAAGACACTTCACCGCTGAGATACTCAAAACTTCCCATCACAAGTGAGAGCTACGCTTCCCTAAACTTAAGCACCAGAACAAATCAAACATGATAGATGTCACTTGTATTACATATTAGTGCCTTACAGGAAAGCCAGAGCCACTAGTAATGCGTGCTTTATAAAAAGTTCCAGCACGGACTGCATATTTAATAGAAAAGGAAGCAATAATGAATTATTTTCATCCAATGATTCCAATCTTCTGCACAGCCACTTGAAAACACAAAATTTTTCTGCAGGTGGCAAAATTTTGAAACCTGGGTGCAAAAGAAGGCTGCTCTTTTAAATAGGAAAAGTAGTGTCATCTTATCTACAAGGTACCTGCCCCAAAACCAGATGCTTCTGTCTTAGGTGAGCACTAGAATGCTGTTCAGGTCCACACACAAAGTATGCAGCAGGGAAATTTTGACAGAAATAACATTTCTTGAGGTTAATGCCTGTCCCCAAAATTGCAGGATGACAGCAAAAACAGAGAAAGAAGAGCCTTTCTTGAGAATACAGATGGACTTTAGAAGGGCATTAGGCATAAACCAAACCTTAAGGGGAAAAAACAGGTCAACCTAAGTGTGAAATAATCTCAAAAGGGCTCCTCCCATCAGAGTCCTGCAGTTATGAATTGACCATATTTCACTTCCAGCAAACAGGAGGAATAAAAAGTCAGTGGCTGGGCAGAAGTGCTGCAAGCTACTCTGGATGATCTCTGTATCTGGCTACCAAGTTTCAGAGGTGCTCATCCTAGCACAGAAAGACCCAGTCAGACATTTTACTGCATCTCAGCCATCTCTCCTCTCTTAAGAAGGGCAATTCTGCTTAGTGGGAAAGCATCTTATCACAGGTATCCTAGGGAAATACAAGAGGAGAAATCAGTCTTTAGTGGATGAATGGAGTAGATCAAGGTCTGTATACCTTAAACCCTAGCAACCACAGGGCACTGCCTTGTCCTCCGCTGCCACAGATGTGGGATGGGGCTGGCAGTGTGTGCAAAGATCAGCAGCACTAGTGATGCAAGTAAGTCTCATAAGTGTAGTACCTCAGTAGCTGATTAGCACAGCTACACACTGCCTGAGCTGAAGGTAAATACAAACCTTTTTCCTCATCCTTAACCATCAGACTCCACCTTAGTCACATAAATAATGTGCCCACAGAAGACTATGTGTTAAGTCTCATCTGAATTTTAATTTGCATGTGGGACTCAAACTGCTGTAGAACATTCTTTGCCTCCAAAGGGCTTTCCAAAGTTCTGGTTTTCTCCCCTTCTTCAGGTTTAGATGTCCAACCTCTGCAGCTTGTTACTTTTAATTTATACAATCTTTCTCCAGCTCTATCCAAGACCTGCAGAGTGATCTCAAAGATGTCAGCTCACAGATCATAACTACTGCCATATTGGTCTTAAATTCAATGCAAGATTTCTTCTAACACTTTAGCTGATGCATGAGAAAACTCCTTCCCCCCTCCTTCATTTGCTTCTCTCCCATAAGTCTCAGGTCCTGCAACAAGTCAAAATATTTCTCTGCACTGAGATGCACTTGTTTCAAGTGAGTGAGGAGGAGAAAAATAAGCAGTAGCTCTTCAAAGGGCTGGTTGCAACTCTGTGTGCCAGTCCTGGTATCACTCAGGCATGCATAGTGCAGAGGCAGAGTCTGACCTTGCAGGTAAATTATTTTGTCAGGTATCCCAGCTGACTAGCTGGCACTGCCCAAGCTGTCCAAAGGAAGACAACATAAAGATGCCTGACACTTCCATACTGTGCGCAGGTCCCATCTCTGATGGGCCGAGTGTGCTTTGCACTGTTCAATTCTTTAAAGTACAAATGGAAAACTGTTGAGTTAATGGAGAGGTTTTGTGCATGCTAATTATAGCACACAAAACCCCATTGTCTGTGTCCAAGGCTGGGTCACACTGTTGTTACAAAGCTTTTGTAACTCTACTAATGCCTTTAATATAAGCTCCTATTAATTGTATATTCAACTTAATTCCTAAACTCAGTGCTACTGGATTGTACTAGCCAGGCAGCTGCGTGTAATTACAGTGTGCTTATAGTGTGCTTAACCCGCATTTATAAAGCATGTTAATTCTCATGATTCTGTTTTAATTTGGAGCAGGATTGACAGCCTTTTGATTCTGCTCCACACATCAGATCTAGCATGAGTGGCAGCCAGGTAAATACTATCCAGCTAATGTGACTCTCTTGCTCTAGAAGGAGGTAGCAGTGCTTCATCCTTCCGTGGGTAACTACAACTACACTATCCTTCCAGCTCTGTGCAAGCTGTCTTTTCTTGTACATACTGGCTCACTAGAAATCTTTATCTCCAAACAGTCAACCGTGTTAGAAGGCATAAACATGAGTCCAGGGCAAACAGGAGTCCCCATGACTGCCACAGCCACTGAGGGATCTACACCCTTCAAAACAGTTTCCCTATCCATGAAGTCCCACAGTTCCAGGCCACTATGCAATACCCTTTACGAGGGGCAATGATTACAAGTTGCTCCTGGAGAGATTCCAATTGGACACAATAGGAAAATTTTTCACAGTGAGCACAATCAGCCATTGGAATAACCTCAGGAAAGTGGTGGATTCCCCAACATTGGATGCTTTTAAGATTCAGCTGGACAGGGTGCTGAGCCATCTTGTCTAGACTGTGCTTTTGGCAAGAAAGGTCGGACCAGATGATTCTTGAGGTCCCTTCCAACCTGCTATTGTATGATTTCATCAATTCTATAAACTAGATGAAGTATTTTCTCAACTGTTTCAGAACACTTTTCGATTGTATCTACAGATGACTGTAGATCAAGGGAAACATCACTTTGCCTATTTGCTTTTTTACCTATACTGAAAACTTCAGAGAAACACCAATAAAATCCAGCACGTTGCATAAATCTGGAGAGAAGCCAATACCTCATTTACTCAGTTGGCTGTCAGCCCATATGAATTGCCATTTTTGAATGACTTAAAAGCACTGAGGCATACAGGTCTTCCTGGTGCTATTGCCATGAGTTATAATAGGATCAGGGTGCACATTACTTATGTGCTATAGAGGACAAGATGAGGGTGGGCCACACAGAACTGAGACATGTTGAAACTTTAGGATGACAACTGTGACTTGGCTGTATCCAGCATCATCTCCACTTCCCTGACACTCCAATTAGCAGGAAGCTCCTATCTACAGAAGTTCTCCTAGCTAACAAATTCTCTTTGCAGCAGATCCTGTTTTACCTTCCCCCTGCCCCTTCTCTTGGTTATTCAGGAAATAATAAATAAGAAATAGAGGAAGTCCTGTGGGGAAACACTAGAAAGATCAGCAATCTGGATACCATGAAAGAAGAAAATAATGTGGTGTTTGCTCTGAAGATTTAAGGAAGGTATCAAATATGGAAAGGGTTGCTGAAAAAGGAAAGAGTATTAATTTTATATTCAAGGAGCACAGAAGATTAAGCAATGGACTTAAATTGCAACAATGATGGTTAAACATCAAGAAAAATCTCTGCAGATAACAACAGTGGCATGCTGGAATTGGTTGGCAAGGGATCTTCCATTCTTCTCTTTAAGAGCTGGCTAGGCAAACACCCATCAGGCACAGCTTCGGTAAAGAGCAGCTCATTTTAGGGCATACAGACAGGCCTAATGACTTCCCAGGATAGCCACCTTTTCTACAATTGTTTTAATCTTTATATTACCTTTCTTTGTGTGTCTGACTATTTATCTCTTATTAGCTTTTCCTTTGGCAAGAATAGTTTTAAATGCCAACATACAATTTCGTGCCAATATCCAATCTATATCTCATTTGTGTTTCCCCTTTTGAAAAAGATATACATACAAATACCTCTGTCTATTCATGTAACTACACTGATAAATAGTTTATTTCAAATAATATTTTGATTGAAAATTAGCTTACTCTTCAAAAATTCACTTTTTTAAATGTTAGGTTCTCAATTAAAAAAAAAAATCATTTTAGAAGACAGTTTTCAGCAAAAAAACCTTAATCTTTGACTTAGCTTTTCACAAAAAAGTAGTAACTTCCTAACTTGAAGTAATGATTGCAATGTTCCTTTTATTGTTCCTTTTTGCTATTTCCTGCATAAAACTCTCCATTAACATATCATTCTGATTTCTTTAAAGACTGTTATGTATTTTTCAGAAATAAAAGGCAATCAAACTACTGGACTGAAAGTGTTCATATTGAATACGAGACCATTGCCCATGCATACGAGCACATGTTTAAACACACGCACCAGCAATAATATCTCAACTTTACAAATTCAGAACCTGCTTAATCTCCGTTTAACAATATCCAAACAGGGAAGCCCTCTGTCCCCAAATGTTGCTCTGCCTTTATCCCAACAGGTGGGCTCTGGGCTTTCCTGTAGATGTGATTATTGCTGTCCAATTCTTTGCCTTTCTCTCATGGCCATTCTCTTTACAGGATGACTCATTAGCCTCCAGCCCCGGCAGGGAGCTGACATCCAATTAACCAGCTGACAGTTCTCTAGTGGCTCCCACTACTCCTCTAAGGCTCTGTTTACAAACACAGGCTGTTGGGTCCATAAGGGAGGGGAAGTTGAATGTCCCCCTGCCAGGCCAGTTTGTTCAAAATCTTCAGAGCCCTTTAAACAATACCTTTGTAGGGTAAAGATCGGACATATTGCTTGCAGCAGGATGCAAGTCATCCTAATGGCTACATCTGTGTTTGGTGGGAAAGGGAGCAGCAATCAGTACCAAAACAGGAGCATCATGACACAGATCTGGGTTTCAGCTGGGAAGCTAAAGGAAATTAGCAGACAGGGAAATATTGAATTTTGTATGGGAATGCACCTACAGAGTTTGTCCATAGTGATGTAAAGCTCTCTCAAAGAAATAGGCTTTTGAGCGTAAAACTGCAGGTGTAGCAATGTTTGTGCAACATCTGCACCAGGGGACAAATCATTTTATTAACTCATAGTAAAGAATCTCCAAGTTCTCCACATGCTTGAGCAGGAACATGGTGTTACTTGCAGAAAATACAGGCTTTCACTTTTCAGGGACTCACTACAGAGCAACTCTGCCTTTGATCTGTATGTACTGGTCTAATTTGTTGGCACTAGGAGTGCTGCTTAGATTTTTTTTCCCCCCTGTTGACCAACTTCAGAGATAATAAGGTGCCCAGAAAACTATGATCACTACCACCCAATTTCCATTTGGCACCAAAGGACTGTTCCTACTCAGATACAGGCCTGCCCTGGAGCAACAACTTTAGTTTGAAGTCAGAAAAGCTCCTCCTAACATGGCAGCCAGGACATCTTCCTGGCAGCAAGTCTGAAATTGGACTTCAAATTTACATGTTCCTGAGTATTTACAGGATTTTTGAATCATAAACTAAATCCTAATTTTTACCTCCCACTCCCTTTCCAAGTTTGGTAAAAAAAACACTGACTGATCCAGACACTTTCAAATCTGAGCCTGATTTCTTTGAATTTTCATGAACATGGTCTCATCTTTTGAGGAACTGATGACACTGCCTTAAGGTGGTCTCCACTGTCCCATGCTGCTTTGCTGAGTAAACAACAGAGCAAAGATGGATCCAGAGAGAAACAGAGAAGCACAAAGTGAGAAGTTGAAGTGATTATAAGGGGTTATGCTGGGTTTAAGTGCCACTTCCTTCAGATCTCTCTCTCACCATTTGCATGATACAAATGATAATTTAAGGCTGAACATTTAGTTTCAGTTCTTTGCCTAATGTATTTACATATCGTAACAGAGATGCTGACATAGGGATCTCAATAAGAAGTAATTATTCCTATTTGGTTACGTAGCAGGCAAAGCTTTCAGCCAGAGAAGGTCCCCACAGGCAAACACAAAGCCAGGTTTTGGTCAGAAATCCACTGTAAGAGCAGCTTTAATAGCCTGAGAATTTATCCCTCCACCTCCTCTAGATGACTTAACTAGAGATTAACATCTCAATACCCTGAATCTGTAGTACATCAGTGCTTCCAACCTGCAGCAGTGCAGCGAGCCAGATGAACTCAAACCACCTTCAGCAGCAGCACGAGCTCTCACCATGGCCTCTTACATTCTGGTCCCCAACTCACCTACAGCTGCAGCATCCTCTCACAGGAGGTGATAAGAAACAGCTGAGGGACAGGCACTTTAGCAGCCTCAAAAGTAATTTCTGGTCTAACCAGCTAACCGAAGTTTAAAGCACAGCCTCTGCTAAGAAAAACTACTGCTGTATCTGGGTGAATTATATTCCAGACTGTTGTGTACAGATCAGCTTTAGACAGTAATTAACTGTTCTAACTCATTACATTATAGGAGTGACAATGATAATTGCCATGTGCATCGTGGTATGACACTGGAGCCATGAGCCAGCCAGCACAGCAGTGTGTGACAGAATGTGAGCCATGTCACTCTGTCCCAGGCCCTGGGCTGTGCTCCAGCTGCAGCCTGGTGATAGAAAAATTAAGAGCCCTTTTCAAATTTAGATCATGTTGCCCAGGACCTGGCCCAGGCAAGTTATAAAAAACTCCAGGAACAGCAATTCCATGGTCCCTCTAGTTTATTATGTTTGGTTGGGGGTTTTTTGTTTCCTCCCCTCAGACTATTGGAATATAATTTGTCCCAGCTTTGACAACTCCAAGTCCTTCACTGAGCATCTCCGAGAAGAGTTGGCCTCTGTCTTCTCTATACTCCTCCATGGGAGTGGAAGACTGATAAGACTCTCTTAGTTCTCCAAGCTAAGAAAACCCAGCTCCCTCACCCTCCTGTGATCCAGCCTCCTGACCAGCTTAATGGTCTCCAGTTTGTCAACATCCTCCTTGCATTGTGGAGACCTAAACTAGATGCAGTACTTCAGATGCCTACCAGTACCAAGTAGAGGTCACTAACCATGTCCCTCAACCTGCTGACTGGGGCCTTGCTAATGCATCCCAGCATACAGATATCCTCTCTGCCCTCTTTTGCTTTGTCTAGATAGTCACAGAATAACCCATTTGTTGGCTGTGTCAAATCATTCATCCCTGGAGTTCTTTCTGCTGCCTATTATTAAAATTGCTACCTTTCTATGCTCAGCATTTCCAGTTAAGCAAACTATAAGAACCCTAAAGTTGTTTTAAAAGTCCAGACAGCGATAAGCCCACTCTTCCTGGAGACCATGTATGCCTGTGTACAAAAAATAGCCTCTAACTACACTGTTTTAAATCCTGTGGCATAGACCAAATCACTTGTGAAAGACCAACAGATGGACAGAGACACCCTCCTCCCCCTTTAGCTGGTACCCTGTGTCCAGACTATACATGCTGACCACTCAATGCAGACAAAATTGCCATCTACCTTGATGAGCTTCCTAACAAGTTCTGTGTGTCTCTCTCTCCTTGTTCCTCTACCAGTCACACTCTCTCTCTAAATTTCCCTCTAATTAATTCCATATTAAGCACTGAAAATCTGCAGGGACCTCTCAGACATCCCTTGTCCCTTTCTGTATGGGCCCTCCGGGTCCCCAGTGGTAAGCCCACTGGTAAAAAGCTGACATCTGTGCAGCAGCTCACAGGCTGCAATTTCAGGTATAGCATGTGTTGCACCTTGAACTACCATCTCATTTCAGACCCCACCATTGAGACCAATTAAACACAGAGCATGCAAGGAGCCGACCGAGTGTCGCGTGCTGACTATAACCACAAGGACTTAGAGGCCACAAATCTGTTATTACCAAGCTGTTCCTGACAGCAGCATGCTGCCGCCTAACAAAAAGAATAGATTAGGATCAATCAAGTCTCCCTCTGATTTGACAGTGGGACTTTGGACCACACCTTCCACCCAAAACTTTCCTCTTCTCCTGCTTCTGAACACCTAGCCCGCTCCAGGCTAACAAGGTGGCTGCTGAATCAAGCATGAGCTGAACCATATGTTCATAATTAGTTAACTTCTTGCTTTGTCGCTAGAGGCACTATCAATAAATCAGCGACAGCCCGTAGTGGCCTTAGGAGATGCAATGAGCCACCCCCAGCCAGCACGGAGCCCTCCCCTCCACACGGGCGACTGGCCGTATTTCATTCCAGCTGCGGCATTGTGTGGTGAATTAACTTTATCCTCAATTTAAAAAGCCAGCATGAAATCAAGAGAGACTTGAGAAAAAGAATAAAGAGAAAGAAAGAGAGAGAAGAGGAAGGGGTGGGAGAAGAAGGAAAAACCCTATCAGGTCAACTCAGAAAAAAAGTCTGGTGAGTGACAATCTACAGGGATGGCACCACTTAACCCATTGCTGGAAGGCTGTTTTTTGGCAGCACTTCAACTTTCAAAGCCATACTGCCTCTTATTCCCCAGGGCTGTGGTTGAAGGTTTCTTGTTACACACTGAAGGGTGGACCCAGTGATATAATTGTTTTTAAACCAGTCAAACATATTGCTAAGTAACAGCCTAGATAGTGGGTAAAGTGGAGCAAAAGCCAACAGTTCTCACCTGGCTGGCTGGAAACACTGTCTCGAGGCAAGTGTGCTGCACAGAGCACTGCATCCAACCGCATGCTTGAGAAAATAGTGGCGTGACAAGGGTGTATCTTGCAAACAACCCAGTCTCCAGCAGGGTACATGATGGTCATCTGCGCACCATGCCACTCTGAATCTCAGGAAACGCAGTTATTAAAAACAAAACCACCAACACCACCACAAAAACCCAGCTGGGATTTCTGTATGTGGCATGTTGAGTTTATTTGTTTGAGGTTCTTTTTATTGGGGGGTGGGGGTGTTGGGTTTTTTTTAAACATGAGTGAAAAGAGCTAGTTAGAATAGGCCCAGTGATGGTCCAGACCTACATATATCACACTAAAAAAGTTCCTGTGTTTTCAGTCTGTTGATACCAGATTGAGATCAGATATTCCTCCTGACCTGGGAAAACGCACAGCAATAGTCACACTGCCTGGTGTAAGCCAGACTCCCTACAGGCATTGGAGAGTGCTGGAGACTTCTAGAAAGTTGAATCTGGAGCCTGCGTATCCTAAGGTCCTCACACCTCCACAGCGCTACTCAGGCAACCTGAACATCACCCACAACTAAATGCTTAGATACTAGTAGTTAACTGCTAGTGCAATCATCCTGCCTGCCTGGAGGTTTATCTGAAGCAAAGCCTGAACTTGCAGTGCTCCCACTAGCAACTTTTATTTGGTCAGAGATGCACCTGAAGAGCTTGTTGCTGTAAGGCAGAGGAAGTGCAAGCACCCCTCCAGAGCTGATGGAGCCTATGAAGATGCCGCTGTGAAATAACTTCTTTCCCCTGTTTCTGCTCTTTTTTCACCAGTCTCTCATCTCTGACAGGCCTGCCCCTTCAGCAGTCTTCCCAGGCTGCTTCACTGCTGTGCTGATCTCACCTGCCTCCTGGCCTAGTCTCCTGTGCAGGAGAAAGTGGCTGCTCTTGCTAGCAGGCTTCTCCTCCTCTCAGCCTACTCTCCATCACCAAGGGAGGCACTTCGCCACCTCCTCCTCTGCAACAGAGCTGCTCAGATATGTCAGTTCTCTACTGCACGCACAAATCCTACGAAATCAAAACATCCCTGAGGGACAACTGAGGCTCAGGCAAGCCCCAGAGAAGTCTGTATACAAGCTGGGATGACATGTCCAGCCTAGTTCTGAAAAGCCTTGGAAGCTGCTGCCTAATCTTGGAAAGGCTCAATTCATAACCACTTTTTTTTTTTTCTCCCCTTTTTCTTGCTTTCTAAAGAAAAGTCCCTGGAAGTTCCCCAGGTGCCTGTGCATACCCAGAAATACCTCCCCTCCCCACACACCAGCACTTCTCCCCCATTCAGATCCAGGATCTGGCACTGTCTTTTCAGGCAGTCTCAGAGCAAATCTGACAGTCCCCAGCTGGACAGGTCTCTTCACTGACATGGAATTCTGGTATCTTCTCCCCTTTGAATACCTGTGGGGAGCACTAACTGAATCCCCAGCCCCAATCCTACTCTCAACACTTTATTTTCAAAGATTGCAGCAGGACTGACTCTGGTCTTCTGAAATACCAGATGAGAAATCATTACAGTGCTGTCACCTCCTGGTCTTCCTGATTTATTCCACTATAGAAGCAGCCTGACTGGTTACCTAGGCTCGTCCCTTTCTAAATTGATCGATTCAGGAGTGCTCCTAGCCACAAAGCCACAGGCATGCAGCAAGTCTCTTGCAAAGGATGTGGAGAAAGGAATTCAAGACTTTTCACAGCACAAAGAAAGAAAGAATAACTTCATAGTCCAGTGATTAGGATACAATTCCCGTAAAAACAAACCCACAAACAAACAACAAACACTGATGTCCTGCTTCCAGCACTGTTTTGGATTTTACAGTACACACTTCACACCCGTGAACTACTGCTAGTGCAGAAATGAGAGCTCAGTCCCTCTCTTCCAGACAGGTGCTTTAACTGATAGGCCAAGTCCTGTCTTGTTTGAGTATTTCCTCTTTACTAGGAGACTTTGACTTCATTTTGATGCTTAAGCAAAAGAAACCCACAAACCTATGCATGTGTCCTATATAATTTTAGAAGAACACTTTAAATTTTAGGTCATCTTTGAAAGCTATTAACTGAAATTTCTGGTTTAGTCCAAGAAAGGTGAAACCAATTATTTTAGATTTTTCCCCCCCTCACTGCTTCCCATCGCCACATTACCAACACCAATTCTCTCTCTAACACACTATTTTCTGTCACTGACACACCTGAATTCAAACCAAACAGAAAAATATTGTTCTGAAACAAGTTCAGTTTTAAAAACCCAGACATAATTAAAAATCAGACCTTTAAAAGAAACAAAAATATAAAGAGACACCATTGATTTTAACAGAGTTCCTTGATCTTTTTTTTCACAATAAGTAGTTTTGTCACAGGCCCCTCACCCCTTCAAGAAAAAAAAAAAAAAAGACACACCCAAAAACCAAAACAAAACCCAAACCAAAATCAACAACCAAGAAGGATGTTAAACCCGAATACCACAGTGAAACTCCCATGCTCAAGAAATTGCATTCAGCTTACAGACATGGACATTTTAAACACAAATGTTCTGCTTTCCCATCTTGCGGCATGGTGTCTGGCTGCTTGTTGGTGATAAACACAACTTTATTCTTCCCCAGAGAAAAATGAAATTCATCTGTCTGGAAAGCATGTGGAAATACGGATGCTGGTATCTCAAGAGTACCTGACCACTGATGAACTCCTTTCAGGAAGGGATGGCTTGGCATCTACATCCTGCTCAGTTTGTATCACAGCTCAGCAGGTGTATCGCGGTAAGACTATATTAATACAACAGCTGTATATGGGTAATATTAACACAACACTCGCAAAGAGAGAGTAATCACTAACTTCACAACCTAAGAAAATGATTAAATGGAAGCCATGATCCCAATATAAAACTGCAAAATCTAACTCTATCACTCAATTTATAAATGCATTGAAAAATAAACCATTAGATTAAGGCTTTAATAGTAACTAGCCTTTAATAGTAACTGCTAGAAGCTTCGGAAGACAGTTCAGTGAAAAGCAGAAACAGGCTTTCATGTTGTTTTTCAGAACATGACAGAGAGGAAGCTCCTAAATCTTTAATCATTATCAAAATACACACTTCAGAACCTAATTTTAGAAATCAAGTCTGCAAAATCAGAATACACAGCTCTGTGCTACCTTCATGCTGGTTTTTTTTTTCTATAGTAGAGATATTCCAGAATATTAGAGAATTGTCTTAAGGCTCAAGTTTCCAGGACTATATTTACACAATTACCTAAGAATGTCACCTTAAAAGGTCTCAGAGATGCAAAAAAACCTGCCACCCTTTAAAATTTAAACTTTAGTAAATCTAACAGTGAGAGGCAAAAATGTAAAAATTAAAATAAAATTATATAGTTTGTCTCAAGACTCGGGGAATATGACTTCACTATTTTAACTCTTTATATAGACAATGCTGATTTTATTATCAAAAAAAGCTTTTTTTGTTTTGATTCAAAACAGCCAGATGGCAACACTGGTCCAGTGAGAGCAAATACACAGGTTTATGTCAGTAGACAAAATTAATGAATTCTTTTGGATCTGGAAAATGCTGGTGGAAGAATAAGCTGTTGGGAGGAAAAAAAAAAACCCACACCCCAAACAAAACCAACAAACCAACACAAGGGGAAAAAAAAACCCACCTGGACTTATTAAGGGCAGCAATCTGGTGATAACTGTGGTCAGTGAAGAAATGGATGATAATGTGCTGCTCCTAGGCTGTCCCAAAAACAAACTAGCCTTTTGCCCAGCTTTAGTATTTGGGAATGTCAGCATTTCTTACACAGTGCCATCTGAGATGGAGAGTGAACAGAGCCTTATGCCTCTATATTGCTCAGTTCCCCCCTTCAAAACTTAAATCCAACTGTAAGAACCTGAGTGATTTACTCTGCTGAACAACCTTCTTGCTCTGCACCGGTGGGACAAGAGGGAGGGATGCTAGCAAGTCCTCCAGTGTCGACCTATTGCAAAACACACTGTCATCCAGGAACGCATGAAAACCAAAACATTTTGAGCAATAAGCAATCCCTCCAAATCCACTGTACTAAACCACATCTTTGAAAAAATGAAGTCTTCCAAAGCACCACTCCTGAAAATAAAACTGCCACCGATTACAGAGTAAGAACCTCTAACATAGTATCTTCCTCATCGCACATTTGGCATAAAGATAGCAAAGTGAATTACTGAAGGCCACTTTGCAGGCCAGCAGCCAACCCAGAAATCAACATTGTGGGGCCTTTCAGTTTCGCAGTGAAGTATTTTGTTCTGTAGGGCTACAGCTCCTTTTTTCCTGAAGCACCAGGTGTGCTTGCCCAGACTCTTCCTTGGAGATTTATATCTCCTGAGCACTGGAGATTACAGGCAGGTCTAAACCCTATCACTGAACACAAGCTCCCTTGAAATTTGAGGAACCAAAAAACCAACAGCCAACAGTTAATAGTAATATCCCAGATTAAATTAGTTCATTTCAGATGAACCTGCTGCTTTTCGAACAGAAGCACATCTTTCCACATCTAGTAGGGAAATCAGTGAATGTTGACCTGAGCCAACAAGGGTCCCAGTGTGCATGTCAGGAGGCTGCTGATCTTCAGTGCTAGCCATAGATGACAGACCTGTCACTGGGGGCTCTGCGGATGGCAAGAGGTCTCACTTCTGCCTGATTAGGAAAAGAAAGCTGAAACAGAACCTACAGGAGTTCTGGGCAGCTCAATAGCTGCTGTTTAAGTCTCTGTTACTAACAGTGACATCAGGAGACTAGGACACAAAAGTCTTGAGACAAGAGAAAGAGTCTCCTCTCCAAAACCTGCTCTGTTCCACTGTTTAACCTCTTCTTTCTTTCCCTGATGTACTATTACAGTTTGCAATGTTGAAAAATTACAGTAAGGCATCGATGAATCCTGCTTTCATCCAGGGGTAGTTAAAAACCAAAGATTTCTCTTGTTTTTTATTCCGTTCGAGGCCTTTTTACATTGCTTTGGCACAGTACAGTGCTGCCAAGTGGATGCAAACCTCCCCCCCACCCCTTTCACCTCCAGGATAGCATAAAGTATAACTGGACACACACACACAAAAAATAAATCCTGTTTGCAGTTATTCCCCACTGCACATCATTGCTACAAGAGAACCCATGCTGCCATTGTAGTGTAAACTTCTGTTTAAAATTAAATTTCAGCAAAAATTCAGGGGAAAAAACAACTCTGATGTGTTTTGAATGGAATTCTTCTTTTAAAAGGCTTTGGGATTTGGAAGACATTTACTCTTTTAATCCATTATATCAAAATCATTGACAAAATCACAATGAAACATTTTGTTCCTTCCTAAAAACAAAAACCAAAGAGGGGAGAAAAAAAAATCTCTCACAGAGAATTAAAAAGCATTCAGGTTTCATTCCAACGAGCTGGGCGTCAGGACCTCAGCATTCTTCAAGAAAAGAGATTATTGTCTCCAGCCAGCTCTGGTGTAAGCCTGTAAAATCCTCTGCCAATCTTTTAGATGAATTACCAGCCAACTAATTCCTTTTCATCACCAGTTCATCGAACACTACCTGCACAGACTAGGGGCTGGAAATTTTATGTACACAGACAGAGCTGTTTTACTAGAGTATCTCCCTAGTGACTTACTGTTTTAACTCAGCCTTTGAATAGCGTGCACAAAAACCCTGACATCTTTCTCAGCTCATGACAACAACATCCTTCACCTTCTGACCCCTGACACATTTCCACACATCCTAGGATCTTTCTTTTATTATTGATTAGGGAAGGCAATGCCATACAGCTCTGCAATGAAGAGATGCCCTCACATATATTTACTCAGATCAGATCTCTGCCAAACTTCCCAACTGCCAGCCAAGAATGGAAAGTGCCCAGCTATACACCCAAGGAGAGATGGAGGCGAGCCAGACTGCCAACTCCTAAGCACCAGCCAAGAGGAAAAGCATTATTAAATAGGTGAAGCCTGGTACATAGGTACTGGCAGCACGGTGCACACTGGAGGACTGCACAGGCCAGGTTATGAATCAGGCAGATGCATGCATCAGTGACTGATTAGACACAGGGCCCCAATTCAGCTCTGCATCTGGTCCCATGAAAACTCATCCTAATTTGGATGAAACCCACGAGCTAAGCTTTTCTGGCAGGTCTCCCTGCAAAATAGCTTGACTTCAATAGAAAACACCATGGAGAAAAACATGGCTTTTCAGCACATTGGTATTTCTCTTGTAGACTCAGCAATTTCCCCCAAACCACGATGGTCAAAACTCATAACACAGTCAAGAGAAACTGTTTCTATTACCTGTTGTTTAACCATGGGACTACCCCGGTGCATTTGTTTCCACCACTGAATCACTCTTCTGTGATGAAAAGGTTACTTAGCTGCAGCGTGGCAACTCAGTTCAGTGGTAACCTTTGGATGGACGAACATCAACACACAAGTAGCGTGCTACTTATGCCAGACCAAGAATCAGCTTCAGTTCCAAAACTACACGGTTTATGTTAAAAATCCCATCCAATTAGCCCCCAAAACTCATGAAAAGTTTTCTGTTCACAATTAATATTGCTTTTGTGGAACCCAGTGGTCAAAGCCAAGAACAGAGGGACTCATTTGGCCAGGGGCTACGTGAGTACATTTTTGATTTCAGAAATGTAAAAATCTAAGCAGACACACCACTCCTAATTGATAGATGAGGAACAAAACCACAAAGGTGCAGATACTGGCTGGGTCTATACAGTAAATGCACGATGCTCTGAGGTTTCAGGCCTCATGTTTAAGTGCTGCTATAAAACTGTTTAACATCAGACCCAGAACATACTTTCTCTTCCATCCACCAATCAGACTGGCAACAGTAACAGGTTTCCACCTGTGGTTTTCAGGATAACCCATCAGCTTTTAACAAGCCATACCTGAGATCTGTATCTCTTCAGGACCTCATTTTTTATGATACAATTGCAGCTGCTCAAAAGGAAAGGGCAAGACATATGCAATGCATAGGGACTGAGATGCGTTCTGAGATAACATATCCATGGGGCACTAAACCAGTGCAATCAGCATCCTCTTCAGACAGAAGATCAATATACCCAGTAAAGTTAATGAAAATATTCAAAAGAAAACCCCAGAATGATAAAAAGCATAATCGTATTTATTTTAATACCACAATGCTCTCACTCTCAATGACATTCTGCAGTAGTAAATTCTATAAACATACTCTGTGCTACATAAAATCAGCATTTTTTCCATTTGCCTTTCTATTTCAGGAGATGATACCTGTACCTGGGGGTGTAATGAACTGCAATCTAAAGGCTGTGAAAAAATAAGCAGTCACCCACCCTGATGAAAGACAAGGTCTATCTACTAGAGGTGTGTTAAGTGCTTCTCAGGTGGTCAGGAAAACAGAAAAAAGATTACACAAAACCAGCACAGATTGTTGTTTATAAGTACATCAAAAAGGCAAGCACACAGGATGAAAATTAAAAAGCTGAAGTCCAAATATGACACAAAAGCCACAAATCTCCATTACTAAATTTAAAACGGATATTAGAGTAACATTTTGAACAGTCAAAGAGTGAGAAGCAGTACCAGTGTCGCAAGAGAAAGCACTCCAGGGCTGGCATTGAAGTTTTATGAACTGGCTGCCTAACTAAAGCAGGAGATGGGGCAAGATGACTCAGAAGTCCCTTCTAGACCTAGATCTTCATGAGTGGTTAACTGTGCTTTAGCTAACAAATCTGTCTTTGAAGCGGGGATCTTCTGTCCCTTGTGAAGTAACAGGATCCTTCATAGGAGAGGACCAAGATTAGCTGGTAACAGAACAGGGATGATGATAGATGAGTGAGCACTAGTGCACACAACACATGGCACACATACATGCCACACACATTATACAAACATACTCATTACATATTTCATCTGCAAGCATATTCTATGCATAAAGGATCACTACCTACATATAAAAACTTCACCTTTTGCAGATAATCCCAAAGAATGGCTGCAAATCTATGGAACTATTTTTACAAGAAAGCGTGATGCAATTGTAATGTGATTTTCCAGTTTAAAATTAATTATGCCTATTAAGGAATATCCCTTCAAAATCTTAATGTCTGCATAGGGAGATAATGAGTTCCTTGCACCGTTGATACCCAGAGGATAAATGTGGAAGACAACTGCAAATTTGGAGGAATATAATTTCTCAGCACCTTGAGCACCTTAAGACACTTTATAAAAGTCCACAAATAGTTTCAAAGCAATTCAAGATTAACTGAATGTGATAGATATTCATCTGGATTTTCATTATTTAATTTAAGCCTACATAGTACCACAGGCATACAAATCCATCAGATTATATCCATTACTCAAGTTAAGTTTCTACATCACTATAAAACGTTATCTTTTTCCATACAGCTGCTAAAATACAACTTATTTCCTTGAAAAAAAAAATCAACCTTTTTCTCAACACAGACAATTAGGCATGAGCAATACCAAATTCCCTTCTAAGGATCTATATAGGATAAACCTCATCCAGTGTGTACCAGAAAACACAGAAACAAAAACACATATACTTAAGCGCACAGCACACCTTCATTTCAAACCAGAAGAAAACACTAAACCCAGCATGGGAATTGTGCCTGGATAGGATACCCTCTATCCATTGACTTACCACTCTTGCTGTGAGAAACTGCAGGTAAACCCAGAAAGGTCTATTACAGTTTTTCCATCTTGAAGTAATCTTTTTGTTTATCCATAAATATTCGTGAAGCTCCACAGTACTAGAGAGTATCAACACAGGGGAGCTAGAGCCCAACAGTAATGAAGATTCCCTTTGACTAACTACATAAAATGC
Organism: Athene cunicularia; assembly: GCF_003259725.1. Taxonomy (NCBI): domain Eukaryota; kingdom Metazoa; phylum Chordata; class Aves; order Strigiformes; family Strigidae; genus Athene; species Athene cunicularia. The sequence continues at coordinate 13,188,875 of NW_020799110.1, read as the reverse complement.
AGTAAATGAAGTCCACATGTGTATTCACTGACAGCTGACAATGATTTCAAAACCAGTAACTGATGTGAGAGAGTGATGGAAAAGGCAAATATTACCCTAAAATGTACCAGAAAGAGATAAAGGAGATAAAGATTTATCAGTGCTTTTTCTACAACATTGCTGTATTACACAGCAGACTGAGTAATTTTGGCCATCCATCTGAAAAACAGGTTAATGTCATCTTAAATATTCTCTGAGATGGGTTCCCTGCAGTGTATTTATGTTAGGGAAGATTGTAAAAGAACCTACCTTCTTTGACCTAAAAAGCAAAGGAAGAGACAATATGTGACAGCACTCGGCAAAGACATCAAGGCTAAACACTACTGAGGGAGAAGAAGTGTCTAAACTAAAGCAAGAGTTTGGCACAAGGACAAAAGGGATTATACCTGCTATGAATACATTGAGACTAGAAACTAGAAAGTGTCTAGCCATCAGAGCTCAGAGTATGGTGTAGCCTCACAGTGGGAATAACATAAGGAAAATAACCTAATTAGTTTTAAGAGGGAGATTGAAAAGTTTAAGAATGTCTCAACAGCAGGGGACTGGATTTGGGAAGTGCCTTTTCGTCCTGCGTTCAAAGGGGAAGACTGATCAGAGAACAGAACCTGTATCTGCATAAATTTCCACTCAGAAGCATTCTTGCAGGTTAGTCTCATGAGGTTTAACTAATCACACCTTTAGTTCACAAAAACATCAGTAGTTCATGCAAGTGCCAGATACCTGTGTGCACCTAACTACAGGTTAATGCCTGGAGTTATTGAGTCTCTATTTTGCCACTGATATACTAACCATTCTTAAGAGGGATAAAAAGCACCATAGCAGCAACATGGCAGAATCAGTAAAAAGGATTTGGGGTGGGTTTGGACACCCGTGCAAGTGTTAGCATGAAAAGTAACAAACAGTGTAGTAAGTCTGGTATAAAAGTCGAATGAAACTATTTGTAAATATTATTATTTTTCTTCTGTATACCATCTCTTCTGAGAGCCAGTTCACAATGGTCCAAACGCAATTATAGGGCCATTTCTACATATAAATGAGTTAAAAACCAGAAAAATCCAAGTTTGTTGTTTTTTTGATTTGAGGGATCAGCTTCATCACTGTCATTTAAACAGGAAAAATCACTGAAATTACAAAAGAAATTACAGGTACAAAGAACACATAGAAATTAACACACTGCGATACATGTTAGTGTGTTCTCAAAACTTCAGAAGAGAGCTGCTCTGACATTGAAAGTTAAATCCTAAGGATTACTTAAGGAATACTGTAGTCTTGATGAACACTTAATCCCTGAACTTTATTTCCAATTAAAGAAGTGCATCATTAACTACAAGTAGTAAGAGCTGAGAGAGGGGTGGCCTCAGATGAACAGAAGAATTAGCAGATGATTGTTACTTAGTTTTATTTTACACTACATATCCATGTGTAAATGCTAACCATGACTTGAAGCTCCTCTATCATCAGGTGTGACATCCATGCACAATTTTGCAAAATTAACTCTCTCTTACACCGACAGCATTTTGCCTTTCCTCATCACTCAGAAGTTATCTCCCCAAACCTATGAGGCACCTGAGCTCTGATTTGGTGGTACCCATGTACCATCTTTCACTCCCCAACACAGAAACCATGGTACTCTGAGTTGACATGAATTCCTTCAGCTCAGCTCAGAAAGCAAAGCACTGTCAAAACCCAAATCAACATGACACCAGCTGTGCAGAAGCAACAACAGAGTGACCACAGGTTTTCTTCATACGTGCTTTTCTCTCCAAGAGCATGTCTGTACTCCTCCCACCACTTCTCAGAGGCAAATAGCATGCCTGAGCATACAGAGCTCTGCCAAGAGGAAGCAGAGACAGAGCCACCAGCATTGTGCCAGGCAAAGGGCCCTGTGCAGGAACAGCTGTGAGGCAGCAATGCTTCTACCCACACCCACACAAAATGGGAAGGAAAATTTGCCCACTTATTGTCCCTCCCTAGACAAGCTGTTCACTCAACTCCCCTCTCTCTGCAGCTGCCCTCTGTCCCCTGCAGCTATGAGGTGACCCAAGGGCGCTGCAAGGGGCAGCCTGGCACCCCCTGCCCAGGGCATCCCGTCCCTTCACCCACCAGGCCTCGCCACTGCAGGATCCTCGGCACCTGCCTGCACCCCGCCCAGGGCCAGGCAGGCACTTGCCCAGGCTGCCCGCAGACGCCAGGAGCGGGGCGCTGTGCCCAGGAAGGAAAGCACAGGGCAGCCCCAGCTCACGCAGCCGGGCGGACCGAAGCCCCATTCCCCCTGCGGGGGGTGCGGGCGCGGAGTGATGACGTCACCGGGGCCGCTCGCCTCCCCCAATGGCCGAGCCCGCTGCTCCCGCGCCTCCGAGGCAGCTCCAAGATGGCCGCTGTCTGGGGCGGCCGCAGCCGAGGCCGCGCGGTCTGGAGGGGCTGCCGAGGCTGGGTGGGTTCTGTGGGGGCCCTTGCGCCTCGCACGGGGTTGCTCCAGGCCCTGAGGGCTCCTCCAGCCTGCCTCGAGGTTGCTCACCTCGCTATCTGGCCCTGCGGAGGCTGCCCGGCCCAGAGTCCCTGCTGCCAGGTGACGGTGGCCTCGGGGCTGCGGCCTGTCTTTGGCTTTACCTTCTTCTCTCGGGCCCTTCTACTGACCGGCTGGGCCCCAGGTAGCAGTGTTGGCCTGGGGTGAGGGAGTCACCGCTGCCACAGCACCCCAGGAAGCACCCTGAGGCAGCCCAGTAAAGGGCAGAGAGACTACAGCAAACCAAGGAGGGCTGCGCTGGGCCTTGCTGCTTGTTGGAAGTTGTTTCATAGAGTTTAGGTTGCTTGTTAGCAAACTGATGACCCACACACACTCCACACAGCCACACAAGAGAGGGGTTGGCACCTGAAGAGTGTGGGTCATCACAGCAGTTATCTAATGTACTGTGCAGAGCTGGGGTTTATGAAACCTGAAGGGTCACCCACGGGTGGATTTGGAGCATGAGCCCTTTTTATAATATCTCTTGGGAAAAAATATATGGCAGGAGATGGCAGTGATTTAATTTTGTGTAGCTACCAGTTTACCTTGGGCAGCAACCTAGAAAAATATGCCAGTAATAAAAGAATGGAAGGCAAAAGGCCACCTTGGTTTGTATTGTCCCTGAGCCTTGCTAATGGGGTAACAGCACTGAACATTCTCCAGGGGAGAAATGAAAGACCATCCCATATGCCAGCCTGGCCTGCCTTTGGCCCAGCCTCACCCTCGACTGGCTGCAGATTGTGTCTGCAGACAGGTCAGATTACCTCCTTGAATAGCCCTTGCCATGGCAGGATACTGTCTGAACAACTGCTCTGCTATTAGCTTTATTCCCACCGTCCCCTATGCTATTCAAAGACAGACCCTCAGTGAAGAGTTGTTTGGTTTGATTTTTTTTTTCCCTGGGAAAAACTCAAGCCATCTATGGATTTTAATTGACACAGAAATCTGATGTGAATTAGAGGTGACTATATGCTGACAATCTCTGTGTTTCACACACCTGCATATGGCTTTTAAAAGATCACCCTTCATGATGGTAAATCTTATACCACTGTCACAGCATTTATATCCTGAGATCTTCTGGAAGCCTGGGGCTTGATAGAAAGCTAATTCCCAATACAGTGAAACATTTGCAGGAGCTTGCCATTGCAGACTGTATTCTGAAACCTTCACTTCCTTCCTCAGAGCTGTCCACAGAAGTGCTCTGAATCATATTTGCTTCTACACACTCCTGGAAAGCTGTGGAAAACCCACTCCCTCAGCCAGGCATGTTGGACAAGCTTGCTTCTTCCTGCTGGATTTTACAACTGCAAACGAGGCTTGAAAATAAAACAAAACAAAACAAAACAAACTCACCAGGAACACCAGCAGCCCTGCTCTGAACACGTGGGATGCTTCCCTGGATCCCTGCTCATTTCCTGGAGTGAAACTCAGACACACCAGCGCTGTCCTGAAGTGTGTGGAGGCTTTTTTTTTTTTTCCTCTCTCTCCTTCTTTTCTTTTCCCTCCTTCCTTGTGTTGATTTGTGGGGCCAGAATGACTTTGATTTCAGCAAGTTTGCTGTTTATTCACGTCACAAGTTTGACAGCTTTACACCAAATCAGATTGCTGGGTTTCAGGAGAGCTCTGAGGCGTCACTGGGAGCTCCTTTAGATTAAACTCGCCTCCCCGGTCTCCCCCCTCTCCCCCTCCTTCAGAGCCATTTAAACCCTCTCTGGGGCTTTAACAGAAACGTGCTCCCAAGACCTGCATTTCATTCTGCCACTAACATGGTAAGTGCTCTTTGCATTTCTCTCGACCTGAAGGCTGAAAAGGAGAAGCTGGTCTCTTTGCCTTGGGGGCTTGCAGTAGGTTTTGTGCCCTCTTTAGGATGGGGAAAGAAGAGGGCTCTCCTCTACCTGGAAGAGCCGTCTCTGCTGCTGTGCCTTCCCATGGGTGAGCAGTTTCCCTCCTTGAGACTCCCAGGTCTGCCGTTGCCTTAGAGAGATTTAGAACTGCTGCATATGGAGCTTATTTGGAGGGGAGAAAAGGGGTGAATCCAGAGACAACCCCAGGCTTTGCTACCGTGCGGGCTGGGACTCCTGCAGAACTGCAGGGGCAGAAGAGAGTGCGAGCAGCCTGGAGGTGACTCTCCTGGCTTTGTGCTGACTTAGAGCTTAATCAAGTCCCCAAGGTGGGAGCAACGGACCCGCCAAGGACAGCCTGGGTCCTCCCCGCACCTTAAACCCACTCAGGACCGCAGTATTTCCCAGGGGATTGCAGGAAACTCAGCCACCTCCTCGACATACCGCTGCTCGGAGCCCCTCTGCCGCGGGGGGCTGCGGCGGGGGCGGCACTGCCCAGCGCTCGGCGGAGGTGGCGGCGCGGTGCGGTGCCACC
>NW_020799110.1:13173713-13183904 GCF_003259725.1 Athene cunicularia | reverse complement strand
TAAGTGGGCTCCCGCCGCCGCAATCGCGGGGGGTGTGGGCCCCGCCACGGTCCCGCAGGCGGGCTGGCCCAGGAGGTGGGAGCGGACTAACCCCTCGGGTCTGCTTCCCCCCTTCTCAGGCCACTTCTGCAGCCCGCAGCTCGGTGCCCAGGACGCGGCGTGGCAGGGAGACCAGCTGTCATCCCAGCTTTACAGAAACAAGCAGGTAAAGGCTCTGCGCCCCCCACCCCCCCAGCAACCTCGGTGTCTCCCCCCGAGGTTCCTGAACTTTGTATCATGTTATCACACCTTCTCGGTTGGTTTATGGCACCAATGAGACCCCTCCTCCTGGCACAGGTGTGGGAAACTGTGGCAAACTGCTTTATTTGGGTGGATTTTGTTCCTTGCTTGAAGTATTTGTCTCCCCCATGTTGTCCCGTGAAGCTGGAACAACTATTGTGGGGTTCCCTATTCATCCCTCCCCTCTCACAGCATATTGCACCAGCTTTCTTCGCTGGAGGCCAGGGGTGTGACCAGGGAATCCCTCAGGCTCTGATGATGCAGAGCCCCATGCTGTTGACTAAAAATAACCTGGTGTGTGTCCTCCTGAGACCACCAGAATTAACTTCATGAGAAATTGTTCCGACAGAATTATCTACTTACCTGATGGATCAACCATTTTGACTAACACTCATTTCCTTATTCTTTTATTTTGCCTCTTCTTTCTTTTTATTGTAAATCCCATCAAGGGGCAGGAGAAACTGAACAGTCTAAGATGAAGGAATCCCAGACAAATCACTCTGATCAAATACTTGCAATTATATTTTGACCCAGTGAAGTCAATTGAAATTAATTTACTAACTTCAAAGTCCCTGGAATCAAACCCTAGTTTCAGACATCAATGTACTTCATTCTTTGGCTCTACCTCCATCATTTAAATCTGTGCTTTTCAGCCTATGGTCAGCAGATGCCCGGGGTCCTTGGCAGAAGGTCCTTTGTACTCCTAAAGAAGTCTCCAGAGCTACGATCGGGAAGCAAAAATCTCTCTGCAAATACATAGATTTCCCATGAAAAAGTGTTAGGCATCTGCAAATCAAAACATACCTGTTCATCTCTTGGCACCAATGATTATCTCAGCTCTGTATGTGTACTGGGACTGGCACAGTAGGGTCCAGGATTGAAGGGATCACTGAGTACTACTATATCACAAAGAATAGCAGCTGCATCTTCCTTCTGCACTCTATCCCCCTAAATTGTTAGTCTGCATCTCCTCCTTCTCCTTTTCCCCACCAACCAACTATAAACAAGACTGAGAGGTGTCCAAAGGGATGCTTACTTAGGAGGAGATCTGTCAGCTGCTGTCATGCATGCCCATGACTATTTCTGGCTGTTCACAGGGTTACCTGTAATTCTTTTCTGTTATTATTCCACAGTTACAGGTTTTTTTCAGAGTAATCTTCTCAAACACTTGCTAAAGAATAAAGGAAGTCAAAGTGAAAACTGAACAGTCATGCCACTTAGATTTACAGAGACAAGAGGCTGGAGGGGGTGGGTTGAGCTCACAAAGCAAACACCCAGATCATCAAATCCAGGCAGCCTGTACCATAGGGCAATTGATATTATGTTACAGAGTCAACACCTATTCATCAATATCTCTATTCCACAGCTTCAAGATACTTTGCTTCAGAAGGAAGAGGAACTTGCTAGGTTACATGAAGAAAATAATAACCTTCGACAATACCTGAATTCTGCCCTGATTAAATGTTTAGAAGAAAAAGCCAAGGTATTGTGTTCAAACCTGTTGTATAGACATGTGTGGAAGAAACAGGTTGAATCGGTACACGCCATTAAAATATATGGAAAGTCTGAGAGTGTTGACAACCTGCAGTGTGAGATCTTTTTAATTTCACAGAGCTGCCGAATTGCTGGTTATGGATCTAAGGGGACAGTTTCCCCCAGAAATTACATCCTATCAGGTTCTGATTGTGGAAACAGTATAGCCCATGGCATAATTAAGTGTAGTGTAAAAGTAAGTTAGCTATAAGTAAGTTTATAGGCAAGGTAAAATTATTCCATGTAATGCATTTTTCAGTGAAAAGTTCAAATTTGAACATATAGTCTTGAATTATCCCTTTTGATAAGGATTAATTTTTCCTTTTTTTATGTTTTGGGTGTTTTCTTGTTTATGTTTTGTTTTGTCATCTTCCATTGATACATTTTATTCGTGTACATTAGAATACTGATCTATTTTTCTTCAAATTTATTAATTAAAAGCTGTGTGTTTTTTTATAAAGGTGAAATACAAAATTAAACACTTCAGGTTGGATGAAACATTCTGTTAAACTAAGTGTGAAGGTGTTTTTTTTTGTAATGAAATATTTTGATTCTCTGTCTCTCATCCAAAAGAAAGTAAAGATAATTGTTTCTGGTCAGCTTAAAGACATTTTTAACTGTTTCAGCCTTGCCCATGAAAGTGAACCATTAGTTATTTACTCAGCTGTGTGGAATTGGGCATGAGGTAAAAAAGCCTGTAGGAAATAGCAGACTTTCCTTTTACATTCTATTCTGAGTTGACAGTGTAGCATGTCCCCCCTCCCATGCCAAGACCTGGCTCCTGGCAGTAGAAAAGGTCTCCTTCACTGGGCACAGCAGGGAGACATGGCCACCCCTCTATGTCATGCGGAGGAGGGTCCAGTGTGAAACCATCACAGGAGGTGTCTGAGCAGTGAATTCATGACCTGATGGGGAGCTTCCTTGTTATTACTGCCTTCCTTTGACCATCCGTGGATGCCTGAAGGGCCTTCGTCCTGGGATAATGACAACTGAGGTGGGTTAACAAGCTCAAAGCCACTGCCTGCTGCTCTGAGCAGTCCCTAGTCAGAATCACACCTGCTCCAGTATAACTTACCTTCATTTACTCTCTCTTTGTCAGGGTGCCACATTCCCCCCCATACCCCACTCACCTGCCAAACGCTTCTGGCAGCAACAGCACAGAGGAGTGCCCTACAACCAGGCAGGAGCTCTCATTTCACGCCGTACTGAGAATGCGATCAAAGCACAGGCCTTATTGACATTGTCAAATTCTTCTCTTTCAGGGAGTGGGTTGTTGCAGAGACTGTAAAGACACAAAATAATTAGTCATATAGATATGTTTAAGCACAGTGTAGAAGAAAAAGTATCTTTTATAAGGACAGTAGTAACCATTTTGCCCATCTAAAATCTGAGATCAGAAATACATTGCTTCCAGGTAACTAAAAATTCAGATTTTAATCTCTCTCCACCTTCTTTTTTTTTTTTAATAGAAATTGCTATCCTGCCATGGCCAAAAAAACAGTGCTGTTCTCAAAAGCACCAAGAGGAGATTGAAAGAGGACCACTGCTTTGTTCCTCAGGAAACTCCTCATGCTTCCAAAGCTAGAAGGAACCTCTTTAATGAATTCACTGCCTGTGAAGAGCAAGCCAGCCCTGCTGTGGACAGCTGGGTCTTGCAGACTTTAGGATTAAAAGATGTCAACACCATTGATGAAACTTCAGCTAACTACAGTGCCCTGTCCTCAGACCTTGGAAAAGACATGTACTGCCTGAGCCCTGGTGAAACAATAGACTATGAGCAGAACAAAGGAGCAGCAGCAGCAGCATATAGCTGCAGCCATGTGCCTCCCGCTAACAGCAGTACCCATCCATGCAGCGAGGACTCTTCCCTCCTTCCTCAGTTTTCTTCAGCACCATGTGTCTCCTCATCAGTACCAAGCGTTTCCTCCCTCCCAGCCTATGGGTTGCCTTATTTGACTGGTGATTTGTCGCCCAACAAAACAGATGTGGCCTTCACAACATCTCTAAGTCCTCACCGCAATGTGAGAACGCACACCTTCCACCAAGGACAAGCCTTTGTGCGCAGGGATGATGATGGAGGCTGGAGATTCACCTGGGTGCCCAAGCAAGCTGAGTAATGCACCTGCATCAAGGGTCAGCCATAAGGGATATAGGAGATGGACACTTCATCCTGTGCTTGAGACAGATTCAGGCATCAAAAATGAGCCCTTCTGGGCTCTGTTAAATGCTCCTCTGTCACCTGCCCACTCGTCACTCCCTGCCAGATTTTCACAGGTGTGGCTCCAGATTGCACTTGAACAATTATCTACCCCAGACCAGATGTATAAATTGGATCCACTTCTCTTGTGCCTTTGTTGAGATACCTGCTTTATTTGTTTCCTGGTTTTTCTATCATCGGCTGTTCCTTGTTAACTGGTAGTTTCCAGGCTGGAGTGCTTTCAGCTTTGATGATCACTCCCACACGCACCAAACTGGAAAGCATTTTGAGAATACAGTTTGGAAATAGCAGCTCTCACACAGATATCTACAGATGACAAAGGAGGCATAGGTTGGAGGCTGAGGATTGATGGTTTCCAAGTGATTTTTGTGTCTCTTGGCTACACAGATTGCCTTGCATTAAGGCAACCATGGGTATTTGTTAATGTGCTACACTAGGCTGACCCACCTGCAGTTGCATGGTGCTGTCATATTCTTTGATGATGCCTCAAAATAAACAGGATTTGCTTCTGTTGCCTGGAGGCTACTTAATTATAAGTGATTCAGCAAGTTCAGGGGATTTTCTTAAGGTCTGGCTAAGAGACATTAGTGTTTGCTGAATTGTGTTTTAAAGGTATTTTATTTGTCAAATAGAAGGAGCTTAAACATTTAAGCCCTGGGACAGGAACTAGAATTGGAGATGCTGTAGAGTAATGACACTGCCATCACCAGCCAAGGCCCTGGGCCAATATATTAGTGGCAGAAATTTTCTCATCTGTGGCTAATGTACACTCAGAGCACTTCTTTCTTCTGCGAAGGATGTATTTCCCCTTGCCTGCAGCATCCCACTAGTCTTTTGCAGAATTCCACTGGTCTTTTGATGAATTTTATTTAATGTTTACCTGCCTGATTTTGGGAGCCCTCATAAAAGTGAGCCACTGCTGGCTTAATAAGCAATTTCTGTGGCCCCAGTAGGGCTTTTTTGCAACATCAAGAGCTGCATTTGTGAAACTGGAAATTTTCTTTCTAGGGAAAAACTTATTGACCTCTTTGTCCTTATCTCTGAGATCACACAGAGGTTTATCTGCCATCAACATCAGCCCAGAGTCAGGGCTGCTTCCTCCTCTTCCCAAAACCCCATGCTTCCTATGGGAAATGTTTCTCCTGGTTTGGGGAGGCAGCATCACTTAGTGGTTACAGTGAGTCTTTGGGAACCACAGCCTTCAACACCAGCTCTTGCCTCTCCATGTCTCTGTCAGGCAGTGGTGGGTTGAAGCTAAGAGCATCACTACACCTTCACAATGCTTTAAAAATCTCTGGCAAGAAGGTGCTCTAGCACTGCATGGGACTTGACTTTTAGTAAGACTACGAAGATATGAAGTCAACTGACATGAAGTAAGCTCACCAGTAATGTTTTGCATTACCTTTGTTTTCTGCTTTACAGTAGTTTGGTGCCTAAGTATCGGAAATAGAGTGATTTTTTTTTTCTTGCTTTCAGAATGGCCCCAGTGACATTAAGGAAGTACTTAAGTAAAAATAACCATAACTGAAGATTTCCTTCCAGTGACTTATTTTCCTATAGAAAACTGGATGTTCCTTTATTTTTAGAGGAATAAAATAAAAGTATTTCCTAAATGGCTTCTTGTGCCTTAGAATTGCAATATTTGGGATTCTCCATCAAGAACAGTAGTGATTTTCTGAAAGACTTTTAAGTAAACAAAATCTGTGTTTCTGGGTAGTTACTTTAAAGTCAGTCATGAGGCAGACTTCCAGAATAGGCAATTTAAAACCATTGATTGTAGGCATTATTGCACTGGATTAAAAACCCAAACAAACAAACCAACCCAAACAAAAAAACCCACCACCACCAAAAAATCAAAAACCTGGAAAGAAACAATGCACGTGGAATAAATACAAGTATTTGTTTGGAGATTTTGTTGTAGTCAGTAAAAATGTGGCCAGCTGATGAAGACTAGTCAGACAAGACCACTGTTTCTATAGCACTTCTCTGCTTTTCAATGAAAGCAGAGGAAAAATCCTGTCCTACAAACAACTTCTTTTTCAAGACATTTCTTTTCTATTATTAATTTCCTCCTGCCCTACTACATAAGGTAGCATTGAAGAAAATACTCCTGTCACTGGATTTTCTATTGGGGTGTGTGGTAGTGTAAAAAATGCCCGACCTTAACATGAATATGTGATGGGAGACCCTGGAATGTGTGGTGTGGGGGCTGAACAGCATGCCAGGAATAGACAGTGTGGCCAGAGGACTACACCCAACACAGCTGTAGATGCCACATCTTTCAAAGCAGCTGTAAAACATAAGTAGAGAAAGATCTGTCTGTGTTTTCTAACACTTTTGAATGCTATTACTTATGTATTTCAATGCTATGGAGTCAGCAGCAGGAATAAGTACTTTTGTCCTGTCAGCAAATATTAAATCAGGGTTTTTTCTCTAAAGAGAGATAAAAGCTTTTCACCTGTTTGACATTTCCACATTTTTATATCACTGCAAGTGAGAACTTGTCCTACAGAGAGCCAGAACAGAAGTGTCAGATCTTTGGTACAATCTCAAAGTAGGGTTTCAGCAGGAACAAACTGATGGTTGACTTCTGTAAAGGGGTGGCTGGCCCCTTGTCTCATAGTAAATAAATTATAAATGTAAGTGAATAGCTCAATGAATAATTTACCTGAATGAATTATCATCTTTTCCTGTGGGCCCTTGAATTTTACTCAGCATTAAAGTGTTGAGTCATGTGGCAGGAGTTTCTGTCTGAGCCTGGCTTACTTGAGTTCATTTGAGTAGAGGGTCCCATGGTGCTGCTCCTGTCAGCTGATGGGTGCTCCTGACCTGCACATGCAAACTTAAAATTCTGGTTTAGACAACTGCTTGAGCAGGGGTCTCTGTTAATAATGCTGCTGATCACTGTAGCAGAGGGAGCACACTGGAAGAAAACAGAAAAATCTCCAAATCATTTTAGCAAATAACTGAGGGTGATTTATTTTTCCCTGACAGCATCATTTGAACTAGTATTTCCTGAGTTATGAAGAACACTTAAAACAAGCTACCTTGTGTCTAACACCAATCCACAACAAGCAAGTCAGCCCCAAGGTGAGGAATAAGACTCTTCTGTTTTTTGATTTCTCTGTAATACTCCTGCTGAGTTCAGTAGTGCAATTCTCACTGAGGACAAGTCTCAGTGACTGAACTGTTCCTTTAGATAAATATTGCTCCTGTTGCCAAAAAAAAAAGCCCTTACTTAGCATACCTCACTCTAAACTGCCTGGTTCCTCTGAAAATCCTGCATTCACATAGGTATAATAAATGTGGAAAATTAATAAGAGATTGAAGACATCTTATGGCAGATTATTGTCAAATAGTGGGATATGGAGAACAGTTACTGACTGAGCTGGTGCTGGTTTGACATGTTGATTTGACCTGCTGTGTCCCCATTACTTCCTTGGGCCTGAAAGCAGTAAAGCTTCATCAGTGTGGTGGTGCTTCCAGCTTAGTTGCTTTTACCTCTTGGTAGGGTTCATAACATTAGGTTCAGGCTGGGGCTGCAGTAGCAACACTGCTACTAACTTGATACTAGTGAGTCTGAATCTTGCCTAGTGTGTAGGCACACAGTGTAGATGTACCCTAGATTGAACTTGTAAAAATCAGCCATAGAAATGGAGCCTAATGCACTGTCTTTTTCTTTTTGAGATAAAATTCTGGAAATGCTTATTTCCTTTTAATTACTGTCCAATTTGTATCACAATTCTTTGGCCTGCAAAGACATGGGAGAGAAGGTCTTGCCTTTACAAAGCCTAGACTGGGCTTTGAAATGTGTTCAGTCCTGGTTTGTGCCTGATGCTGCCTGTTTGTCCTTTTGTATCCATTCCCAGTGGGTGAAACAGAGCCAAAGGCCCTGTGCTCGTCATGAAAATGTGAGGTAAAGCCCAGAGAAGCCTGTGACACGTTATGCCACAGAGGTAGCTAGAGATCAGTAGGAATGAAAGCAAAAAGTAGAAACAAAATCCAATTCTTCACACAGCCATTCACAACTAGGTAGCCAGGAGATAGCATAGATGAAGAGTTTCAGCTTGGTACTGTACTTCTAACTTCAAAACCAGATCAGGCAGCTGGAATAGAGGAACAGGAGGCAGAAGTTCTGGGTTCTGACATTGCCTCTGGCACTACACTTTGTTTCTGTGCTTCGGTTTTTATGGAATCCACCACTGGACTAGTTCATAGCTATTTAACAAGAAATCATGATTCTTGCTGCTGCAAACTCCCTCTTCCCAAGGGTCAGTATTAGGCCCATATACCTCCAGGATGGGGAAGTATGACTTGAATGGCCCAGTGGTCCTGGGAGATTCTTTGAGCAGTAGTTGAACTTCATTGTCTGTAAATATCCATCTCGTACTAACATATTTGGTTTATTTTTTTATTTAAAGTTTGTTTGCTTTATCATGTGAATGTAACGTGCAGCTGCACACTTTAAAACAATCCATGTTTTTAAAAAGGTATGCTAATAGAAATGGAAATTAATTTAACACTTAATATGTTGATGTTCATGATTTTTGTGATTGAAAAAGACCATGATTATATGTAAATGTCAATTTTACCAGTGTCATTAAGTTATGTCTAATAAAACTTAACAACTAATTAATGCAATTCTTTCTGCCCACTTCAGCATCTATTAAACAATGCAGCTGTTGCTCACTCTGCACAGCACCACACCTGACATCTACACACCCCCTCCAGAGGACTGAAAAGGACCTTTATTTCCTGCAAGCACAAGTGTCCATGCAAGGAGGTGTGATTTTTGATCATAATAATAACAGAGGTAAAGATCTAACAGCCACAGGTATGCTCATTTCAGTCTGGGCTTGCACAGCATATTGCAGTGATTCATTATTGTTTTGACTCTGAAATAGATTCCATGCTACAAAATGACTAGTACAGAGGGAAATATTGTGCTTTTCTTCTGTTATTTTTGTAGCATCAAGCTCTCTCACTTAATAGGCTTATACCTTCTTTCTTAAGCAGCTGAGCATCCTGATCCAGGGTAACCTGATTCATCATAGTACACTGAGTACTCCCAGTTTTGACTCTGAAATGATTAATTGTAAAATGGCACTGAGGTGTCATGTAAAGAGACTGAAGATGAGAGAGAAAAGCACAAGTAAAGAATTCAAACCTCTGGTTAGTCAGCTATACCTGACAACAAAAGTAAAGTTCTGTTACTTATTAACTTTCTTTTCTGATCATGGGATGGTTTATTAGTAATCATGCACCAGCTGGGACTAGAGATTTTTTTTTTTTTTTGTTGGAATGTGAGTTTGTTTATTGCTTATTAAAAGAGACAAAGTAAGCCTTCCTTAATCTCTTTTGCCCTCCTCTAGAAGCCACAATAAGTCTATTAGATGATTCATAAACACTCTGGCTTGTTGTCACGTTGCTGACATCCCTTCAGAAAGAAAGAACAGTCTATAAATAATTTGTGGAATGAGCTGTGATTCACCTAAAGTGCCATCTCTCCCGTCATTCCTCTGCTTCATTAGTTGTGCATCAATGAATTATTTCAAGGCTAAACATCTACAGGCGGTGCAGCCCAAGGAAATCTGTATAATACTGGTGCACAAGCAACAGATTATAAAAATCAGTAGGTGCATGAAGATCTAGGAGGTCTGAGTTCCCTATTTTCCCTGATTTAATCAAAAATCCCACGCACAAACCATGGCTGTAATACTGGTATGATTAGCTGAAATTTACAACTGACTTAGAAGCTGTTATTAGTCACTCTCTATTAATTTACTAAGCCATATTTGCATGTATAACATCTTCCACCACCACATTACCTTGTTAATGATGACAGAACACGGGGTCAGGAGTGTGGGAGCTATATGACCCTTTCAGGGGCACAAAATACATCATTAGATGAGCTGGAATGCGGGCCAGGAATCCTAGTCTCCAGCTGTGCAGACTGAAGGCCTAACAGCCCCCTCGAGAGCCCACACGTGCAGTCGGCATCCCCGATGTGCCACCAGAGGCCCAGCCGCGCAGACAGCAGCGGCCCGGCAGCTGAGGGCCCGGCGGTGCGGTTGCGCACACACGTGTGCGACTGAGGCGCCGAGGGTTCACGGCTGTGGGCGCTTCACTGCCGCGCTGTGCGGGTGGGGGCCGGCGGGGGC
>NW_020799110.1:13084884-13173663 GCF_003259725.1 Athene cunicularia | reverse complement strand
TGTTAGCCGGGAATTCTCTTGCTGGTTGTGACCGCTGCCCGGAACGCTATGCAGGGCAACAGCGATTCTCGTCCTCCGTGCTTGCTTTTTCTCAGAATGGGGCTTGGTGAGCGTTTTCGGCCGAAAACGTGCACGTTTGCACTTCCCCGCCAGAGCCATCGGCCGTGTCAGACCCGAACGCCCTGCAGCCCGCCCCAGCTCGGGTGGGAGCAACACCCCTGTCCGGTTACCGGCAGCTACCGGTGCTAGAAGGACCCTGTCACACAGGGTGGCCTTTGGTGGGAGGAGTGACCTTCAACCTCCGGCTGATGACAGGGCTGAGGTTAAGGAGCCGGGGACAAATGCTGTGTGCACAGGCCTGTGTCTCTGGTAAACCTGACACAGTTGACAGGTACAGTGCTGGGCTCCTCTGCCCAGGCTGCGAGGTAGCTGGGTAACAGGCAAGCTCATTCCAGAGGCTGCATGCATGGCCAAGTACCCTACTACTTATCACTGCATGTAGAGCCAAGTGTCAGCTGGAAAGCTCCCCTTACCAGTGTTCTGAACTGCAGTTTATTCCATATACAGAAGGAAGAGGTATCAACTGCTGCCCGGCTAGGACAAAGAAACCAAGAAATCCCTGTGACCTTTGGTAAGTAGCATCCTTTGTAACCTATGAAACATTGCACCTTTTATTATCAAGCTCCAACTTGATACTACAGAAGCATTTGTTACTGGAGAGTTAAAATAATCATTACTCTGTTATAAGATTATGTAGACTATTCAAAGAGGAATATGGGCTTCATTATACTGGAAATAGCATTGAAAATCTTAACCATTCTGTAGTGAATTCTGTTCTCATTTCCACTGGCTAGGATCCCAAATCTTTTCTGAAAGATTTTTCCAATTTACACTGTTATATTTCAGGTTCCACTTATATATAGTGTTTCCCTGCTTTTTCCCAACATTCACTGTAGAATTACATGACAGACACCTGCTAAAATGATTTTCAGTAATCAAGAGGCAGAAAATAATAAGATCTACCTTGCTGCCGCTCTCCTATTCTTTGCCCATCTAGTCCTATTTGGAATCCAGCAGCACAAAATTACCTGACAATTTCAAACAATGATAAAGAGAAAAAAAAAAATCTATATAGATAGAAAGCTTCTGTGCAGATTTTGGTTTTAAGAAAAGTAGACATCTCTTTTGATTATAAAAACCACACAGTTTCAAGACACAAGTAACTCCTCTAAGAAATACACATTCCTGGCCAGGCCTACACAAAATCTTAACCTGATAACAGTGTAATTCAGGTCAGCTCAGTTATAAGATCTGAATATTACTGTAAAACAAGAATTCAGCTCAGCAGTACTCACACTCAGCTATAACTGCTGAACATACTTTGTTACCTCACTTGGACATAGAATTAAACAGAACAAGTAGGAATGACAGGATCCCTTCTTGCTTCAGGAAACAGGGCTAATTTTGATTACCTATGGGTCATGAAATATTTAATGATACCTTTCTGCAAGTGAATGGAGAAGTCATGATTTAATACTAGTAGGTATTGTTTAAAACTGCCAGCTGCAGTTTCCTTCAAAGATTGATATTAGCCTGGTATTTTTTTCTTGCCTTCTTACCTGAAGCAATCAACAATACTGCTGTGTGAAAGATGCCATGTTCTTCCACAACAATTGGTTCATTTCAACAGAAGTATTTTTCTGAAATAAATGGGTCATTTTTACAATCTGTAAAAATTGAACTAACCAACTGAAATCAGCATGAGTTAGTACTAGCCCTTGAGAACAAAATGGAGCTGAAAGACCTTTAAGTTTCTTCTTACTAGAATACCTTTTATCAGAATAAAATATCATTACCTCAATGGCCCTGTGGCCATTTCAGAGGTATATAAACATTTGCTGCCTATCTGTTAGCCATTCAATTACTAAGATCTTGATACTGTGTAAATATTTAACTACAATAGAGGATATAAATCAGAGAAAGTGATTCTGTTTCATTCCACTGGTGGCAGTAAATCACAGGCTATTCAGGCTACTGGGCTACACCCAAAGAACTGACTGAGCTGTGAACACAGGAGGACATTATCTAAAATTTCCTGTAAAGCAAGTCCTAATTTAATTCAGAATTCATAGAGGAAAGTGTAGCAGTACACCACAACTCCAAAAACCAGAAGCACTTCCAGACATTTTTACTGTATCAGCCAAGAAGGGAGAAGCTACTGGCACCCAACCTTTGGACTAATTCTCCATAAGATGTGACCAGAACACATGAAAGAACTGGGAGAGCACATGCTATTGAGTTTGAGGCCCTGGATACTAATGACACAAGCAGCAGAGAAAAGGAGTGGCCAGAAAATTCTGGTCTCATTCATTTTCTGGAATCAGCAATCAGATAGGTCTGAGTATAAGTATAATTAATGGCAGCAGCATGATGAAATTGTGATTCAGGTTTCTGCCCTGTAACAGAGGTCCAGGGGCTGCCACAGGAGCAGCCATTCTGTGTGCTGCTACTCCAGAGATGCAACACCATCACAACAGGGACATGATTTTTTGTTGTATCACATTCCCTAAATGCACTACAAATTGAAAATCAAAGTCTCCAAGGATGTGGCTGCATCTGTGAGAATAACTGCAAATGTATGAGCTCATGCTCACCTTCAGCAACAGCCACCAGGGACTGAGTCATTGTCACCATTCTCAAGTGAACTGCCCCTGCAGTACCCTCTCTTTGGCTTTCTGATGTACAAGTCTTGTTGCCAGCCCTGGGGCCAGAATGATGGGGTCACACTTCCTCATTTCTAAGAAATACCTATTACTACTGCTGGCTGGTGTCTCTGTCAGGACTCACATCCTCATTTCTGTCTGTGCAGTCCTCTGTCATCAAAACACTTTAGCCAGAGGAGCAATTAGTGCCACTCCAGTAGCTTACAGAGCCCTGCTGCAGTCTTGAAAGGGACACCAAGGAGCCAGCAGACCAGCCATCTTCAGCAAATAGAGTAGGAGTGGGATGCTCCTACCAGAGAAGTGTGTTCAACCCTTCCAGCACCATATCATTGCCCTGGGGCACCTCACTTAGGGCCTCTGCTTACCTTTTGCTTTGCTCTGGAATGAGCACTTTAGCAGAGAGGAAAGCAAGGCTTGCTCACAACAAAGAGAGAGAGAGAAATGGGTTTATTTCCATTCTTTTATGGCTTGGGTTTATCCTCCCTGCTTGCAAGATACTTCATCTCGCCAGTGCCACCTGGTGGGCCCCACTGGGGGAGGAAGAGGAGGGTGCAGCCCGAGCTCCTGGAATATGCAAGAGAGCATGACTGCAGAGAAGGAAGGCATAACCCCCCCACGCACACTTTTCTCAAAAACTTTTCCAGCTGCATGGCCTCACTTGGGGCTGCTGACAGTGGAAGTTAATCTTCTTCTGCAAGGGCTGATTAGAAAGAAAATTCCCTTTGCTTGCCCTCCTTTTCCACTTGGCCCATGCACAGGTACAAGTTTAGCAAGTGCCTGCAAGCCCCAGTGCATACAAACAAGCCTTGTGCGGCATTATATTTTGTTTTTCTCTACCCCCGTTATGGCCTCCCCTGGCTAAAGTCAAAGAAACATTGAAGCATCCAAGTAAATCAGCCTATTGCATTTTCTCATCAGCTTAAAATGTTCTTCTTGGTGCCAAAAAAATGACAATTCTCTCCAGAACCAGGCTTGCAGGACAGTTGTATTGAAGCCATTTCTTTTTGCCTTGCCTTCCTGAAAGGCATGTTGGCAGAGGAACATGTCTCCAGATTCTCAAGTCCAGTGCACTGTACTGAGCACACAAAAATATATGCATGGCTGTGACAGAGTGCAGAGGGTGTCCCAGCATGAATCTGCTCCATGAGCACCTGTCTCCTACCACAGACATCCTAAGACAGGTCAAATTGCACCATAACTGACAGCTGCTAAATAAAGCCCTGTCAAAAGACAGGAGCCCAAATGTGCTTGTGTGTTAGCCATCCTGAGGGACAGGGCTGAACATCATCAACCACCCTGAGCTGAAGACATTTAGGGCTGTGAGTCACAGCAGCCAGAGCCCTGGGCTGACAGCAGTGACTCACTCAGCTCTCTAGTGTGGCTGGAGCAGAGGGGAGAGATGAACAGAGGCTGGAGTTGGCTGTGGGATGGCTGGGGTAGGGGGAGTTCCTAGGATGGCACAGCTGCTCATGATGCAGGTGATTTAGTCATAAAGAAGCAAAGCCAGTATTACCCAGTCCTCTGTCCTGCATCTGAGCAGTTAAAACCTTCTAAAACTTCACAACTATGTCTGTCGCTAGAAAAGCTCCAGCTGCCTAACTAACTGCTGCACTTCACCCTGCTCTCCTCTTCAACAGCAATGTGCACACACGCAGCAAGAGGGTGGAGAGGCACAGAACCTCAAATAAAAAAGGAGGGCAAGTGGATTTTCCAATGATGGAAACAACCAACATATACCATAATCATTTTTTGTAATATGTTATTTGAACAGGTGTAACCCTCCTGTAAAAAGCAAAAAGCAGAGGATGAACATCAGCTCAGAGGAATGAAATAGTAAATTGCTTGGAAGTAGTTCAGAAACACTTGTTTTACAGAGTTTGGGGAAGTTTTAGAAGGATAGACCAGAAATAAAAATACAACTTTGTTCTGGCTGTTGCCTGAGTCCAAGTCAGGAGGGAAAACAGGTGCAAAGGGAAGCATCAGTAAAAGCTGGAGTAAAGGGGAGCAACATTTGTATGTATGTATTTCTTATTGATTTAATTTTCAGCCCACTCTGGAATTGGCTGTTCATTTCAGCATGGATGCACTCAGCAGTTTGTGACACACTGTGCTGTTTTGCTCTGCCCGCTGTGTTGTGCCTGCCAACATTTGTTGAGAAATAACAGAAGGTCATACATGGTGTCAGAAAAAAAATACCCCTGGCACAGTACATAGAAAAAGGCATTGTATTAGTGGCAATGAATTCAGACCTACTGATGGTAGAATTAATGAAATCCATGACTGGCACTCTCTTCACATCCCAACAGAGGCTACAACGAACAAAGCAAATGTACTGGCCACTAGCCCATAGGATCAGCAAACCATGCTTGTCCGAGGGAGCTGGAAGTTCATTGCCTTCCCTGGCAGGCCCTAAAGTGGAGAAGGGAATTGCAGTGCTTACTTACCCAAGACCTCTATTCTCTGACTCTAAAGCAACAGGAAACCAAAAGACAGGAAAGCAAGGAGTTAAGTAATGCTCATGGAGGAAAAAGGGCAATGAAAAGTGAGGATAATTTGATAATTATTTTACTTTGGCTTTCTTGGTTTCTTAAACTTTTTGACCTACCTACAAGGGAGGAACATCTTTCCCTTAGGTTCTTATTTGCCCCAAAGTTAAAGCCTATCCCCTGAACACCAGCATTCACTCATCAGTCTTTTTTCCTCTCCTGAGTGGTTTCCAGTCCCTTCTAGGAAACCGTCAGAGATATTTATGGTGGCCTTTATCTTTCCATTATCTTTATGTTAAGCAGAGACAACTAAGGATACATATATTTCTAGATAAGAACAAAATTCCTCACAACAAAACCAAATATTGCAGCAAGGACTCAGGTAGGTGATTGTCCATCCTTGGAGACAGTCAGAAGGTGGGTGGACAAGACCCTGAGCAACCCAATTCAGCTTTGAAGTTACCCCTGCTTTGAGCTGGAAGTTGACCAGAAAAGCCCTGTAGGTCTCTTTCTATCTCAGATTTTCAATATCTCAATATTCTAAATTCACACTTGATCAGTCATCTCTTCATGTGCTATCTACCTGCAGGTAAGAATCAGCCAGCACTTACCTGCCTTGCACTAACCATCATTAGCTAGAGCATGATCCATCACTTTCCTTTTTCCCCTATAATAGAGGCTTATGGATTTTTCCTTATAACCTCACACTTTTTTCCTTCTGTCCAAATGCATCTGAGAGCAGAATCCAGAAATTGCAGCTGTCAACTCCAACCTTTTCCTTAGGTATCTCAAAGGACAGCCATTTTTTAGCAGTTTCTGTATTAACCCCAGCTGCATGTTCATTCCCTTTCAAAAGCGTAATTCAGCCCCTATTGTTTAAAATATAACTGGATGCACCAAGTCAGACACATGGCAGGGTCAAATCTAGAAGAAATACCCACAGATCAAAAAAAGTAATTTAATTCCTTTATCCTATGGCATTTTAATGCAATTCTTTAATGTTTAATGTTTAATACGAGTGGAATAATTATTTATCTCTTGCTATCCCCCATTAACACAGATCAGAAGCACCAGCTGCTTAGATTCCACTTAATACTTCCCAGCTGGTCACCCAGCCAACAGCATCCATCCTTTCCAGAGCTGTAGTCTCGAGGAGACAGTGCTCAGATTGCTGCTGCAGCAGAGCTAGTAAGTTTTCCTTAGCAGGGGAGGAAGTGAGAGGAACACAGGTCACAACCAGCATTTCTCACACCACCTTTCATTCATTACAGTTATTAATAGAATCAAGCCGTTATTAATATTAGCAAATAACTATTCCAACAAAATTTCCATTAGTCACTCCACCCTCACACTCCCTCATAGTTACATGACCAGAGCAAGAGCTGGTAGACCAACTCCAGCTCTTTACTCAGAAGCGAAGAGTTGTGTTCAGGCTGACTAAAAGCAGTTTTATATCCTAACTTGAAATCTGCTTTAAAAAATGAGCTGCAAGAGATTGCTGTGCAATTCCACTGTAATTCGTCCCTTATATCAACCTGAGAAGTCTGATAATAACAATCTTTACAACTACAGTTTGACTGATTATCCCTAAAGTGAAGCTGAAAACTGGTAATTCCATTCTGTTGAGCACTGACATTATGGCCTTTTCATTTAGAAGAAAACGGTGGACAATGAAAATTAAGAAGTTCTATGTCAAAGACTTTGAAGTAGAACATATTTAGTATACATTTTCTTCCCAAAGTGGAAATCTCCTCAAAATCAGTGGTATTGCTTGACGTATTCTAATTTTTGAGAATGCTTTTTTGGATGGAAAACAGTTCCGCTGTAATTTTTCTAGAAAGCTTTCCTCAGATTTGAAGTCCAAGGCGGAACAGGGAAAACAAAGCAATTAAATGCAGTCTCTCATGTGGGAGACCAAGCTGCCCACAGAGGCCCTGGCAGAATCAATTTTGCACCAAAACTATGCTTAAGCTGAACAAGGAGGTAGTCAGGGTGACAATAATTAGTGATTTATTGATGTTCAGCTGTTACTCTATGCTCATAACCAGCTTGCAACAGGGAAGCATTACTCGCCAGCTCCAAGCAGGCCAGTTGTCTATAATTGGCAAATGAAGAGGGATTTGCCAGACAGTACCAATAACCTGGTCTTGGGGTTGCAACAGTTCTCTGAAGACAGAGGAGGCAACCGTAATGCATGCTGATAAAGCCAACAAACTTGGGACCAAGGTCTTTTGTTTTCTTCCCTCTGATGCCAAGGAGAGGAGCGTGCCTGGGTCTGCACAGAGCGTTCCTGCTGAACAATGTCAGACACACGCCAGTTTGGAGGTCTGCCAGTCCAGGGCCACCTCAGCGAACTCATACTGGGAGGCAGAAGGAACACACAAAGACCAGACCTAGGTTATCACCGTCTTCCCAGAGAAGGCCAAAGCAACCATTTGTCATCATTATGTTCATTCTCTATTCTTATTTTCTGTGCTCCCTAGAAAACAAAATAATGCTTACTAAGAAATAAAAGGAGGGAAAGAACAACTTGAATACCTGAGACTGGCTAAACTGATGGAGATGATGATGAATAACCAGCATGGCTGGCATAACTCCTATTCTTCCTTTATGAATGTTGCACAGCCTACTGCTTAACATATCAGAGCCTTGATTTATTACTTGCCATGGTGTAAAAAGGTTGTGATTTCTTGGCACCTCTCTTCTGTCGAAAAAAATGAAGAGATCATCCACCCATGATGCTTCTCTGTGCACGTCTTGTACAGCTAAATCCCTACTCACTTTTGCAGACTCAACTTTAAGCAGCCCAGCAGTCCCAGCAAGTGCCCTGCTAGACGGAGACTACTGTCAGATTGGAGTCTCTATGCCTACTGCCAAAACACGTTTTACATGTGAAAGGCTGGAACGGGCTATATAAGCAGTAAAGAAGCAGAAGCTAGAAAAAACCCCAGACAAAGACAGAGAAAAAGTGAGAACATAAGAAGGCAGAACTGGTATTATTTCACCTTTGTATGGTGTTTTCCTATCAAAGAACCTTTGCGTGCTGCATTCTGCACTTGCCTCTGGTTTTGCTCACTTCTCTTCAGCAGAGAAATTCCCTAATCAGACTTGCCTCCCCACTGTAGCACCAAATAAGTTAGGAAAGTAAGAGCCCACTGGCATACAGCCTACAGCTAAAATGTGCCAACAAGGTCAAAGATCAGGGACAATTCTTGTCTGTGCAGAAGGACACAGGGTCTTGAACATACACATTAAAACACACAAGCTCTCTATTTTACATTCTTACCCAACTGTTAGCTCCACTCCCTGTGGTGCTTGAGGACAGACAGGGATGATAGTCATCCTTGCCTCTGACACGCAGGGCCCAGGTATTGCTGCAAATGTTCAGCTTCTGCTCTGCATTCATCATCCTGCTGGCTGAACCCTCACCACAATCAATGTCTGTTGGCTTCACAGTTCTGGTCCTGTAATCCTAGCACACGTTGAGCAATCACTGAGTGACAGAATAATTCCAAAAAATCAGGATTCAACATGGGGTGACAGAGAAGAATGAACCCATTCATGCTGCATCCTGCTATACGCCACTGCAGTCAAATGTCAGAATATGTCCTATGAAAGAAACAAACCAGCTTGGACTATTTAACCAAAGTTTTCCTACTGGGGACATAGGCTCTGCAAACTGTCCCTAAAGCTGATTCACAGCTCTGGAAAATGACAAGAGCAAGTAGAAAAAAAGATGCACCCAGATACTTCCATGTACACAGTCCCATAAAGTGATAGTGTTGTGATTATCAGCCCATAAAGAAGGACGATGGCAGCGCCAGGATAATGCAAAACCAAGGAAAGACAAACAGAGCGGGCAAGGGGCACTTGCGGAGGCATGTACATTAATTGTTTTATCTTGGATCTGATCATTTACGCTAGCAGCCTTTGATTAGCTGCTTCCTTGTTGACACTAGGTCTGGTTGAGTTGTTAAAGAATAGCAGAGGATACTGGAGAGTCTTCATTACAACAGCTGAAGTACAAACAAGGAAACGAGAATAAATCACTGGCACACAAATTGCCATCACTATGCACAGCACCACAAACTTACTCCCTAACCTTACAGGGAGAGCCTCAAACATTGTTCTCCCCTAAAAAGGAGATGCAGGATAACAGGTCCAGGAGCTACAATCAGCTTGAGTGGGTAAGGAAGAACCAAAGAACAGCCTCAGCAGGACTGTGAAAGGGTGAGGCAGGAGCTCCTTATCTCAAGAGGCATTACTTGAGGGAATCAGCACGGCTTAGGCAGTAAGGCAAGCTCTCAGCCCAGACCCGACACAAACTTCTGACCTTCTCCCCTTGGGGGCTTTACTTCTCTTCTCCTGACCATTCTCTTCAGTGTTCAGTCTGTCTCCTGCTGTCCATTTTTTTTTTTTTTTCTGGAAACAGATGTCACTTTCCAGGGATCAGCAAAGGAGACTTTGCAAAGATTCCAAACACTATATTTATTATCTTTGTTTCCTGTTTGAGGGGAAGTTTGAAAGAACTGATCATTCACTCAGGTCAGAGGAACTGCTCAATTTTAAGTTACTCCCCACTAGTAAAACCTATACAGCATATCTATGTATAGGGTACACACTGTTTACAGTCAAGCATAGAAATACTAAAGGAGGATAGAGATTTCCTCTTCCACCACTGTGAATATGCCTCTGCCAACTCCACTCTGCTACTCCTGATATATATTAGGAGCCAGTGTGATAAAAACAACAGCAGAAGCTTTGATGATTCCCAGAAGTTTCATATCCTGTGCCAAGAATCACGGGCTTTCCAGAGGTGAGAGTGAAAACAGCAGAAATGCAGCACAAAGCGATGTAGGGGGTTACATCTAGTCAAGGAGTCAGAGCTGCCACATCAGGCTGAAGCACGCAGGGAGCACCACTTCCACGTCTCTGGGGCAGGTGAGCAGTATGTGTCCCTGAAGGGTGACCACACAGCGTTGTTTTCAGTTGTGCTGAGGAACCTCTGACAGTGAACCTTGTGTTAAAAGTGCTATATTCCTACTGAATGTGAGAAACTGAAGAAATCCAAAATTTCTAACAAATCCCCCCTGCACTCTTAAAAACCCCCAGCAAGCACCTGGGAAACCAGTCAGCTGAAGCCCTAAGAGGGTAGGTGCACTGGGATCCCAGTGCTCTGGTGAAGTTTCACCTGTCAGGTCTTCCTAAGGTCCTTAAAACTCAGCTGCTGGGCATTTCTGTGCTTTTCAACCACTGTCCGTTGAAAGCAGCTATGGAAAAGCATTTACAAGGAAATGGATTTTAAACTGCTTCCCTACTTCCCTTACTGCTGCGTGTTTTCAGACACAGCCCACTGATAGCTCATGTGTGCAGAGGTGAAGCTGCTTTTTTTAATTATTCAAAAAAAAATGTGACTGAAAGTGTTTGACATATAATCTGTGATAAGCTTGAATCATCATTGTACAACGTTTGATAAAGAAATAAAGTTAAGTATAAAGTTTAAAACCTCATTTCTCATTGCCATCTTCTGGTCAGAACGGTGTAGTGTTTTTTCTTGCTAAAGCAAGGCTGATCTATAGGGCACAGAGATGCAAGACAGGTCACAAGTGCAACTCTGGCTTGGCTGCAGGGATGTGCTGGTGTGCAGAAAGGGTATGAAAGCAGCTCTCTGGGATTCACCATCCATCTGTAACAGCTGCTCAAAGAGTGATTATGTGAAAAATCATCAATTTGAAGGTATTTGAAAGCAAAACTCACTGAAAGCTTTCTCTTAAGTGGCATTTATACTCTATGTTCTCTCTCATACTTTAGATATATTGAAATTGTTATCAATCATTTCAGCACCCTCATCATGCCTAAAGGAAAACAGACTTTAAAAATCTCCGTGTGGTTAGTGTTTGATCTCTTCCAGACCAGTACCCTCAAGCAAACTTTAAACTTTGGAACCAAGCTAATAGATGCTGAAAATCTATATTCAATGAACAATAGTTGCATTAACACACTATATATTTCTGATCCAGATGTAAAATATTTTTGACATATATGCACTGCACAGCTTGTGGTGATCTGATTGTGTACCTATTGCTCCAGTACTCAGAGTTGTAGCCCTGGTCAAGCGGTAAATTTATGTTTATGCACCACATAGGCACAGACAGGAGAAGCTGTGTTCACTATCAATCTGATCCTGACACCTGAATCGGAAGTGACTCTCCATCTCCTTGTTTCTTTCTGCTTTTAGAGTCACCTGAAAGTGAGGCTCCTTTTTTCTAAACTGAGAACAATTTTCTCGCATCATTGTGGAATTTCTCAGTATTTTCCCATCCTGAATACAGCATCCCAAGCAACTTAACCTGCAGCTTACTTAAAAACACACAAAAATTCCTCCAGGTTTCCAGAAAATTAGTCAGTCCACAGAGCTTTTGCCCAACTCTCCCTGCAGACTGGTGGACAAAGGAGAAGTCTGGATGCCCTATACTTGTCTACATCTTTGTTGGGGAGCACCTGCCCTGTGGCCATGAGTCACACCACAACGGGGAAACAGTTGAATATTTACACATGTCACACCTCTTGAATCTATAATAATTTTGACAATTTTTGGCCAATCCCCAAGCTCTGCTGTCTTTAGCCTTTAGTTAAACAAGCTGGAGGGTTTAACTGCAAATCTAAAACAGAACAACAAGAAAAGTGCAATGAACATACGTAACTAGAGAGAATTAAATATAGTAGCAGGAAAACCACAGACATCATAGCAGTAGGTATTTGCAATAACCAAGCCCCCTGCTCCTCTTGCAGACATGCACCTGAGTTAAGGAGTGGGACAGTGCCAGAGAGCTCCTCCAGGTCACTGGGATGGTCTGTAATTCCTCTCCAGAGCAGCACAGCATGGGGATTTTGCTTTCTCAGATGCTCTTCACACTTCCCTATTTTCCCTGTGCTCTCTGGAGATGATTCAGGACAGTTCTTCCTCTGAAGCACCACCACATGCAGGCAGTGACGGGTCTGCTCATGCAGGTCTTCAATCCCTGGGTTAGGCATCATGTGTTACTGTGACAGTGCTGATAGTCAGCTTGGCTGCTCTTTTCCCAGTTCTGTTGCTAATCTGAACTGCAGGCTGTTTCTCTTCACCTCTTGTTTGTAATAGCTTCAGCATACAACTTGGTTAAAACCAGGATTACAAGGTCTTTTACCATGACGTATTTTCAAAGACTTATTTCTTTTCTGAGCCTTGGATTTGAGCGACATCCAATTGTATATTCCTGCTTTACAAGCAAGCAGCTTGATAAATCCCTACTCCCTTTGGACTCCCTCTTAATTGTTTAAACTGTTTAATTGATAAAGAGGTAAATTATCCAAATATATAGTTATATTTGTTTATAAATTCTATATATTTTATGCAATAACTATTTTAGAATACCATTAGGGTGTTGAAACCAGGTTGCATCCACAATCAGATTAGGCCTGTCTCTCTGTATATGTTTGTACAGACATCAGTCTTCAATTAAACTTCTTTTACTCACTAGTGGCCCTGGTTTTCTGGGTAAGCATTGGTATACAAGTCCCCTAAAACAAATACTTGTGATTAGATCCATGCTATTAAAACTCACTTATTCAGAGGGTGGAATTTCCTTCAGGAGTATCCCAAGAAAAAGCTGTGCCTAATTTGATTGGAAGCAACTCCACCTTCCAAGCAGTTCAGATCTGTTATGATTGATGCCATTGCTTAAGTCCCAGAGCTGGTGTTACTGGTTAAAGTATTCAAACCACATCTTAGCCATCACCATAATATGCTTTTACATCTAGCAAAAGCATTTTAAATAAAAAAAAAAAAACTTGGACCTTGAATCACTTACACTAGAGAGAAGGAACAGATCATATCACCTTCATGCTCCTTTCACAAGCTGTACAGCCCACTGAGCCTGAAAGCCAATGAAGAAACATGTCTGAAGAGACCAGGGAACAGTGAGGGACTCAGCCAAGACTTACTCTGTCCTTTTTCTGCTTGTTCCCTGAGCAAGTGAAATTGTTTTTTCTTGTACAACTCTGCTGTAGTAAGCTAGCTAATGGATCACTCGCAATTAAAACATTAGCAACAATTAATAAAGGGGAAATGGCTTGCATAACAGTGTGCACAGGAGGACATGTTGCCAGGAGATTGCTTATGAAACACCACTTATTGGTAATTATGACTATCTGCTACTCCTATTGTATTTGCAGGTTTAGGGTTCACTGCACGAGTTGTGTACAAAATTGCCGTAAAACCAAATTCCAAGCACTTAATAAATCTAAAATGTTTGTATCTGTCCCACTAGTAACATTTTGCACCATCGGGTGCTACTACATGTACTAGGTGAAGAGCAACACATGGTACCAAAGAGCCGTGCCCTACGGGGACAGCAGCGAGCGCTGGCAAAATTGCAGCACAAACCAGAGCAAACGGGTCATTGAGATTAATCCAGTGGAACCACTGCAGCTTTGAGGAATTCCAGGAGGCTCCACTAAATTTATGCAAATAAGCAACATTTACAGGAGGTAAATAATCATTTAATTTAGGGTTTTCTCCTCGAGTCTCTGCAGACTCAAGTCCGCAGTTTGTGGTTGCAGAGCATTTTACACAGAAGTTGTCAAGTATATACAATTCATGGACTGTGTAGAGCCACTGGATGCGTGCAGGTGGCCTGCATGAAGTACTCATACACTGCACAATTTCAGCTGTCAGGTAATAAAAAAAAAAGTTCAAGGAAAAAATGGGATTGGGTAGGGATGGTGGAGTGAAAGAAAAACAGAAGTCAGAGGAAGAAGAAACAGGAGGAAATCATGGAATGTAGAGAGAGGTAAGGCAGCAGCTCACAGAAGTGGCTTCCCTTACAAAGCAACTTGGTCAGACATTACAGATTTAGCTATTAGGTTGTTTGAAGATGAATCAAAGACTGGAATCCCCTGGGATGTCCATGCAAGCACTGCCTGAAGGAGCACAGTAAAGAGTGCTATGATCCCTACATGTGAACTGTTAGTAAAGCCAGCAGGACACACTGAAACCCAGCATTCAACCCTCTCTCTCGAGGACTGCAGTCCTCAGACTTGTTCTCTAATCTCAGACCATTTTAACCAGCTTATTCTGAGTGCTCAAGTATGAGGGTTCAGATTCCAGCTGAGCAGCATAAGAAATGCGTGGACTATTGCTGCTGAAGCAAGGGAGATGTTGGCACTGCAGCGTCTACTGTTTGCACAGCAAAGACCCTGGTTTTGTCCCAAAACACAATAGTTTGATTCAGAGGAATTTTCCCTTGTAATAATTCATCGAAATCATATGACAAAGTAGATTTTGAAACAAAAACTGTTTGTTTTTTTTTTCAAACTCCACAGCTCTTCCAAGAGCTAGAAACTTGGCCAGTATGTCCTGCAGTCACTGGGTGCTATTCCTACTCCACCACTATATTTTTCCCACTGGAATTAATGCAAATGCTAAAATCATCTTCAAATAAGACATGAAGTCCACTTCTGATAGGGTTTCTGGAGGAAGGCTTGCTTGGGCTAGTTTAGAAATGTCATAGGTAGGTTTTGGAGTCAGAATTCCTTAGAGCATTCATTGCTCAAGCACAGTTCCTATCACTGGGAGGCTGTGATCCAGACCATGACAGCTTCACTTCTCTTCCCCATATCACAAGTTACTCTTATCAGAGGAAGTTCTTGATCCCTATATCTCTGATTGAGACTGATAGCAGAAAGTTATACATAAATGTACCTTTGTACATACACACACACACACGTATAGCATGTGATCTCGCAAATGCTTGTTCGTTTGAACAGTGGCATTTACATCAATAGAAAAAGATCTGTAACCACAAGTAAGCACATTTCAGCATCATATGTGTGTATATATTGTGGTGAGTATGTATAGAATAGAATACAAATATATGATCTTTATTAAAAAGTGAAAGATATTTGACAGCATATATGTAAACAGAGCTGAAGCCTTTTCTGCATTATAACGTATTAAGCACTATTTAAACAGCACAAGTATTTGTGCTACTACAGAATACCTATTACTTTATCTGCTCACACATCAAATTGATCTGAGGCTTTTCCTCAGGAGGAGTAATCAAGGAACAGATTTCCACTTCAAAACCCAAATGCCAGAGCTGTCCATTCTCAGCTGCACCAGTGATACATTACTAATGCTGAACATCCTCAGAAGACTGTATGTCATGTTGAAGAGTTCGAAAGAAATTAGGAGGAAGTAGGAAGCAAAGGACACTGCTTTCTCTCTAAAACCAGGTAAGTTTCTAGGTCTGAAATGGAAACGTTTGCAAATCAAACCAAAGCCATCCAGGGAGTACATCATTTCTTGTCTTGGAGCTTGCTGTTAGAAAAGCTTGCAGCACAGAAGTGGTGACATTTTAGTGCTAGATACAGACAGCTCCTGAAAGACTGTGCTGATACAGCCTGTGGTCAGGCCTAACCCATGTCAGGTGAGATCATGGCCCTG
The DNA here is from genome assembly GCF_003259725.1 of Athene cunicularia. Taxonomy (NCBI): domain Eukaryota; kingdom Metazoa; phylum Chordata; class Aves; order Strigiformes; family Strigidae; genus Athene; species Athene cunicularia. The sequence continues at coordinate 13,157,968 of NW_020799110.1, read as the reverse complement.
CTGTCCCAGGTACTGTACAAACCTTCCATCAAGGATGGTGGCTATCACGGTCCTCCTGGCAGTCTTACCCAGTATTAGTTCACTGAATTTGATTGGGGGGGGGGTGTGGGGGGTGTTGCCTTCACTAGCTCCCTGCACCCTCCCAGCACTAGTCATGAAAGCAGGTTCCCAAACCCCACCAAATAGATTAACCTGTCACCAACATTAGTTACCTCAACCCAGCCAGATAAAAGCCTAGGTTTGCAAGGTATGAATAATAACAGTGAAGAGAGAAAGTTCCTTCTGAACTAATTAATAGTTATAAGTATTTTCAACAAGCAGAACAGGTACTATAGGTTAAACAATTCTCAAGGCACTCACAGAAGCAACCCTAACTATTTATTCCCAGGCACAACCATGTTTGCTATCTCCCAACACACCTCACCCTCCTCTACATACTGCCAGTGACAGCAACATCACCATTAAAATAGGCTCGATTACTGGTAACTCCTGAATTCCAGCCCTCTCTGGTATGTGAGCTTATGAAAAGCAAAGCAAAGGTATCTGGAGCTTGGATGTTACTCCAGTAAGGCCACACAAAGGTAGGTGCTCCATATGCACTAAAAAGATAGTCCATGCCACCAAAAAGTCACAATCTTGGCATACCGTGGAGCCTTGGTTAAGTGTATTCATGTACCACTAACACCTCCAAGGGTCACACTCCCTTTACCAAGGCTGGCTTCAGTGAATGCAGAGTCCTGCACTACACCCAGCTAAGGAGTGTGTGGAGGAGGCAGCAGCTGAGAACAGGCTGCCGCAACTATTCCTTCTCAAAGCAGGGTCTGCATGGGGTGCAGGAGTGGTCTATGCCTTAAGCCACTTTTTTTCACAATAGAGGCAAAACCTTGAAAGTAAAGACGCATCTTTAACACCCTTACCCACTTTGAAGATTGACTGGACAATTCCATGGCCAAAACAGTATACATAAGGACTTCAACTGCTGCATAGGGATCTTCTGCATCCAAGGGATCAAGTGTATTTGCAAGGACAGACTGGCAGCACAGGGGCCTCACCAGCCAGTACCCCATCCACCACACCTAAGCAGAGCAGGTCACGAGAAGCAGCCAGATGCAGCTGAGAAGCCAGTTCACTAGAGAAATCTATGGTGATGAGGCAGGTTTGAAGGCAAATCAGAAGGGTCCTACAGGTCAGATCCAGTGATAGCCAGGCAGGTCCACAGTGGTAAGACATCCAGGGTCAGGTCAGGAAGTCAGTCTATGCATGGTGACCTAAATCAACAGGGTTCATTGCCAAAAAAAGAGCATAGCCAAGCTGTACACCAGCACTCTCCTACAGCATAGCTTAAACCAGAACTCAAGGCCCCAGGCTGAGTTTAAATAGGATCCCTGAGCCAATGAGCAATATATGTGGAGGTCCCAAGGGGGACTGATGACGGCAATTAAGAACTATTAGTGCTGTCAGGGCACCGACTCATGTGTAGGAACACCATCTTAAGGCTGTGACTGCACATTTGTCAGCAGTGTCGTTAACCAGTAGAAGAAAGTGATGAAATTACTCTGGAATCCTTGAGAGTTTCTGCAGCCTCCTGCTTGCTTGTTGCCCATCCCTTAGCATATTAATCCATCCTAGAGAGAGTATTATGCATCTGTGGCTTAAACAAGTAAGCAGTTGCCTCTGTAAGATAAGTAGAAAGCTCAGAGAAATTAGTAGAAACCTCCTTTCTTGTGATTTGAGTTGACTTGAATCATTATGCAATAGCACATCAGCACCTGTTGTGCTGAGAGCCACAGGGACACTGTGTGCTGAAGAAATCATTCCCACCACTCATCTGACTGCTAGGTTAAAGGTTTATTTTGCCACTTCTTTCTTCTCCAGAGTCCCTGTTTCAGTAGTTACATCCATGCTGTGGTTAGCCCCATCACTAGCACTGCTGCAGCTGTCTTTCAGTTGGTGACATATGGGAAAACAGCTGTGATTAATTTTATTTTCAAATCATTTACCCAAAATGGTATATATTGCTCTGGCTGATTTCACCTGGAATTTGTTCATACCTTTCAATTCAAGATGAGATTAGAGGTCAATATTCTGACTTGCTTATGAAATGCTATGTGGAGATGCAGTGGGTGCAAAGGTCACTTTGTCTATGCTCCAGTTAGATATTGGTTGAGCAGTGAAATCTGAGTTCAGGTAAATGCAAGACAAGTTTGTTTTGAAACAAAACAGTGCTCTCAATAGAGGAAATGAAATGTTGGAATCTGAGGGAAGAATTTTCATGATAGCACTTTCAGAGCAGATCAAAACTGGCTCTACAAGCCGACAAGAGATGTTCAACAGCACCATCAGCTTTTGGGCAATCTGCTTTTTAGCGGGCCATGATTGATCCCTCCAGCAGCCTGACACGTACGGAGACAGCAACGGCACATGGCTAGTGTGCTGGCACAGATGTCTTTGTGTGTGGATGTATGCATGTACACAAGTCAGATTGCCATGATATTCTGGTTGTGCTCCCTTTTCCGCTGGTGAAACACCTCTTTCTGACATTCCAAAAGAACTTTAAAAGTGGAAACAGGAGGAAGAAATGCCTGGCAAAGCAACCAAAAAAACATTTCACCTCAAAGATGCACAGAAGAATATGGACCTGGATTGCATTGTTTAATTTTTATTTTCTTATTAAAAGAATTACTGAGAATTTTTAGTCTGGTGTTTCTTGCTTCCCCTTAGTAACAGAGTTTCTCTGCCCCTTCAGTATACTTATATCACTAATTTTTTTAATGCTCTAAAGCCTGGGATGGTGACTTTCTCTTGACCTCCTATTTTACCAGCCAAAAAGCCAAGTCAGAACCCTGTTGTATTTGATACAATATAAAGAGTGAAGACCCTCCAAGAGCTGTAAAAGCTGAGAGAGGTGAACTACATAAAGATGGCTTGTGGAAGTCAGAAGGAAGATGCTGTACCGCGTATTTCCTACTGGTAAACGTGAGTGTGGTATCCAGGTCTGACAGCTGAACTGCTGGGACCACTGGCTCTCAGGGAGACTGATCCTGTTTAATTCCTTTTGCTTGTTGTTTTGTCTGTATTCATCTTCCCAGGGCTTCTCCAGTGTGCATTTTTTTTTTTACTATGTGTACAGAGAGCTCTTAACAGAGTGGCACTGAGTTTCTCAGAGAGGGTCCAGTCTGCTTGATTAACATCACTATGCTCATACCAGTCGTCTCCACTCTTGCTCATTAGCAAGAGAAAATGTGTGAGACAAAAGCCATGGAGGGCCTAGGTCAGAGAAGTAAAGAGATATTAGAAGCATTTGGAGAATGAGGACATGGAAAATAGGCATGAACAATTTCCAGAAATGTCCCAAAAGATCATTACCTTATTCAATGCCTCTCATTTCTGCCAGCCTATTTTTGTCTCAGCCCTGAATGTGTCCATCTTAGTATATGCAGCTAACTTGGTAATTTTTAACTCATGGCACTAATTGAATTGTTATTGAATGTGATTAATTAGAACTGGAACAAGCCTTTAACAAAGAATTTATCAGGTCCTTTTTTGCTCCCTCCACTGACTCACTGCTTCCCAATGGCTCTGAAACGTTCAATTTGGACATGCTGGTACAATTCTTGGCAGGTCCCAGGTACCTGAACCCCACTGGAACCTGCTGCTTTGTGGGCATGATGCCAGCGTAGGCAGCCTGGCCTCCTCCACCAGGTGGGCCAGAATTTTTGCTAACACTATTTCATCTCCAAGAGCACCAAGACTGGCTCAGCAGACTACTGCTTGGAACTGCAACACTCAGGTCAGATTAACTGAGCTGGAATAATGCAGACGCCATAGAAGAACAGAAGGATTTGGAAACCAGCCCATCTAGACTTCTAGATTTCAATGAAAATTTAGGTTCTAAGCACAGATTAGGGTCTAAATATCTTTGTGGCATCAACACAGTCACAAAAGGTATAATATTACATCCAAATATATCAGAATGACTTATGATAACTCTGGAGATATGTGTGTATGTTCACGCAGAGATACGTATACATTCATCTCACGTACAAGAATTTTTATCCATCTTGTGATATTCTTGGCCATAATGACATCAAATAACACTGAATTCCCAGCCTGATTGTAGCTGAAATGGAAAACATAGTTTAAAGTCATTCCGAACTTGGCATTTTTTATTTCATTGGCCATCTCTTCTTCTGTTTATTCCCCATGGAAGCAAGCAGTGAATACCTTACCTCAGAGGTCCCTGGGCAGGAAAACTGCTATCCTTGTGTCTGCTGGAAGCTCTTGGTAATGATTGCCAAAGAAAGGAACAATTTGATGCCAGAAGCTGCACATCTTTCAGAGTATGGATTCGGGATACAGGCTCTGCCTGCCCAGATCAAGATGATGGTTTTGATCTTGTTCCTGTAACTTCCAGTGAGCATGTCTTGTACAGGAGAGAAGCACAAAGACAGCTAGAAGGAAGATTTTAACTGAACTACTTGTCAACCAAAATCTTGTTTTCATTTCAGTGAAAAAGCAGTGTAGTAAAGCCAAAAATAGAATGATGTTTTTCTAAACCATTAAAACAATTTTTAAATTCAATGCTTCCATTTTTTTACTTCCAAGTGATCCTTCAAAAATAATAATAATAATAATTGATTTTATTCTTGTTTCAAGGGAAGTCACAGTTGGTTTTAGTCTGGAATTCAAAATATGCTGAAATGATGACTTCTGAAATGTTCATATTTGCTGTGGGACAGCTTCAGGTCAAAGTCAATCAAAAACTGAAAAACTTCCCGACTGTTCTATGCTGAAAGCCACACAAAATGTGGGAAATTAGTATTCACTAGAAATTATTTCAAGCACTAACTGTGATACCTCTCCTGCATGTATAAAACTGAGCTTCTTTTAGGGGGTTGCATGAAACTGAGGCTTCAGATAAACGTCGTTAGGGAAAACCTTCCATCTTCTCTGAATGGAGATGGAAAAATTCAAGTTCTAGCTCAAGGAAAACCAACTCCAAAGTATGCTCAGGTAATTACTAACTCACAGAGAATTATGGTAGTTTGGTAATTAAAAAAGAAAAAACAAAACAACCAAACAACCACAAGAGCATGGCAAAGATTTCTTATTGGTCTGTTTAGTGCCCAAGCAAAAAATTAAATCCAGATGTGTTTCACCTCTGTCTCAGCCATGAAGTGGCAGAATGTTGGGTGAGTGGTGCATCTAAGCTTTGGACAACACCAGACCTGAGCACCCATCCTCTCCTTGGCTGAGTACATGCTGCTTAGGTATCTTGAGAGAAGAGAGATGCAGCCTGGCATCAGCTCAGCTCAAGTATTATTTTAGAACATGAGGCATAACACCCTTAGATAATTGGACTGAAAAACAAACAGAAGTAGGTTGATAGCTATTTACACTAGATTTTGAGTTCCCTTTTTTATGTCTCAACTTTCAAAAAAATCACATATTTAATTACAATTTTCCAAGACCTTCATATATTCATCATGATGGTAATGTGCTTTGGCACCTGAGACCAAATGAAAAGAAATGAGGGCAGAACAAGTATATACTAAGAAAGTTCAGTTCTATCCACTTACTTGAGCTAATTGTCTCATCTGTACTCTGCTCAGCAAACAAAAGGCGCTCCAAATCGGCTGTTCTCCCTGATTTTCCTGGGGAACATGGAGCAGGTAGAGTATGTCACCTGGGTGGTGAGTTCATCGTTATTTGTCCTGCCAGTTCAACAGAAATCTTCTTTTGGAAGCATCAGTCTCAAGTGTGGAACCAGGGAAAAAAAAAAAAATGTTACTTAAAATCTAGTTGCCAAGTCTGGAATAAAAAAAAACCCTCTCATTCTTTCATCAGTGGTATCTTCAGTGGATTTTGTGGAGCAACTTGTAATAAAGACTGACAGCAGTATTTGAGCAGTCTCCAATTCTCTCTCTCTGGGCCTTGGGTCCCCATCTATACTCATGGGATACTAGCATTTTTCTGACTCACAGGAGTTTTGAGAGGATAAAGAGGTCAAAGCAGCAGGAATGGGAAGGGGATGTTATCAGCTAACAAGCTGTTTTTGCTGCTGCTCCATGTGCAGTTACAGAACACTTCAACAAGTAACAGCCCTGCCAGGGGTACAGCTGTGCCACAGGGACCTCAGGACCCTGCCCAGGACTGGGGACAGGTGCTGAGGCAACCAGTCCTCACTGTCACGTCTGTGGCTTTGTTACATTCACAACTGTGAACTTACCCATCTCTGGATGTGCGTCCGACAGGTTTTGGGGGTGCTTGATTTTTGAACCTGTCAAGGGCTCCAACTCTCTTCTAAGGCTTCTAATGCAACTCCTGTCCAGCACAGTCAAGACCTGTCCTTCTTTTCAATGTGTTTTAACCAGGCAGAGGTGGAACATTTGGTTACTACCAGCTACTTAAATTACTTTTTCTTTTTTACCCAACAAATATTTCTCCAAGCCAAACACAAAGAGTTATATTGTACACAGTCTTTGAAATGTACACTTAATTTTCAAGGAGGCTGCTTCAAGGAGGGCAGCATACTTGTAGGTATTTTCAACTAGCAAAAGAAAAGGAAAAAGATAATGCAACCGTGGAGAACTGAAGCATGACTTCTCTGATGTTTGTTTTTTTTCTGTGCCAGCAAAGATTCAATAGTGTGGAGGATTTGTCTGCAAAGTTATTCTTTGTCCTCCCTCCTTTTCTTTCCATTTCACCCCCCTCAGCTGTAGTAGTTCTTTATTCTCATGATAGTTCATGAAATGCCTCATTTGCAAAATGAAGTATCACCAGCACCTGCTAGGTAAAGGAAATCACGGCCAGCACAGTGCTGTAACCTCTCCTCAGGATAAAAACAGACCAGCGAGGTGTTCAGGTGGGAAGCCCCATTTGGAAACTACCCAGGTTGCAGAAGCTGGTGGGTGTTGCAAGATGTATTTCTCCTTTCAGTCAATTATAAACCACTGTGTTTGCAGAAGCAGTATATAAGCTGCAAAACAGAGGCCGTGACTATTCATATTCACTGAGTCGCTTATTTTTCGTAAATTCAAACATGCCCTTAAAATCCCAAGGCTGTACATTGAGTTTCAACATCTGTGTTTGCAAGGTATTTTCGCCTGCAGATCTCATGTCTGTAAGGAAGGTTAGCTGATTAATTCTCTTTGTATCAGTTTTCTTTCTATGAAATCTGTGTCCACAAAGACCTGGGAAAACAACAGATAAGAAGAGGGCAAGGTTTCTACCAAGATTGTCTGGAAAAGGATAGATCCCCAAAGTCAAACGTCTGTCAAAAAGCAAATCAGGTACACACATCAATCTCTGCAGATTACACCAGATTGGGTAGAGCAGGGGTTTCTTGGGTGCTGATGGCACAGCACTTCAATGTATTGTGCCTCACACATTTAAAAATTAAATAGAACAAGTTAGATCTAGTAGGTTATTATTTTGTCTGAGTTATTAACAATCCTTTACATTTTAATTGCCCATAATTTCCTTAAAGACCCTGCAAAATGAATGTTTAAAACTTCGGGTTATTAAAGAAGTAACATATCTTACTTGTAAGCAAACTTTCAGCCAAGGAGGTTTTTGGTAAAAGACCAGAACTATTGACCATTCCCAGAACTTCCTTGATTTTTTTAAAGTCTAAAATATTTTAACAAAAAACATATAGCAGAGTTATACATCAAATTTTGTTCTGATTTTCAGCACCATCATGAACTTCTTTCTAAGTATTTATGGTGACTGGGTTGTCATGAGTAAAAAACTGAGTATAAAGTGATGCTCTCATATTATTGAAATAGTGATTGACATCAGGTGGGATGTTAACACCTGTGTGCATGTGTCTGAGAGAGAGAAAAAGAGGAAGGAGTTTGTATTCACTAGTATTATGGAAAGTCCCAAGGAATAAACCAAGAAACTTTTCGCAATCTACCACTATAAACTCGGAGATCTTTCCAGCACTTGAACAAAACGATCCCCCAGCTCACTTCTGGAGGATATTTAGTCCTTGGGGGTAGCAAGGTGGCAGAGGTGGTGTCTGCTTTTTCACCTCCACATCAGCTCAGACCAGAACACACGGCTTCGCTATCACTACCTGCCCACCAGCCTGCACAGCAGCTTTATGAGTATCAGACGTGTGGCAGCCCGTCTCACTTGCTTTCTCTTCTCTCTCTCTCAAAAAAATCAGTCTCAGTTGATTTAACTTGATTTCTGTCACCAGAAAAAAAGCAGTGTGTACATTCAGGTCAGAGCATGGGGCTGGTGCACAGACATCCAGGTACAATGGTGAGGAACACTTAATCCCACTCCCAACAGCACAGCCTCCCTCACGCTGCGCCCCTCTGCCCCGTAACGCTACAGGTGCTGTACCTCAGGCAGCTCTGATAAATGAAGGATTTAATTACAGTCATCTGAGGGGGCAGCGGAGGTGAAGGCCGTGGGAGGTGAGAACACGTGAGGATTTGCCTCATGTAATGCTCGGTGGGTTGCTGTCCCTGAGGCTGAAGGACAAGCCATTGGCAGTGCTGGGATGCTGGTGCGGCAGGTGGGCAGGATCGCACCCCAAAAGGATAATTGCCTTCATGATAAAATGTTTCCTGGATGCATTGAAAATGTTTTGGCATTACATTTTTTCCCAGCAGAAAATGTTTTGAAACATTTTTCCCAGTGGAAAATTAAATTTTGTACAATGCAGAGCTGCTCTTGAAGTCCTGCAGCACATACAGGTCCATCAGAGGAAACTCAGGTTTGCTCCCTTTCCAAGGAGGGTTTCCCAGCCCCAGAATTCAGCATATTGTACAAATAAGAATTTTATTTACATGGAAATAAAAGGAAGACCACTCATATTTTAAACAATTTCTATCTATCACAACAGAAAAAATTGGATTTCACACGTCTTGTGGGCAGATGGATGACACACAACACACCTGGCCTCTGACTCATTCTATTTCTTACTGTTACTTTGAGATTTATGCTGGAATTGCTTAACCCCGAAGCCTGAATTCACTGCAGATCATTGTGAATTTTCTAAGACTCCGTCTGCATTAGCAAGTAGGATGGACTAAGAGAAGCAGAGCCATGGACTAGGAAAATTTTTGCTGAGGACTTGACATCCACAGTAAATGCATTTCATGGTTGGATTGGTTTGGGTTTGTTTTTCTCTTTTTTTAATTCATGCCAACCACAGTCTGGTCTGAGGGATTGATTTCCCAGTAGTGACTGGAATGGATTAGGGGAGCACATATTCCAGATAAATTTCCTCCAAAAGGGATACTAATTCAAGCATCCTTAAGATGGCACCACAATGCAAACCAATCTACTTCTAACATGAGCTCCTGATCTGAACTGAAACACTAGTGCAGGCACACACTCAGGTCTCCACAATGGTTTTAATTAATGGATCTGTAATATCAATCCATATTTAGGAAGAAAATTGCAGTTAGCACTGCTGAGAGAAAAAAAATAAGGACTTGGTATGCCTCAAGTATTTGTATTCTCTGGGCTCACACCAGATGAGGCTTTATGGTTACTAAGGATATGAGATGAATAAGGTTTGCTCTGCCTTGATCTCCACGGGTGTTGATTTATGAATTTTATCAACCCTCCAGCCACACATAGAGCTAATGTAAGAAACTTCCCATCTTGTTGAATAAGGGATGTGCCTATTTCCCTTTCTGTAAAAAAAAAAAAAAAAAAAAAAAGAAAGGCAGAGGGGGTGTGGGGAGGACTGAGAAAAGAAAAAAATAAACAAGAAATTAAGCATGGGATAAGATCAACACTACTATTCATTTGTCCTAAGTGTATGAGATTAATTAAAGAATAGAGATCTCTATCTGGGCAAAATGTGCATCCAGTACCCTTCTTCCCCTCCACTGAAGTAGGAAATATGTAGTTTATGACCAGCTGGGACAATCTCTATGAATAGCTTTAAGGCAATAAATCACAAAAGCTGGTTTGTCCACATTTCTTTCTTTTCTTCGGACTGTTTGGCTAAATCTCCCACAGAGAAAGTTACGCCATGCAGGGGATTCAGGAAAATGCATGAAAAATGTACTCAGGTCACCTACAAATTCTTCAGCTCTGGCCAAGGTCCAGTTGTGGCTTTAATACAAGACAATGCCTAACTGCTCTCCTTCACCGAATCCTATGAGAGCAGCTGTTTAAACATTTATCAGTAAATGTTTCAAAAAATAGACCTCACTGTAGTACAATGATGCTATTTGAGCCCCTAGTTTTGTTTCCGGGACCTATAGAACACATGTGGGTTTGGGTGGGGTCATCCCATAGTCCCACAGTTGGCTTATTTTACACACATTCATGCTAAATACCTCACTAATATTTTTTTTTCTGTGTGTTCCTGATTCTTCACAAACTGCTTCAGCACATCCAAAGCTGTGGAAAAGACTCAGCATTTTGAGAAAAGGCCTCCTTACAGCTGCACCAAGGAGAAATTGAGCCAGAAGAGACCTGGCTTGCTTTCTCATGCTGATTCCAACTGTTCCTCATATCCATTCTCTCTAATTCACTTTTCAGGTTGATTCAGCATATCCCCACCTGAGGATGCTGTGGATGCTACAGGTCTACACGAGACCAAGGAGGACAGAGAAACTGCCTGAAAGAGAAATGCATTAAGTTACTAAAGACAGAGAAATTCCTTCTGACTCTGGCAGGTCCTAAGCAGCAAATAGTGAGCTGTTTGGGGGACTCATATGTCCTTGCCAAGTTCTTACATGTTTTCCTGTGGATTGCTTTGGTCACTGTTGGACATGGCACATGGGGGTAGATGGACCTTTGGAGTGACTTGTTCACAGGAGACCACTCATGTGTGGAACCCGGGTCTTTCTCCAGTGGACAGGCAGGCTCCAAAAGGGACAACAGTCATGTCATTTCACAGCAGGATACCCAGAGCCACTGTTTGAATGACCTTCCAACCTGCATCAGGCATAAATCAATGATCTAAAAATGTAAAACTCTGATTGCCACGTTCAGAGATACTGTGGATATCCTCTGTGTTCTGGAAACACGGTTTCAGGAAAGGTTTGATTCCCCCTGAGAAGGTGGAATATTAAATGCCAGTGTGGACTTCAGAGCATGTGTTTGAAGGCTCCCAGGTTGCCTGTGCTGTTGCAGTGCAGCAGGAAACCACAGCATGGCCAGCCGGTCTGCACCCAGCACTAACCTGAGCATGTTTGCCTTTCAGCAGCCAAATTTCTTCAGTCTGGGTGGCTGAAATGAGGCAGCTAATGCTATACTTAATGACCTATTTAATGGCCCATTTTCCAGAAGTGATGAGAACTTACAATTATCCCTGTGCTTAGTGTGAGCTGTGGCTGCTTAACAATCAAAAAGTCCAGCCTAGGCATTCCGATGCCTCTTTTTAAGTGGGTAGAAGTAAAAAAACGTAGCCTTAGATCCTCGTCCTTCCTGCAGTAAGGTCAAACGTAGATACATAAAAATTAAATACATTCTCCCATTGACTTTCATGAGACTCTCAGTGTGAGCAGAGATAGTTGGTTTCTCCCAAAAGCAGAGTAGCTCCAGCCAGTGATGCATGTTCTGGCCCCACGTTGGCCGTGCGGGCTGCCTACATGTTCTCTGCTGAGAGTGCCAACTGGTGCAAATCCGCGATCCCATTGACTGGGAAGCCCTGACTTTCCAGGTTGTCATAGACCTCCCTAACCATTACATACATGCTGCTCATTTTCAGGGATTTCAAGGAAATAAAATAACTCAGCTAAATGGCTCCACGTGGGACATTTGCACAACTCAAAAAGCAATTATCATTTCTCAGCAACAAGGCCTGAGTACAGGCTTTGTTGATTTTGGCTCAGGGTTGGGTGTACTGACTTGCTTGAGGTGCTATTTATGAGCTGACTCGCCATCTCAGGGTAAAGCCCTATGGACTGAAAAGCCTTTCCTGTGCAGGAGAAAATGTGCCAGCACTCTGGAAAGGAAAACCCTGCTGTTTTATGAAATCCCTTGTCAGCCCAGTGCAGGCTCTTTCCATCTGGAGCTCAGTCCAACTGCTTCTGCCATGTAAGCTGGCCCATAGTGACCTCCACTCTCCACGTGAGCAGGACCTAGGAGCTGGCACACTATGACCAACTGCAGACATTTATTTGAATCTTGGTACTCAAAAACATCTAGCCAAATTGGTTGAAAAATGGGTTTTCAGGTTTGTGAGGAACAGTGGAAGTTTTAATTTTTTAAGTGTTTCATCCAAAATTGGAACACTTTGGATTGAAGTCCCTTTTGGTCAGCAGATCTTGAGGTCCACCATTTACTTTAGAAACACCAAAACATTTCTGCTCTTAATTTCAGGAACCTTAACATTCACTAAGATGCTGAGAATCAGGAAGATGAGCAGCACAAATCTCAGGTTTAAAGAGTCGGGGCTTCTTGCTGCTTAAGCACTCTCCAAAAGCATTTTAGTGCACATTAACATGAAAATAGTTTACTTTTTGGACAGTATCAATAGATTCTAGCTCTACACATGAGAGATTTAAAGCTTCATTGGCACCTTTTATTATCCTTGCTTAGGTGGGTTTTCTCAATATGTTGAGGACACAGCCATGCCAAGAAAAATATTCTGTTTCCCTGGAGTTGTCATCTCTAGGTTTCATTCTTGTCCTCCACTGTCTTCTCAGTCAACTTTTCCCTGATTAGCTTTATACTGACTTCAAGGGGTGGCTCTTCATCTGCCATGCAGGATGAATGACTCAGTGAACGTCCAAACCACTGCATACATTAGGGATTTTCATCCCAGAAAAGAAAAAAAAAATAGGTGAGAACATGGCAGAGCTACTTTAACTCAGGATGGGCTTGCTCATGATGAAAAGGTGGCTCAGCTTGCCACTTCTAATGTCAATATCAAGGGGGGACATGGCACAAAGCAATCAGGCAGTGTGTTCAAGAGAGACATAAGGAGGTGGTTTTTTCATGCAATGCCCAAGTAAACTCTGGGCCTTCTGTGCAAAAGCACTGTACATCCCTAAGGGCTACTGGGATGCAAAAATCAATCAGAAATTCAAGAAGAAAGCTACATGTTATCTAGAAAGACCCAAGCTCTGCATCCTGAAATATCTGAGCCAAAGTTGTCTGGGAGGATATTCTGGGGAAAACAGCTCAAAGTATTTTTCCCTTGGCATCTCCTAGTAGCAAGATGCATGACTGGATGAACACTGGACTACAGGGACCCTTGCCCTGATCTTACAAGATGATCTTATACAAGAAAAACAAGATCAAAGATGCCAACACTGTGTTTCAAAAACAGAAACACGGGAGAATTACTGTCTCTGGGCTAACTTGACCACCTCCTGCACCAGGTAAACCAGCAGTCAGGCTGGGCCTGTCCAACTCTATCCCAACAGACAGGACCCCACACCAGAGCTCCTGAGCCAAAGGCCACGTAACCTCCCTCTGGGCTGCAGGATTGCCTTATGGAGACCTGCTTTGCCCTCTAGTGACTATTAAGCATAAAACAGGCAATTTTGCACCATCTATTCCAAATAAAAATCAGGTCCTGCTACATCTGCTGGCTAGCAGACAAGCAGTGGGGTTGTTCTGACTTTGTCTGGCCTATTTGAGAATAGCCTGCTCCCCAGGCAGCCTGGTCACCGCTGCCTGGGAAGTACGTGGGATGGAGCAAGGGAAGGAGATGCTATTCTGAAAAGTTGAGAACAGACACCCTAAATTGGGGAATGAATGTCCAAGTGAATCGTAAAGGAAAATCCTCCAGGGCTAAGGCTATTTCTAGTCTGCACATGCCTTGGAACTGAAAAGAGGCTATTTGGGGGGAAAAGGAATGGATGAATAGTGGAAGCAAAAATAGTCACTCCACATTCCTTTCCAAAGCCATGTTGCCTATAAACCCTTTGGAAACAATCAACGATTCATCAGAACATGAGCTCATATTTTGTGATCTATGGGGCCATAGACTTTGTGATCTATGGTCTGTGTAAGTGACTATTAAAAGAGCTCTTAGTTGGAAAAATAATAACACTGGCCTTTGTTTAAACAGTAGCAATGGAAGAAAGGGATTAGATATCTAGACATTAGCAATTGCTGAGCTTTATGCAAAGCAAACTCTGAAAATACTGTATAGAAAACCCTTTTCCTTTAAACTGGAGAATAAATACAAATTTTTTAGATTTTGAAAATGCTATCCTGCCTTTGCTAAATTAGAGAGACTTTTGCTAAAATCCAAAATAATCCAAGGAAGCAAATGTAGTTAGATTCCTTAGTATCACAGAAATTAAAAGAAATAAAATTTCTATTTGGAAACTCTCATATAGTCAACTCTGTGGTCAGAAAATAAGGTTATGATCATGTGATGGAAATATACTTTGTTGTGCTTCTTATACATAAACTATTTTATAGAAACTCAAACTCAGTCTAAACGTTTTGATGAGTAAATATTGCTATTTTCTCAAAGAGTCAGATAAGAAAGACACTTTGAGTACTAATGTTCACTAAACAAAAAAATATTTGGGATCATAAATTAATTTAAATGGAAAACTTAAGCCCAGAAATAGTCTTAAGATTTTGTGCAAAGATTTACAGGAATATTCCAGCCATTCTCTCGCACCACTGACTAAAGTGGGTAAAAGAACCCCAAAACACAACAAGAACAAAAAGCCTAAAACAAAAAACCCCAAAGTCCATGCCAACTAATTTGTGAATGAAGGAGGAAAGGCTGCGTTAGATGGCTTGCTCAGTTGTCAACTTCAAAACATATTTCGTTCGGGTATCTCAATACCTACAATTGCATCTAAGAACTTTGTTTTAATTGGGATTTTCTGCAAATCAGTGTCATCAGCTTGGATACAGGACAGAAACGTTTGGCTCTGGTTAAGTCACTTAGGGTCGCAGGGTTTGGAAGAAACCGGGAAAGACTCACGTGAAGTCTGTAACCATGTTTGAAAACACTGGCTATCAGCTCCATACCCATGCTGGATACCCAGAGCTTCACATTAGCATCTGGGTTTTTTTAAGGATGCTCCTTTTCTGTATTTTTCTACGCAGAATTCCCTTTTCACAATTTTTTTCCTGCTGGGCTTTTCTAGGCTACAGCTGGCCAAACTCTGCTGAGCCACGCCTGTGCTGGGCTCTGCCATGGATTCGGTGGCTTGATTAATGCCAGCAGATGATTAGGAGTGGGCTCATCTGATTTTTAACTTTACCACTCCAAGCATAATTATTACTTGCACTCCCACAGCCCAGAAGACAGGTGGTTCTGTAAATTCTGTGCTCTTGTCCGAGAATTTCTGGCCCCTAGCAGTCGCTCGATGTCATCAAGGGAAGCAAGCCAGAGGGGGCTCAGGGGGAACACGGCCCTGCTCTTGCTAAACTAGGTTTAAAAACAGGTAGATACACCCAGAAGGTATCTGTAAGACACGAGCTGCCCTTATATGGGCAAATTCTGTTTACCTCTATTCACGGTCAGCTACAGTGCATGCAGATGAGTATCCACCAGCTTTACCATCCCCGAGGACTATAAACTAATGAAGACCGTCCTTCCAAAATCAGGTCAGCCTGGAAATAGTGATGGGCTAAAACAGTGATTTTGAGGCTTTTAAAACTTTCTTCCTGTTTTTTTGACCCTTTAGAGACATAGGAGTGACTGTTCCATAACTGAGTGTTCAAGATCTTGCTTCTGATAACAATAAAGTGTTCCACAGGAAGGAAAACCACAGCAGCAGATGTTTGATGATAGTCTGTTGCACATTAGTTTGTTATTGCACATTAGTTTGCTACTGATCTTTGCAGCTCATAACTGATTTAGACTCAGATAACTAGAACTGAATCACTTGATTTTCATGGATCATGGTCCTTAGCTCTTCTTGACAGCTTGCAAGAGATAGAAAAGCATCAGGAAAAGAAATTTATAGTTCTTCTCTGAATGGTGGCAGCTGATAGCCATCCTGCAGAACAATTCAGGAATTCCAGGAAGCAATAGAAAGGCCTAATCAGAAGCAGTTCTCCTCCGAGTTCCCATTTATCTATCTAAATGAGACTGGTTTATGCCCATTTCATGTAGAGATGCATCCCCAGTGGCAAAAACGTGAGTATTGCTGAGCAGTTCCAGCTCTGCAGAGCTGCACGGTAGGCTTAGACACAGGTGAGGCAGGATGAGGCTCCTCTGGCTCCTTGGTGGGAGCTCTGAGGATGCTGTTCTCCTCAACCTGGGCAACCCAGTTAACAATCAAACACCGCTGAAATCTAGCCAAGGCAGATTTAACAGCACAAAAATTAGCAAATGCCTAAGAGGGCACAAACTCCCTTCAGAGTTGTCCACCTGCACCCACATGCTGCCGACAAAGTCCCACAGTCCCATGAAGGTTTACCCAAGAGAAGACAGGTGTTATCAGCCCGGACATTCCACCTGATTCTCCATCTCTGAAGGTTTCTTTGTGTCCCTTTTTCTATGAAGAGTCCCAAGAAGGCCGTGCTTTGGCCTGGTCACCCACAAGAAGAGAGGTGGAGATGCAAGGGAAAGAGGAACAGGTTGTGACAAAAGATGCTTCTGGCCTGTTACTTAGTGGGGAAAAAAATCAAGTCAAAGCTGAAGTACTCAATTAATTTTGTTCTATTTTTCACAAGCAAGTGAGTTCTAACCAAGCAATTAAGATGGTTAATTGTATTAATGGAATAGGTTAATCTGAAGGAGGATAGTGTAAGAATGATTTAGAGAAATATTCAGACTTTAAAAACCCCCATGTATTCAAGCTGGCAAGGGTTGCTGAAATTCCCCCTAGAGTGCTTAAAGAATTAGCTGAATTAAACCTCTGAACTATTAGTGATTGCCTTCAAGGAGGCAACGACGACAGCAGAGGTCCCAGAGGAGTGGAAAAGGGCAAGTGTAATACTTACCTTAAAAAGAGGGCAGAGGGGGGCTCTGGGGATTAGCCTTTCCAGGAGTCAGGACATGCAAGAGATTACTGAGCATCCCATCATTAGTACCAAATGGATAATGAAATGATAAGTACCTGCCACCAGAGATTGAATTTAAACAAGCGTGTCAAACCAATCTGAATTCCTTGAGAAGGTGAATGACCTGATGGAGAAGGGGAAACTGATGTGTGTGATCCTAGCTTGAGAGCAGTAAGGCTTTCAATGCTTTTTCCCCACTGCCATCTCATAAGTACACCGGGGAATTATGCTCTGACCACCACTGACTCACGGGCACTGAGCAGTTCAACAGGGAAGGACTAATATTCCTGTCATTCCTCTAGTATATTTACATCCCACCAGTGTCATTATATCAAGAGTATCTTCTGCCTTTTTACCTGTGTAAGCTCACTTCTCACGTCCTCACCATGATAAGTGAGGCTGGAAGTTTTAGACAGACCTTTAAAGATCAGCACCCATGAGGCCACTGCAGACCATAAATGCAATCAAAAAAGCTATATGAAGGTGGAGATAGTGGAGAACAAAAGGCTAAAAGGCTGGATCTCCTTTACACTGAAGTTTGAATAATTATTTTTTTTTTAATAAGAGTTTTATAAACTCTCCTCACCTTTATCAGAGTTTGAGCCAAGAGCCACCTGGGCTAGATACGCACTCTGGCAGTGAAGTGCGTTTGTGAGACAGATCCGCTTCCTGCGCCCAGCTCTGTGGGTACACGCCCAACGTCAGACAAGGGGCAAGGCTCCTTCCCCTTCCACAGGCTATCGTGATGGTTTCTACAACGTGTAGAGAGAGAAAATAACTCCAGAAGACCTGCTTTACCTCTCCCCAGCTTTTCAGATGAACGGTACCATGCCTTAGAGTGGTGCAACATTTTCTGATCCTCTCTACCAGACCCCCTTCAAAATGGGAGGCATGAGAAAGCAGTTTGGCAGAGCCTGCTTGACAAGATTTGACATCTAAATTCAACGTCCAGGCCTCAAATTCCTAGGATTTGATTGAAAAGTCAGTAGGCTTGCCTCTTTGTAACTTGTGGGCTGTAAAACTGGCTGTGTGCTCCTCCAGATAAGGGCTTCTTTGTGCGATGTTGTGTAACGGCTGCCACAGGGTTGATGTGGGCCAGTCCATAAATAACTTCTGCATAAATATTTTTAGCAAATACTTTCCGCTCTCTTGAGATACAGTGGACAGCTTGAAGTGTGTGTATCTGCGCATGAAGTAGGTGGGGGAAGCTAGAAGAGCTCCCACCCTGAGCACAGAGCAAATATCACAGCGCTCCCGATACGCATGTTAACGCAATAGGAGCTGACACCTCCATGCAAGAGTGTCCAGAGCAAGCAAGATGTCTCAAAAGAGCTGCCTTATTGGAGTGGCAAGGTGTGTTGTCCTGTGGTAGAAATGTGAGTGAACCCAGTGCCCACAAGAGGTGGATGCCAGCAGAAGTGCTCTGAACAGGAGAACCCCCAGCCATCCTACCTGAAGGGGCCCCTACTAACCATCTACTGACCTTTCTGGTGTGTGCTTAATGCAGAGGGAAGTGCAGACTGATGGTTGCATTTCCTATGAGGATAACCTGCCTTTTGGCTGCACCTGAAGGGCACTGTCTGACTCCATCTATAGATAACACCACAGATGTCTGTAGATGATTGTCCAGCCCTGGAAAGAGCAAGGGTTAACAGGGAAGCACAGTTGCAAGAAGGGTCCAGCTACAAGGAAAAAGAAATGAAACCTTCACCCCCATATCTGGAGCCATATATTAGGAGCCCAAACATCTCCAAAAATGCAGAACAGAACAAAAGAACCTAACCACATTTTCTCCCCACTCCACAGGCACCTCAGAAAGGAGTGATATGCTCCCGGTGTGTTGATCAGCCTGTACTAGCTACAGCTGACAGCACAGAGGGCAAGATACAAACTGGTTATGGATTTCATATGTATTTATCATTACTGATTATCTGGCTACTTCTGTGCAGAGCAAGTCACGAACACAGGGTCAGGCTTTCACAAGATTCTGCATGCATCTCTTCAAAACCAAATGGACCAGTAGAGAAGAAGCAGTAAATCATCAAGAGGGGAAAAAACAAACAAATAAAAAAAGGTGGTTTGGGTTAACGGATTAATCCAGGCTGCATTGTAACAGCTAGTCTAGTGGAATCATCATTAAAAAGGGCTAGCTTCACGAAAACATGCAGAGGGAGAGAGAACACTAAAGACTGCTAAGCTCACCAGTTAAAACATCCATTCGGCATGTGACAGGGCATCGGGGTACACAGGAAAGAATAATTTTGTCTGGTCAGCTCTGCAAGTAGGAATCTGGACCCTCAAAAGAGCTAATTTTTTAGGTGACAGGGAAGCACCAGCACATTTACCTTCAATTTGTCAAGAGAGACAATGCAGAAACTGTGTTTCAGCAGAACACACTAAGCTTAACAGATGCACAATTCATCTCTTTGCTCTGTAATGAAGTCTCTGTGTAAACAGAGGCAGTTAGCTAGGGTAAGGTATCTAGATACTCAGATACCTACCACTCAGTGTTTTTTATTAAAGGATATAATAAGTCATACTTCACCCTTGTGATCCATAAGAAAAGTGACTTCTGGTGACCTTCCCTTCCACCTCCTGCTTCTAAAAGAGGCATACGATGATACATCTCAACACAACCCTGCTCCTCAGTCATTTCTGTGAGGGCTTGCTTGCCTAGCTATATTCCTCAGATACAGCTGTGATGTAATTAATAAGCATTGACTGATTAGTTAAGAGGGTGACCCTTAAGGGACTTGCTTGAGGTAGTAAAGGAGTTGCTGAAGATGAGACTTGTTGCAAGGATTCTCCTTGCCACCTGCTAGCAATGTTACTTAATTATTTGCTGCTTTCTATCTTTCAATAACTAAGGAAAATATTCATGTAACTAGTTTATATTAATACTGTCTGCTTTGCTTTTGCAGTCAGGGATAAGAGGTAGCAAGAGCTTCTAACTACCCCTAGTTATAAGGGGAGGGAGGTTACAGCATATGATATTTAAAAAGAAAGGCTAAATGCCAACCTGAGAGGAAAGCCATGAAAATCAAATAACGCAGTAGTTATTCACATTGAGCGATAAAGGTGACAGCAGCTAATGGGGAGTGCTGCTAAGGTGTCAGCCAAGCCGCTGTGAATTCTCAACAATAGACCTAGAACCTGCTTTTGGTCAAGTTGTTCTTATTCTAGTGTTTCTGTAAAAGCATTGGTTACACAGAGAATAATAAGGGTTACTTTTAGTCTGTGAAAGGAGTGGTCAGAGTTTCACTTTGTAGTACTATAATGGAGAGCTGCTATTGTCCTGCCGAGTACTGTATTTCCAAAAAAAAAAAAAAAAAAAAAAAAAATTAACTCTATCGTAAATAAAAGTACAACTGAAAATGCCAGGATGAATACACTTTTTTAACTGGAATGATGTGATCTATTTTCTCTGCCATATCTTTCCTTGTTCCATCTCCTTTCATAACATCACCTACCAGAGACTAAATATAAGCTACCCACCAAACTGAAACAGCCAGTGACAGGAGGTGACACCCTGCAGGCTGCTTGGATCTGCATGCTCCAGCATTATGCTGGTAACTGGCAGACAGACGTCTGCACACAGATTGGGACCACGCTTGCTGATGAAGTCACTGCTCAAAAGCATCTGTTGTGTTGACCTCTTCCCTGTATGCGGGGCCAAACTGGGGCAGTTTAGTGTAACCTCCAAGAGGTTTACTGTAAGGCTATGTATGGCCATGTGGATCGCACAAAGTAAGAGTAGAGCCTCTTTGAGCAGAAGTGTCCCCTGACATCTATGTAGCACCTGCCACACAGTTCCTTACCTGTGGAGGATGGAGAGAAAGAATATGCTAGAGACTGAATTGTCCAGATAGCAGAGGGGTATGAAGGCAGAGGGCAAGCTGGTTTATTTCAGTGAGGAATAAGTGAGAGAAAGCAAGCAAGCAGGTAGGGTGGAGTACAGCCAGACGGCAAGTCCCAACCACCTGCTAAGTGTGTCTCCCTCTAATAGTCAGGCTGGTGTGCAGGGAGCAGCTGGAAAGATTTGGATGCTGCTTGTATTCATGACAATGGTTATCAGGAAGATTCAGGTATAGACAGGCAAGAAAGAGGGGTACCTAAATGAACAATGAGAATGGGAAGCTAAATGATCTTGATACAGTTTACAAGGTGGGGACCTTGGGTCCCCGCTTGGCATAAAATAAGAGGAGTTTCAAGCAGTTAAGCTGGACAGAGCGTTAGGTTTGGAGTGAGCTCTGGGCATCTTCCAAATGATGTCTGTGCCTAGGAGCTTGGCAGGAGTGAGAGGGCAGCGTGTCAGAGGACTGGCTCACTGATAAGAAAAAAGCAAAACAGAGGTGAAAGGTGTCCCCAGGTAAAAGAGTAACAGCCCAGTTACTTGGGCCTATTTCCATATGTCCCAAAAGAAGCAGTAATGAATACTTAAAATTAGCATGATATGAATGGATTCTGCTGACACTACAGGCATTTATTAAACTGTATCCCAAGGGAAAAGGGAGCACAAGGCCAAGGAAGCAGAAAATAAGCACCCATCATTAACAGAGAACTCTCATATGGGATCTGATGGTTATTTGAGGAGCTGGGTGGTAACTAGGTGTTGACATAGCCCAGATGCCCTCACTTTTCCCCATTCAGGTCCAGCTTTGTGCCAAAGGCTGGGCACAGGTAGACCAACTTGAGCATTTACTGTTGTTTGGGTGAACCAGGACCCTGGCAGGATTGTGCTGCTGGAGTAGACGAAACCAGCCAAAATAGATGCAGATATTAGGGGACAATAGCCAGATATCTGGGTTTTGGTGGTGAGTTTTTTTCATGTGTGCGAATCTGAAGGGTATAGTGGGTGAGTCTGAAATGCCATCTGACTCCATCAGGATGTTAAATGCAGGTAAATGAACACGTGCCAGTGAGGCTGATGCTGAATGGGAGTGAACAGCTGCTCTATCATGCATCACCACAAGTGAACCAGATGCTTTTGAGGCAGAGATGCGAAACAAAATTATATCCTTGTCTGCCTCCAGAAAGAAGCATGCAATCAAAATGTAGACGTGAATGGAGCAGAGTTTTCTTTCACTGGCAACAGTGTGCATTGAAAGAGCACGAGCAAAGCAGAAGGCATAGATTACTGTCTTCAGAGACATCTCCATTTGTGTTGGCAATATATAGGAAGAAAGAGGTAGTAAGGCATTATCCACAGCCAAGTTCTTCAACCTCATACACAAACATGAGTGAGATTTGAGGAGCTGATACGATCTGATATGCAAACATGTTGCTTTTCAGCTAGTTGTAAGAATACAGTTGGAGGCTTTTCAATTGCTAGAGGGTTGGTTGGGGCAACCCCGACCTAATTATTTAATAAATCTTGGAAGACTGGGAAACTGCAAATACTGAAAACTGAGACTGCTGGACCAATATGCAGAAAAGGGTATGTTTGATAACCAGTCCGGCTCTGATGGTGTGTTTATAATGAAACCTGTTTTCCAAAGGAAAATGCTGTTTTCATCTAAGTTGAAATGTTTTAAAAGGGACTAGTCCTAACAAAGCATGCTTTAAGCAAAACAGAAGGGAAATACCGACATGTTTTTGACACTCCTGGTAGAGAACATTTTGAGCTTTGTTTAAAAATCTTTTCAAAACACATTTATCTTAAAGAAAATAGAATTCAAAATGGGAGTCAAATATTTTCCCCTTGCCATGTATATAGCTTGCTGAGAAAAAGTGATAGAAAATTTTGATATCATCTTGTACTATTTGTGTTCTGTTTGATAGAAAAAAAAAAAAAAAAGATTTCCTGTGAATGGGAATCTCTAGTTCTTTCTGAATCTGTATGGCTCACTGCAAGTTCATTCCTAGACTGGTCAATATGGAATAGGCCACATATGGAATTTCAAGGTGGCAGTATAATTAATTAGTATCCAGTAAACATGGCCTGGTGGGAACAGATACTCCCAAATGACCTTTTTCCATCAATAGTATTTCCAGCTTGACTGGTAACTGTGGGTACATAGATGTGGTAGTGTTTTGTAAGCATCATCCTGTGCACATTAGCAGCAGGTTTTTGGTTCTTCATCCATTAACCTATAGATCTCAAAAGATGAGACCTTGTCATTGAACATGTTTCTAATGGGAGTCAGTGTCTTCATGGCTGATCTCGAGATAAATAAAACATCATTTGCTAATACCCATGGCAGATGGCAGAAAGATTGTCTGTCATCGCTATTTCCCGCTTCACCAAGCATGCAATGTGATCTGGCTTGCCCGACGTGTAACAAAAGAATTCATCTAAGATCATGCTGGTGGAGGGCACCTCAGCCATAACACTTCCTTGGAAAAGGTGTTGGAGTGGACGAACAATGAAGTCTGGTTTCCCACTGAGATGTGGTGGCATGAAGGCAAGAGTCGATGGGAAGCAGTGAATAACCCGAGATCAGGGACTTCATCTCCTTGTGCAGCCCAGGCAACAAGAGAGGTGTCTGTGAACATCATCTGGAAATTATTAAACAGCAAAGAAAAGAAATAAAACCTTCCAGAAAACTTGAGAACAAACCTTTCATGGGCAATGGATTGCCAGATGATTTGGCAACAGCGTGCAAATACCCCATGGACAGAAAAATCCCCAAGAAGTCTATTTGTTGCAGCAGAGGAAGGTAGAACAAGAACCCTGTCTGGAAGCAAAAAACAGGCAAAAAACCAATCAGGCATGATATTAAGGGTGAGGCTGATTATTCACTTGAACAAATACTGATGAGTTGGAAAACTCTTTTGTGTTTTCAAGCCAAATGACTTTGTGGCCGATATGTTTTAGTAAAGTACAAATCATTAGCTTGATTACAGGCATATCAGTGTAAATGTTGTGTCCCCTGATGTCTGGCCATTACTGTGTCTGGTGCTATGAAGAATTAAAGTCATATTCTTCTACAAACTATTCCGCAACATTTATGTGTCTCATTAACATTTTATGTTAATAGTTAAAGGGGCCTGAGTGTTGCATTTATTACATCTTTTTAGAGCCGTAGCCTCTCCCCAGCATGACCAGCAGTGGTATGTAACATGAACACGCACCTGAACTAGAGTCAAACCTTGTCTCTTTCACATGGATTGGGGCAGGCAGCTACGGGGTCATTCATGAGTGTTTCTTCCTACTCCTGCTACAGTGTTTTAACTCATGTATTTCCAGAACAGCATCACATTTTTCTGGGTGCCAGCTGAGGCCAAGAGCCTTGGTGGTGAGCACGGAGCACCTATGTGCCCCAGGCTGCAGCTCTGTCCTACGGGTGCACCTGCTTGCAAAGCCTCCCCTCACCTGCTTGATGTGGCTCTGGGTTACACTCTTACACTGGATATGTCACACTGGGCAGACACCATCCTAAATGGTGTGCTGCCCTTCACAGATATTCATGGTGAATCAGCCACAAGAGAAAAAAATATAAATGTGGAACAAGGATTAAAGGTTTGAAGCATTTTTTTCCCTATTTCTAGCATCTGTTGGTTCCTTCATGATCTTGTCATCGTTTGGCAAAATGTCTGCTATAAATACACTTAATCAGATGCTCTGAGATCAGTATCTAGTGTAGTAGATGAGAGCAAAAATATTGTTGATGTTAGGAAGAGGTTGGTGGTTAGTGATTCATCCAGCATCTCAGCTGTGAGGAGCAGCCCATTATCGGTATGTCCAGTGGAACTTGCCAGGGAGAGACCTCCTGGGTACCAGAGCTTTGCCATCACTGAAGTCAAGACAGATTGATGTTGAGATGGACTAATTGACTCGCCTGTGTTCCCTAGCTGTCTAGCTAGTGCTGTTCAGTGTCTTGATGACACCACTAGCCTTCCACAGGTTAAAAACATCTAGGTAACCGTGGAAATGTGTACAAATGGATCTGCACATTATGACCTGGTAGTCTTGTACTGTTGCATGCCATAGGTAGGATATACAATGTTGTATGAATGTTTTTATATTAGGATATGGTAGAAATTCTCCATATATACTAATTCTGCTCCCCTCTGAACAATTCTCTTGAGAGGACTGGGTGGGGTGAAGTAAATTGTAAAATGGTTTTGTGCTGCCTGTTAACTTTAGAGATGATTGCATTTTTTTATACAACAAATACATGTGTATCAGCGAAGAGAGCAGTGACTACAGTCCATCTGCATCAGTCAGTGTCAGATGGGACATGAACAGATTTTAACTGAATTTCAGCGAGCAGAAATCAGCTCTGTGAAGAGTTTGTTCTCGTCCTAAAGCAAGACCTCATGCTGGTGCTTGGGTTATTTCTAAGCAACGTCCTTAGGATGTGAAACAGATACAACGGAAATTCGTTCTTGGATTTGGTCCCTGTGTCTTTGCTGAGACATCCCATCCAACACAGTGTACCTTTGGGCTCTGCGACCCTGGCCTCGGGGGGCAAAGTCTCTGCACCCACTGAAATCCACTATCTCTCCGTATTTGTTGAGAACAGCCAAAACCCTGGGTCTGTTTGGTGGGTAGGAAAAGTGGTAGTAAAATTGCACTAGCTCTGTTGAAGCGACAGGAGAAGCAATGGTCCTTACCAGTTAGCATTTGTTCTTTCATGAAGAGATGATAGCTTGCCCAAAAAGGCTGGATTTGATCACTCTGTACATCTACTAGAAGCTTCAGCTGTTGTCTCCTACATCTTTGGATTGCTGTAGTGGACTGAGACAACACCACAGTCAAATAAGGGCAAAGTCTGTAAATAAAAGCTGTTTAAATGCCAACAAATAACAAATATGCTGACTCCGGGGGTAGATTGATTGCAAATTATTTGTATTTTGTAACTTGTGTTTTCAGCTCTGCAGACTCATTGACAGTACCATCCCCCATCTAGCTGTAAGCAACTGGAAGCATTTAACCATTTCATGGCGTTTTGATTACTTCTCACAAAGCTTTCTGCAATTTATCAGCTTTCTTGAAAAATATCTCATTCCTGCTCCTCCTCTTTGATCACTGAGAATGGCCACACATAGACAAAACTTTTCTGAGCCATTTACATCATGTCTTCTTGAAATTACAGAGAAATCCATGCCTGGAGAGTTCTTTAGAGTTTAAATTTCAAATTCCTATGAGCTGGTAGGTGTTTTTTGCCCTTATTGTATTTGGATTGACTCAGCACCACGTTTTTTGGTTTCTATTTTCTCGGTCTGTTGCA
The DNA here is from genome assembly GCF_003259725.1 of Athene cunicularia. Classification (NCBI taxonomy): domain Eukaryota; kingdom Metazoa; phylum Chordata; class Aves; order Strigiformes; family Strigidae; genus Athene; species Athene cunicularia. Next base: position 13,131,872 of record NW_020799110.1, on the reverse strand, counting down.
GCAGGGCTGTTAGGATTCAGCTCACAGAAACTTGTAACGGGAGAGCCATCAGCTGTGTTTGATCTCAGAAGGAAAAGATCGAAAAAGTCAGGGCAATAGTGGGGAAGAGAGGCTGCTGAGGGAAGGAAAGCGATGTGTGAATTATAACTGGGCTTCAGCACTATTAAAATGGGTGAGACGTGGCCCCTTCCCTTCTCACAGCTCCAGCAGTTTCACTACGGCTGCACCTGAGGACATCAGATAAGGGTCTGTCCTGGGGGCCACGGGCCCTGGACACCAAGGGCTCAGTTCCTGTTTCCAAGGCAGAGAAAAATAATTGCTTGCCAACCTTGGAGGCAACAACTAGACTGACCAGCGTGACGAAGGAGACCCTTTTTTTATCTCAGAGGAAAAAAACAAATGTAGTGTATTACCTGGTCTGGCGTGTCTGAGCATCAGCTGAAGGCGAGCAGCCAAATCCTAGGATTAGCACCCTTCCTTGGTGGGGAGAGAAGTCATTATACAAAGTAGAATGATGCAAATGAAGTTTTCATTGCGGTTGAAGAGTGAGAAACACTGCTGTCAGCCAGCTCAACCGGCTGATGAAACAGCAGCCCCAGGGAGACAGTTCAAAGGCTCTTTCGGTTATTAATGAAGTGTGGTTGAGTTTTGACCCCTCAGCTTCAGCGCCTGAGGTTTTCTGTGAGTGTTTTAGGTCTTGCTCCTCTCCCTGAGCTCATTGACTACTCAGGGAATTTTTTTAATCGTATTTCCCTAGATTTGTAATGGCTTTCTTGCTGTGTGACAGGCCACATAACTGTCAGAACAAATTCATCATACGGTGAAGCTGGGAGAGGAACTGAGCCCAGGAGCCCACTGGAAGCACTGGGAACAGGAGGGGACCTCAGCCAGCTTGGGCAAACCACCTCCCCAGGCACCTCCTGGTGAACAAGGCTCCAGCATTTACCAATTCCCATGGCACTTGTAACAACAGCAGGGTAAAGAAATCAGTTTTATTTAGAGAGAAGGGACTTGTCTTAAAACTTTTGACCAAGTTTTTTTAAACCACAGTGGATAACACTTCCTACTGCACAGTGCACTCCTGCACTGGCAGGGGCTCCTGTTGCGCTCACCAGCAAAGTTTTATCCTTTGCAAAATGCAGGCTTGCTCCCCCTTCCAGAGGTTACTGACAGGAGCATGGCTTCTTCCCCCCTCCCTCCCGACCCTCGGCTGGGGACCTGCCCTCCCACAGCCAACCCCAGCAGCAGCCCTGCAGCAAACATGACCACAACTGGGGAAAAGCAACACCAGAGAAACACATTTTCAGCTCCACTTTGCAATTTAAATTAAGGAGAAGGACCCGGGCAGGCAGCCCCCAGCCGTTGCTCTGCGTGTGGCTGCAAGTCCCTGGCTCAGATCACCAGCACCTGTGATATCGCTGCAGTCCGCCTTGCTGGCATGAGACTGACAGCGAACAACACTGCATCAGGCTCTGATATTGTAAAAAATATCTTAGCTGAGGCTGCAGTGAGTTTCTTTTGCCAGCCCAGCACCTGCGGTGCTGTCAGCCTCTTGGCTAAAGTACATAGAAGTCATTGTTGTTCGACAGGTCGCTGTAATGGCAGAGGGCGAGAGCAGGAGCCTGTGCCGGTGGGGGCTCAGGTCGACTTCTGCCCTGAACCCCCTGCACCAAGGGCCTGCCCGAGCCCGGCTTGCAGAGATGAGTGTCCCACCTGGGCTCAGCCACAGCCTGATGCTTGCGCTTGAGTCTGCTGCTGCCATTGCAATAGGTCCCACAACACTGGCATGTCAAGAAGTGCTTGGCTCGGTGTTTGGCCTTTGACTCAGGGGCCGGGGCCATCCCTCCAGGAGCCGAAGTCCCCGCCATGCTGCCCCGTGGGTCAGGCTGCCCTTTCAAGCGGCTCCTTCTCCTCTGGATGGGGTCCAGGCTGATGTCTGACTGGGAGGAGCAGCTCTCGTTCCAGCCGGCACCATCACTCAGGCTGCGCAGGGGCAGAGCGAGCCGCAATGCCTTCCAGAACTGGGAGCCGGAGCGCTTGGACTTCTCCCCCTTCCAGGTGACAAAGGAGACAGACTCCTTCAGCTGGAGGATGCTGGGGTGGGTGCACTGCAGCGGCCTGTACTCAACCACGATGAGCTTGGTGGCGATGGCGTTCTGGCACATGATGCCCAGCTTGAACTCCAGGAGGCTGATGCTCTTCTCCGTTAAGTAATCAGGACTCAGGACCACAATCATCCTGCGGCTCCTCTGGATGAAGTCGAACACAGCTTCAGTGGTATCTAAGAGTGAAAGGGCAGAGGAATTGGGGTGCACAAGCGGGGAGGGAGTGAGGAGAGACAAGCTGAAGGAAGCTGTTTAGTAGCATACCTGCACAGATTCCCCCCTTCCCACAGAGGGAAACCTGGCACAAGCCCAGTGACTTTCAACTTGCCCACGCTCCTGCCAGCAGGGACTGCAGGAGCAGTAGCAGCGTTTTCACTTTGCTGTTGGTTTTTGAGAAGGCTGAAGTGGTAAATGAGAAGCCAGGATAGCTGGATAAACCGGGACTGTACTATGACTTCTTCACTGCACAGAATTGTTGCTGCCCAGGGAAATTCAGGCATTTGATAAAGAGCAGGTCGTGTTCAGGAACCACCTGCCCACAGGTCTGGCAGCCCTTTGAATGGGGGGAACAAAGTGAAGGAATCATGTAATGGTGACATAGCTTACACTGCTGAGGCTAAGACTCACCTCCCTCCTTCTCATGCTCTCTCATCTAGAAATGGAAGCCTCCAGACTTGGAAAGCAAAAATGTCAGCCTTAAACCTCTCTGTCAGTTCCCCTATCTGTGATGGGGTGTGAGAATACTGTCCTTCAAAGCATGTTTTGGGATTAATTGCAGTTTGTAAAGCTCAGCAAGATGGTTAGCTGGAATAGCGCCAAGCAAGGGCAGCATCTCTTTCATTACTAATGTTGAAAAGCAGCAAACCTGAAGGATGTCCTTGGACTTCTACGTGTGGCTGGAGATGCAGTAAGCATATTGAAGGTGTCATTGGCTAATGGGTGACCAGCAGAAATGATGGGAATTAATAGGGCTGTTGCACTTAGCAAATTAACCCAAGCTGATTATAGAACTGTAAAAACTCTTTAAAATCCCACCCACTTACTGAGTGCTGGTGCCCAAGATGGGCAGGGGGGTGGACCTGAGGACAAGGTTATGTTCAAGCAGGACCGGGAGTACTGGGGTTAAGAGCTCTTGCACACTCGGTGAGAATAAGCCTTGTAGGAATGTCTTGCAAAGAGCTGTTCTGGGGAGAAGAGCTACCTGCTGCTCCATCACTTTTCACACTGCTAAAGCCTTGATCTCTCAGTCTGGAGACTCCTATCCCTCCCTGCCAGTGGTATTTTATATAAATAAAAATATTGCTCCTTCCCTGCAATGGCAATACCTCTTAATTCTTCCAGCAATTGTCTCTTTCCTTATCTCACAGCAGAAGGTTCGCTGTGTTGCACCTGAATGCTTCTTATTTTAATACTGTACAGAGCAATACTTTTTTTTTTTTTTTTCCCCCAAAGATATATGACTAGCTGTAAAACCCACTGTCACTAGATTATTTGGAGACCAAGAACATGGGATGGGGAAAATGACTGAACAGTAATATCCTAATGGAGAAAGTAAGGCACTCTGGTTCTTTAACACAATGCTGGAATTTAAATCAAACTATTTGGAGTAACTTTTTCTTGTATACAAGGTTTGGAGGGATTTCCCCCCAACACACACAGGAGAACACTGATGCACTGAAACCAAAAGTAGATGATAAAGTTGGTTCTGTCAGAACTGTCACTTAATGTCATGAAACATTCTTACCACCCTATTTCAAAGGCACAAAATGTTGGCAGCAATCTCCCAATTTACTGAGTCTAGACCTCATTCAAACCTTTCTATAACTGATTGAGCTTTATTCTGAAATCAGCCAAGCTCCAACATCTTGTGAAAGAAAAAGCTCCTTTGCTGGCTTGAAAGGTCTTTCTTTTTGAAACTGGAATCACAGAATCACAGCAAAATGTAGGTAGGAGCAGCCCCTGAGAGGTCACCTATTCTACCCACCTGCTCAGGAAGCACAGGTTAAATTAACGTGAATGAATCCAACACTGCTAAAATGAAATATATTGATTCAGCTGACAGTGATGGTTTTCTTTTATGAATTTTGAATTTGCAACACTCAATATTTTTTTTGTCAGGAAAATGCTCAAATTCCCAAAGATAGATTTTATTTCTGAGAATGGGATGCATTTAGACTTGGCTGACCGGGATACCTTGGGAGGTTCAGTTTACAATGTAAACCCAGCTCATGAAAAATCCTGAGTGGCCACTTCACAGTGTGCAGGCAGAAGGGTTCCTCCCAGAAACACCAACAGCACAAGATGGGGCTGGCAGCAATAACGCTGTGGGCTTTGGGTGGGTACCAACAGAGCTGGGAATTTGATACTCTTGGGTATCTGCTTTATACTCTAAAACTTCCATCTTTACTACATGGTTACAAAGACACTGGATATTTTTGTTGATTTACTTATCTCCCCTAATGCATCCCAGAGATGTAACAGAGAATTTTAAGAGATAGACATATGTCCCAGACCAGTAAGAGCTGGGGGCTCGTAGACACCATAGCCCATAGACCCCAAATCCATAGATAGTCACAAGTATTCATTTTGCTAGTGGTCTAGAAGTATCCTCTCTCAACTTACCTTCTAGCATGCAAACAATGGAAAAAGCCAAGGAAGTGGCTTGGATAAGAAAATACGAAGCTGAATGAACATTTTCTACCCAACTACCTGGAAGGTGATAGGCAAAGCAGCCTAAGAATGAGTTTGATTAGGGCAAATTTACAAGATCTGTTCAACACCCTGGCTTGGTCTCTCAAATGAAGGGGAGTTGTTTCCTTCCCCTCTGTCTTGTGATTGCCAAGTAAGCACTCTCCAGGTCAGAGACTTTCTGTGCACATATCCACTGCTGGGTGACATTTGAATGCTGCGTGTTACTGTGTTCCTGCTTGCACAGCCCTGGTAGCAGTGGTGGTGCCTCAGGATCTCCGCAGGAACACCATGAAACAGCCAGGAAAATGCTCCCCTCTAAGGAGATGTCCCCAAATGATTCTGATGCTCGGACTACACACAGTCATCATTCTTTAACAGCCTTCTACAGACATAATGGGGAGGAAAATGATACTTATGAGAAATGCACAAGGACTGAAATGCAAAAGTGAAAATGTTTTATTGAAAAGCAAAATAAAATAATACTGACACTTCACAGACCAAATAACACAAAGGCAAAAACATACAGAAAAGAGAAGGGAAACTTTGGAACAGCTGCACGACATCAAATGGCACAGAGGGAAAGATATTTTTGCCACACCGTTTCCCCATGAAATAACAATGAGGAACTTTGTATGAGCTGCATATTGATAAATGTTAGGTTAGAGCACAGAAACTCAAATGAATCAACTGAACTAGACAGATGCTGTGACAGATTCCCACAATGGAAACCACACATGGCATAGGATGAAGCAGCAGGTATATCTGAGGTGTTTTGTGGATCTGCTTTACAGCTGGGACTGGGCTTTACCCCTGGCCTGACAGCTCCCAGCAAAGCCAGTGGTAAAGCTCCCAGGGGAGCAGAGCCTGTCCAGCATTCCTCCCCCCTGGACCGCCCAGGCCCCTTTCAGACCACTGCACCTTTTGCCTTGTGGATGCTCTGCTGATGTCTCTCAGTAATCCTGTTCTGGGGTTGCGATGGCACCAAGGGCCACTGCAACATATGCCAGAGAAAATCCTGGTCTATTATTTATTTGGAAAATTCCTTTAATAAAATCAGCAAAATAAATGAGGTGGATTTAACTTCCTAAAATAATCAGACTTACTAAAATATCAGCATAAGTTTTCTTGGTACCTCAGCCAAAAGTGAGATGAGATATGATGTGGTGAGGCCTGGGATGTTAATTAATTTATGGTTATTTTTGAGTCAATTTTTAAAAAATCAAATTGGAATCTAACACAGTTCTGCTTTGGCCCCAGGACCTTCCCTCTGCCTGCGGATCTGGCAGCTGATTACAGAGATGCTGAAAACACAAACAAAAAGCTGAAGCTGGGCAAAATGACACTTTTGGATGCATGGTTTTGGATGGTGTCTCATATAAATGAAGCTTTCTGGAGTGTGGGAAGCAGCTCTGTCCCTCCACAGCCAGCCACAGTAGAAAAGCTCCTGACAGCAAGGCTTTTAAGCACCTCTGAACAGATGAGGAGTTCCACTACCTTCAGTGAAGCTGATTGCAATTTTACCTGCTTAAAACAAAGCTTACTTGAGGCAGGGAGGATAAGGAGGAAGGTGAGAAAAAAATCTCAATTTGTTCCACATTTGTACAGTACCTGCCCAACAGCATGCATGGCTGTGGCTCCCCACTGCCCTGCAATAACATTATTAATCACACGATGCTAAGAGCAAGAGGTTTCACTGATGCCAGGATTCAGTCCCACACCGTTAAAGGCTGGGCTCTTTACTAGGACACCCTCAAACCTTCCTCTCTGCTGCATGAATAGTGCATAGATTCCACACTGTAGTGCTTTTTTAATGCCATCACGAATAGATATGCTTCACCCACTGGACACCTACAGCGCAAAGCCATGAGTCAGAGGTGACTCAGGAGCGACCGTTATCAACAAAAAAATAAGCATGCACCTAGTGTGCGTAACTCTGAATTCCACAATTAAGTGGGCAGGCTCTTGTACTGGGAGCTACAGGAGTATGAAGACACCCCCAGAGCTTGTAGTTTTATGTGAAAACATTTTGAACAACAGTACGAGTCAATGCTAGGGTCCTGCTGTGCTTTGGTCTGTCCTGCAAGGGAAGGGACACTCCCCTTGCCAGTCTGAAAATTCTGTCTGCTGGTGGTTAACTCACCAGGTCCTCTCCTATGCCTGCTGCCTCCCATTGGAGGGGACTGGTACTCAGTGTTTTTTTTTATATTTCCATTTTGTGCAAAGATTGCGGAGGCTGAGATACATCCTCTGTTCTGCAGCTCCGGGCTGGAAACAACATGGGTAGATACTTGCTTCGTAAAGTCAAGGCTAGTTTAAACCTGAGCCCTGATGGCGGTGATGTTCGTACCCAGGCAGAGAACACGGATTCTTCATAGAATCAGAATAGTTGGGGTTGAAAGGGACCTTTAAAAGTAACCTAGTTCAACCCCCCTGCAATGATCAGGGACATCTCCAACCTGGCCTTGAATGTTTCCAAGGATGGGGCATCTACCACATCTCTGGGCAACCTGTTCCAGTGTTTCACCACCCTCAAAGCAAAAAGTTTCTTCCTTGAATCTAGACTGAATCTACCCTCTTTTATTTAGAAACGATTACCCTTGTCCTATTGAAACAGGCCCTACTAAAAGTCTGTCCCCATCTTTCTTATAAGGCCCCTTTAAGTATTGAAAGGTCAAAATAAGGTCTCCCCAGACTTCTCTTCTCCAGGCTGAACAATCCAAACTCTCTCACCCATCCCTCAGAGTCTTACCCAGCTGGACAGAGTTAAGAGATTTCAGTAAGTCCAAATAAGTTTGCAGGATCTCCTGGGGAGCTGGACACATATCCAGTGTCATCCTAGAGGCCTTGGCAGCACCTTGCATGATGCTTTCTCCGAGCCAGCAGCAGAGACAGTAGGCGGGTTCAGTAGTAAATGGGGGATCCTTGCAGTGCTTGTGAAGTCCCTGAGTTTACTCTACAAAGAAGCATCTCTCAGACATGCTCCATGGCCTGTACTAATGAGAGATTTCCCCTGGATTACGAGCATTACAGCCCTGAAGGATCTGGGATACTTGGGAGATGCAGAGTTCCGGAGACTGACCACTTATTAGTAGAAATGCTACAATAAAGATATCACCTAGCAGAGCTTTTTTTTTTTCCCCCCTCTTTTTTTTTTAATGCTTTAGTAACAGCCATTTCACATTGCCAAACTATCTGAATGAATCTGCTCCTACAGAAATGTGGGGAGCAAAGATGAGGAGCCTCAAGACTCTACACTCCCCCCACTGAAACGCAGATCTCTGATCCCACAGTGATCAGGACTATATAGCTGGGACATAGATGAAAGGCTCTATACTGGACCCACCTTTCAAACTGTTCCCCAGCCTCTGCAACAGGGACCAATGACCAGGAAGGAGTGAAGCCACTTATGAGAAGAAAGGACCCACAAGATGCTGGCTGCATCCCACCTGGATAGCCCCCATTTAGCCCCTGAGCTCAGGGTTTGTGTGGTTGATGACAAGGACATGCATTTTCAGAGAGGAGGTGTATGCATCTTTGGTCTCTCTACTGCCAGGGCAATAGAAATGCTGCAGGGAGGCCTGACTGCCCTCTGAAATGCTCAGAGGACAGTCCTTCATGGCAAAAACCCTGAGTTCCTTCCCACTCCCTGGCCTAACTTGTGGAGTTTGGGGGTTTGGTTTGTTTTCTGATGGTGTCAAACATTTTTCAGGGATACGTATGAGCCCATCAAGGCTCAAACTCCTGCTAATTTTTTTCACTGGCATTTCCACCAGCAGCTGCCTCCAGAACCTGCCCTTGGGGAACTTGGATTTCTCGCCTTTCCATTTAATGACAGTCAAGGCCGCCTTGGCCTGCTTCAGCTCCTTCACTTTGCTCTTCTTGATGGCTTTGTACTGCACTAGAATGACTTTGATGTTGCCCTTGGCGGCCATATTCTCTAGACCAGCCTTGAGCTCCAGCAGGGCCTGTGTCCCCTGCAAGACGTAGTTGGGGCTTAGGACAACAAGCAGGCGTCGGCTTTTCTGGATGAAGCTCAGGGTTTCGTCTGTGACAACTGGGAGAAAGAAACATTGAGGTGGTTAGTGATGGCTGAGAACATTCTGCTGAGCTGCTAGTGTGACACCTGCTGTCTCTTGAAGGGGATAATAAAATCCCTCGGAAGCCCTCTCCAGAGACTATACTGGTGCTTCCCAACCCTACAAGTGATTCCAGGTAGAGCCTCCTACACCATGGCTGGTACCCATTGCCCCATACAGTGACATCTTCTACTCCCAAGCCCCAGGCTGTCTACAGATGTGTTTCCTTCTACCCATGCTACACGAAGATGCCTGAGGTGGCTACATCTAAAAGGCACGGTACTACATGGCAGTGACACCACTTGATGCTATGAGGATGCCATGCGGCCAGGAGGGCTGCTCTGGTAGGCTCAGATTTAGCTTCTTTCTAGTGAGAGTGGAAAAGGAGGCTCTCTGGAGCAAAGCAGGAAAGTTGCCAGCTGGACAACACATGACCTCAAAAAAAAGACTGAGCCTGAAGAGGCGTCTGGAAGCCTGAATGCCTACATTTACCTCCTCCTCTGGCAGATGTCCATAATGACTCTGAGTAACCCCTTCACTCTACTTGCCTCAGTTTCCCCACACCAAAGACACACAATAAGTATCTACACCCTTCCTGACTGTACTCACTGGTTAGTTTGCTTTAGAAATACTACCATACTAACTCCTGCTACTCATCCAGCTCTTCCTGATACTGTCATCGATGAAAGCAGATTTGAGTGTTTCTAGAAGTGACAAGTAAACCGCTCTGAGGACTTTTAATGAAGTGTCCCAAAAGTGACACCCTTCGAGCTGGAGACATGTCATGGTAACTGTAGATCCTCTTTGATTTTCTAACATCTGCAGGTAGACTGTTAGGCACCTTTCTGTAATTAATGTGAGAATTCCTTTTAAGTGTGAATCTCAGTGCTTGCACTCTCTGCTGCAGAATCTCCTACACTTCGTTGACAAGTCTCTTGACTGGTCAGAAAACACAATGGAGAATAAAACAACACTGACAGGCAACTTCATTTAGCTGTCACGCACGTTTGACTAGTTCCTGTCTGCAAACTTTCAGGATAATCCATCTCCCACTGTTTCTTCATCAAAGACAACATAACTCTCTACCTGTGACACAGATGCACACTCTGGAGGCATGACACCAGCTGCCAAAAGCTATTTACTGGCCCACCATGCTTCCACCCCAGAAGGAGATTAGTCAAATCCTGGCTAAGAAGCAACAGTGAAGCCCCAGCAGTGTTGCAAGTGGCAATGCAATGACAAGCCACTGCAGAAGTGCTCTGGAGGGTTGGCGTTGGATTACGGCTGGCAGTGACTGCCACGAAGAGCAGGGATGGGAGTACTCTGGGGGTGAGGGTGAAGGGTAGGAACCCCAGGAGAGCTGTGCTGGAAGGAAAATAAGACCCGCCAAAAGGAAGGGGGAAGGATGGCAAGAAGTGGCAGAGGGAACAGGAGGGAGATGTACGTCTTGAGGAACAGCTGGTGAGAACAGCTCAGAGCAAACCTGCTCAGAGCCTGGCACTGGCATCAAGCAAATCAAGCCTGCAGGGTGCCCTGCCATGTCATCCAGACCCTCTCTAGAAGTAAAGACTGCAGCTCTCTCCCTGTCCCCGAGGCGCACACATTTATTTGTCCTCAAACTCAGAGGTTCTGTGTCCTGGCAATGATTTAGGAGATAAAAATAACAGATGCAGATTGATTCTTCTCCCTCTGTCACGCAGCAGGGCTGGGACTCCATCAGTCCCTCCTGTCCTACCCAAGAGACCCCAATGGACTTTATCAGCACAGGTTCTGTTATCAGTGGGGTCCTGACCCAAAGTCTGTGACTTCAAAGTGGGGCAGTCTGCACTGACAAAAGTTCAGGCTTTGAACTTTTAGCAGTTACCAGGGATCACACAGCCAATTCAGCTCCCAGGACACTGGAAACTGAGAGTGTTGGCTAGATTTGTGCCCTTGCTGCGGCACCTGTGAGACCGTATGCCTATCTGGAGAGTTTCACAAACTTCTATTCCTGGTGATTTCCCACATCCCTCCAGCAGACACTGTGTCTGGAACCTGGTATAATTTAGCTTGAAACTGAAAAAAAATCTACAACTTAGTGAAGAGATGCATCACACTTCCTGCAACAAAAGTACTCTTAATCGTATCAGCTTAATTGTATGCCATGTTAGACACAGACTCTAATTAATGAGGGTGTGTGGGAGGCCTTCTGGGAGGGCACGTTACCTTCTCACTGATGTTGGCACGGTGCTCTCCACATCTCCCTGAAGCAGACGCTCCTGGGTTTTTACAGGCACTCACCGTTACCCTCTGCAAACTACCAGTCTGGTCCAGCATCACACTCTTCCTGCCTCTCTTCTTTCTAGCCTTGACTTTATCCCTTTTTAAGGCAGCTCAGAGGGTTTGCATGAAGGTCAGTGGTCCAGTTCCCTCATGTTGATAGATCACTCACTCCTGCACATCACTCCTGGGGAGAGCAACTGAAACGACCAACAACCACCACTTGCCCACCACAGCCTTTTTGTGGCCTGGAGCATCTGCGACATTGTCACATGAAGCAAAAACATTAGAAGATACCAACAAGAGATCATTAATGGAGATGGGGAAAAAACCAACAGGTAAAGTTAATCTGGATAGGGCAGTTCCTATCAATTATCGGTACCTCAGAGAACAACAAAGAGAGGATGTGCATAGAACACAGTCCCCTGTGAAATACTCACTTCCCCCAGGGAGGCTGTCTCTGTCGAAGATACACAGCTTGTACCCAAACTCATTCTCCAAAACTCCCCGCAGCGTCAGCAGCACAAATTCCTCCTCCTCCGCGTTGCGTGCGTAGGACACGTACACATCGTACTCCTTCCCATCTGAGCATGGGGAGTGCAGAGAAATACAAACAGCAGAAGAGACACTTGTGATACTGCACATGCTGAACCTTTGACTTGCTTCACAGGAAAAGCAGGTATGAAGGCTCACTCTGAGCCCAGGCAGCGCAGGTTAAGACACATTGATTCCCATAGTTACAAGACAGCAGCGCTGCCTCTTTGACTACCTAGACTGAATGTGCAGGTACTCGGACACTGCTGGGTCACTGAAGGCACAAGATTGCAGTAAAATGACCAACCTGTTCTGTCCAGGGTTCTTTTGTCTTTTGACATCTCTGACACTGCTTCCTCTCATTGCTCTATATCCACATGAGCAGTCCCACCAGACAGAGACTTGCACCCTGCCTACACCCTCTGAGAACCACCGCACCCCCTTGGCAGGTTCACACCACAGGCTGAGAGGGTTTAAACACCTCCTCATCGCACAGAGAAAGAAATCTCAGCTCAGAGTCCCAAGAGATGAACTCCCAGTAACACAAGGAAGCTGTGGAAGAACTGAGGACAAAAGGGTGATTTCCAGATCCATCCCTTTGGATGCTTTCCACATTTTTAAAGCAAATCACTCTGGATTTGTGAATCCTTACATAGAGTCACCAGAGAAACCAGGGACTTACTGAAACTTGATGACTTATCTTTACCATCTAGACTGGATGAAACAGCTAGCCATCAGCAGAGCAGTACCCCCAGGAGCCTGACACATCCATGCTTCACCTCTGCAGAGAATACAGAGGATTTCTCTCTCCTTTCCCCTGACCCAAGCCTGACTCCTCTTGCTCTAAAGTAACCCACACAACTGAATGCAGGTACAGAAATGGAAGGTCAAAAAGTCATTATGCTGTGAAGACTGTTAAAAATAACTTATATGAAAATTCCTATATAAAAAAAAGGTCTCGCCTGTAGCAGGATAAAATAAATGTAAGCCCTTTAACACCTTACCTAGAATGGTTTCATCTGTTCCAAAATGAGCCCGATAGAAGAGGACCATTTCAAGCCAATAAACGTGATAGAGGACTATCAGCACCACAACGAGCAGGATGGTTGCCCCCAATCCACAGGCCAGCTCCACCGTGTACTTCGGTGCTACAACTGGGTTCAAAAAGAAATAGGGGGTCTGGTTTACAGAACAGGTTGGGCCTTCAGCTAGAGCAGGAACAAGCTTGTGTAACATGCAGCCAAACACCACAGAGGAACAGCCAAGAGCCAGGTTTGCTCTTCAGAGGAAGGTGGCTAAGCCAAGGCTTTCCTGGCAGGACACATGATGGCTGGGCACCCTGGAGCCCCCATGCTGGGTCACTAGGTCTGATTGGGCTGGCAGAGCAAGTCAAAGCACAGGCTGGACTTCTGTCTCTGAACGAGACCCTGGGAGCAGCCAGGTGGTAGAATGACCTGTTGATGGAAACCACCTGCACAGTCCAAAGCCAGATCACGAATGTGACCTTCTCAGTAGCATATGCAAACTCCTGGGGCAACACAACATCACTCACTTCTAGGAGAGCCAGCCAAAGCTCACCTACAGCAAAATAAAGACCATGGCCACCATTTTCCCTTCCCATCAAACACATAGTTCCTGTGGCTTGTCCCAGACTGACAGAAAGGATATAACCAGCCATGGCCTGATTGTTTTCTACCAGGAAAGAAGAATCAGAGTTCTCTGCAGAAAAACTGAAATGCTTGCAAACAGAACAACCTGTGGACATCAAGCCAGAACATCAGAGGCTCCCCTCCAACTCATACAGTGTCTGTCACACCACTGCTGCTTCTTTGTATTAAGGACAGAAAACAATTTCTAACTATCCTTGGACAACTTTGTTTTTATGGCAATTCAGGTGGCAGCTGACATGCACACTAGCGAACTCCATGATACAAGAACAGCAGTGAGTGCAAACATCACCAGATTCCAAGATGTAATGAGTTTTATTAGAAACTGAATTACAAAAAAGAAAACTGAAAGAATTTAACAAGTTTCATTAAGTCATGAGAAGCAGAAGTATTTGTTCCCCTACTGTCTTGCAAGGCAAGGTTCAAGGCAGGACCGACAGCCCTCTCTGCGCATGCCTCATTTCACTCATGCTCTGAAAGTATTTTACCTTTCATGCGCACTATGGCCTGGCTATGGTCCTCGCCTTTGGCATTTCTGGCATAGCAAGTGTAATTCCGTTTCAAGTCCTCTGGGGTGGCTTTTGCAACTGTTAGAGTCCTTATGACAGTTTTGTCTTCAAAATCTCTAGTAATTTCACTGTAAGAGAAAAACTAGAGCATTACACATGTGAAACTGCAGCAAGTTTTAAGCGACAAATACTCCTTTCTCTGATATAATCCAACGCTTTCTTTAAAAGAAAACCCAAACCACCTATTTATAAATCAATACATACTTCAGATTTTAATAGAGCTGCAGCTGTTCCTTTATCTGATTTTCCTTAATATTTATTTTGCCACACATAATTTTCTCATTGCAGCCGTGTCACGTTGCATTTTAGAGATAAAGGAAGTTCTTGCCTACAAAGCAACAGGATCTCCGGAACTTGGGATCCAGAGCCCACACCACATTCCCTGTGCAATCTTGAATGAGCCACTTTGTGTGTCTCTGCCTGAACTGATCATTTGCAAAACGGGGATAACAGTACTTTTGCCTTTCCTTTTTCTACGTAGGTTTGCAAATTGATTGGGGCAGCAACTTCCTTCCTCGTGTTAATTCGGCACCTGGCAAAAGGGACTCTGAACCTCATTTGGGTTCTTCATGTAACTGAATCTCTATTCCTCCTAATCAATACTATGTCTAATACTACATTTTTGGTTTCAGCCTCCATTTTTTGAAACATTTCTATCATATACTATTTGGGAACATTCCTCTAAATAAAATTGTGTCTGTCCCTGTTTTAGAAGTCCCACAATAGCACCAGGACCTGAACAAGTGATGATGCGAACTGGTAAACAAAGCTCCCTCAAATCCTTCTGTAAGACAAGACACTGTCCGGGTCTGGAGGCCTCCTCCCTGGAGCTCCTGGTGCACATCATGGCATGGTGCAGACACAGGGGTTTCTGATTAACAGGGAAATGGGGGGCTCCACACTCCCTTACAAAGGAAAATAGGATTGTCTGTACCAACACCCCTCTGCAGGACCCAAGAGAGGCTTCCACACAAATGAAGGTTCACATTACTATGTTACCTTTGTGTGACTTTTATCTTGGGGTCTGTGATGTCATCTGTGTTTTTCCCATCTATGGTCCACCACACCTCAGTCCGGGAGTCCTTCAGGAAGGTAAAGAAGACCTCACAGGATAGAATGAGATCATCTCCTGGGAACAAAGGACCACAGTGAGGTATTGCAAAGCATGAAGAGCATCACCCTGACTTTGTGCTTTCCAGTGATCCTACCACCTAAGCTCTGCCTCCCTTCAGGAGGGAATGAGGCCATCATCTGCCTTCAGACATCTGATAACACCCCAGACACATTGATTTGTGACAGGCAAATAAACAGGAAAAATATTCTGCCTTCTTAAATATGTTACAAATTCCTTGACTGCACGAAGAGACCCATCCAAAGAGAGACACTCCATGCCAACCACATCCCTGAAAAGCTGGGCAGTGTTAATTATCCCCACTGTGCAGGGGACAGATGCCATAAAGCGAAGGATCCAGCTCCACAAAAGCATTTTGGTGTGGGAACACTTGTTCAGGCATTTAACTTCCCCACAAAATCAAGCTTGGGAGCATCAATATCATTGTGATCAGCCCGTAAGTGATTTTATCTTACAGAGTGACTATGGAAGAAGTCTGACCTTCTGAGCCAAAAAAGCTGTACTTTAAAGTGAAGACTCTGCTGCTAATTGTCATCATTGGCACCACATTTATTACAGCAGTGTAATGGGACACAATCCACTCAGTACAGGGAATTGCTCCAAAGAGCTATCCTCTAAACGGATGTGGTGGGGGAAGAGGTGTGGCACCCCATTACAAAATGATGCAACACCAGCAAAAGGAAAGCTGCCGTTAATTAGGAAGTCATCAGCCAAAAAGGGAGAGGTGGAGCAAACCACAGCCAGGGGCAGCACTGAGAGAGGGCCCTACAGGAATTTCTCTAAGCAGCTGAGTGTCCCTGTTTCAACTGCTTCTGCAGCTGCAGTCATGCATCTCTGTGTGAATAGCTATCTTTATTTGTGCCTGCAAAAGCAAACATTTTTAAATGTGCTCTCCTAGCATTGAGGACTGGCACCCCAAACTGTCTGTCAGGCAACTTGTGGCATCTTGTGTGCTCTGCAGGGGAAGGCATCAGGGATGCAGTGGAAGGGACAGCCTCTGTGCCAGGATGCCAGGGGAACGACAGCAGGCACCGAGCGTGGCGATTTACCTGCTTCCAATTCATAGACAACTTTCTCATTTGGAGAGGTGAACTGTGGTGGCAAGGCCTTGTTTGGAGATCCTGTGGGAGAGAACAGAGAGCCCCCCATGGGGACCCAGACTTCATGAGAAACCGGGGTCCTTGCAGCCTCACTCATGATACCCTCACACACTGCTGCACATGCCCCAATCTACTTTGTGATACCATTCTGCTGCAGAGTTCCATGCAAAGAGAAATCTAATCCCAGTCCACAAACTCAGGGTCAGACCCAGACTTTGAGGCTACTCCAAAGTTTAGATGAGTTGAGATACAAATTTTCGGGCTTCTCATCTCCCACAAGGCACAACCTGTACCAGTTTCTTTTTACTGCTGCTTCTAAAAAACAAAATACAAACATTTTTTCCTGCCACAAGTATTTAATTAAGCTCTTAAAGCAGTGGTTGCCATGGGACTCAGCATGTGCTCTATTGTACACTAGGTTTTTAAGCTTTGTCTACAATTCCCTGGCAGGTAGGCTGAGCCCTTGTGCTTGGGACAGACCTGCCCAAGCACCGGTCTGGGTAACTGGAGTCCTGCCTGGACTCAGCACACAAAGCTTTGAGGTCACAGTAAAACCGAGGCAAGTTGCCTACAATGGGACAATCTCACAAGCAAATGGGGACAAGGGCACTGGAAACAAAAATGAGCAAGAGTGCCAGGGTTATGCATTCACATGCCAGCAGAGGGTACCCCTGGCCATCTCATGGGCTATACCTCAGCAGCCTAAGCCTGGTCACTCTGTGTTGTTTGGGGCATTTGATATGGTGGTGGGTAGGACCTCCAGTGCAACATGTTCTGGGCAGTCACACGAGGCTGACCACTGCAAGCCAAAATATACCAGGTCAGTTGGGTAATGAAGATTGAGCACAACCACAAATGGATCCTGTGGCAGACCCTTCTAGCCATTTTTACCACTTCTGCAGTTAGCCACCTGCATTTTAGACATTTTAAAGTTATCCTTACCCACCACCTTCATCTTTATGGTTCTGGTGAGATTATAGGTTCTTCCGTGGTCCTTGAATGTCACAATACAAGTGTAATTCCCTTTATATGCACTGCGGACAATGCCGATGACAAGCCTGGGCCCTTGGGGGTATCGCTCATAGAAGCCATCCACCAAGTTGCAGTTCTGGAGTCAGGCAGAAAAATACTTGAGTTCTGGGATTCAAAAGATACTGGTTTAAATGCTACTACAAAGGTCTGGTCTTAAACTATGAATATGATACTTGGGATTTTGATGTAGGTTGGACCTAAATACCACGAACTTTGAGCATGCTGGAATAATAAACTGGTGTGTTCATCTTTAAAATCAGGTGATGAAGCAGATGACCCTAATAGCTTTATCCCACCTTAAATACAGACAATTTCATAAAAAGAGAGATCTCTGATTCAGAAGTAAATTTGCAATCAAGGTAAGCACCTCAGCAGAGTGAACAGTGAACATAAAAAGAGACAGGAAAAAAATGATGATGTATTCACAAATGGATACTAAGGCTAAAGGACACGTCCCCTGTTGATGTCAGCATGTCTAACTCTTTTGGGACTAATCAAGCTACCCTGACTACTTCAGCTGAGGATGAGGCCGCAAAGTTGGCAATTGGCAAACAAGAGTCTGTAGTACAGAAACCTTAATAACTCTTCTTTTTCTGTCAGGTGAGGCAGGAAACCTCTGCCAAGTACCAAGCTAGAGATCCCTTTTCAGAAAGGGGTTATGCAGATTGTCATAAAACCCAAAGATGGGCACATTTTCTAAGAGATTATTTCTGAACGGTACATTTCCAAATTAGATATATCCTAATGGGGCAGTTTAAGACAGGGTCATATACCATTTTTAATGATTTTTATTAGGCATGGGATGACTTGCTGCCTGAAAAATTACTTCCATGGGGCTTTCCGTTTCATTCTGCTAATTGATTGCTGAGATGTGAATTTCAATGAATGGTACAAGTAAAGCATTTCAACTACTGAAGTGAAACTGCTCCTCTTGGATACAAAAGTAAGTTTTTCCTGAAGGGTTTCAGAGTTGGGTTTTTTCTTTTGGGGTGTTTTTTTACTGTTTGGTTTGGGTTTTTTTTAAATCTGCAGATATATTTGTTGCCAACTTACTTTTGTTATTAAATTCACTCATACAGAACCTTCTATCTAGAAATCCAAAAGCACTTTATAAGCAGTTAGAGAATTCAGTCACATAACCCTCGGGCTGCACATCCCCTGAGAATTCTTATTCTCTCTTGACTAAAGGCATCCACCTAGAGAAAAATACTGAGGTCAAAATTTAATAAAATTGAGCACTAATTCTGTAGGCAAGAGCCTGAGGATGGCTGGAGACAGCATAATTATCAGAGCAGTGTGGAGGCTGGGGCAGGGATGTCTCCATCTTCAGAAAAGAGGTTTGCTGAATTGTGTCAAACAGGGCACCTGCAGTCCTTGCGGAGGCATGATGTACAACTTCATTTCCTCACCTCAAAGGATTTTGGAAAGGGTGCTATCTTCGCTAGCAGGTGGTTGTTGCTTTTTTTTTTTTTTTTTTTCTTTTTAAACAGAAGAGGGAATATGAATCACAGTTTTCTTTACAGGGATAGTGATTGGCAAACACAGGAGGTCAGGTATACTGCCAGCAGCAGAACTGAGGTTCCTAAATCCCTAATTCCTGTTCTTCACTTGTGCACGCTGCTCAGAAAACTTTGTTAGCTCTCAATGCCCTTCCAAGAGCAGTTTTACCCTTGAACTCAGCAGAAACAAAGCTCTTAAAATTAGTAAAGCTTCTTTAACAGCTTCATCACTGGGAAGGCTCTGAAACATAGCTCCATGATTCTCATGCCAACCATTGCTTTTTCAGATACACCACCACACTCCCCCACTGCCCAAATAAGTCCTTCTTACCAAGTACCACTTGACAGTTGGTGTTACACTAGCAGGGTAAAACCCATCAATATCTGGACATATGATCTCATTGGTGTGTTCCAAGTAGAACATCTCCTCAGTGGGTTTTATCAAATGACTCACACAAGAGTGTTGGTCTTTCGGAACAACCTCCAAGGGAAATGCCACTTTGCTGCAATAGGTTGTATTTCTAAGGACAGAGGAGGATAGGGCTGGTTAGTTGAAACTTTTTTACTCCTGTAACAGTGGAATGAAACAAAAATCACATCTGCAATAATGAGCATCATAGCACTGATGAGGTATATACAGCCTTAGTTGACTCATTCATAAATTGGAAAGAAAACACCATCAGAGATGGCCACACTAGCTCAGGAAAGCCTATAAAGATGACTAACACGCAACATCCACTCCCCTGCTGGTAAAGCAGATAATAGGGTCAAAGGCACAATGAACAAGAGACAATGTGAGGAAGATCAAAAAGAGCTCTTGTGTTCAGTGCATAGCAGATGCTACGTTCATTTTGTACCACACTTAGAGACACTTCTAATTTCCTAGAAGTCTGAATCTCATGAATCTTTGCCAAATTAGCATGCAGTCAAAACATTACCCCTGCATCTGAAGCTATTTTTACTCTAGACATACAGATCACTTCTTAATGGTGAGCGCCTGTGGATTTTGCCATGGGCTCAGCAATATTTTCATGGACACTTGCAGCTTGCAGAGAGGCATGCTCATTAACGTTTGCAAGGCTCCAAGCATTATTACGATGTAAATTGGCTCAGCACTGAGCGGTCTTATAATTGTAACATTCTTTTCCCATTAATGGTTATGTAAATGGTCTTCTCCCTACAGAAAGATCCGGTGCTAACAGCATAATTTTCCCGCCTCTATGAAAGTCCTTCGATTATGCTGAAGACATACAGGAGCCGCACTGCACAACCTACCTGAGCATGCACGTATAATTCCCAGTGTCGTTGAGAAGAGCAGGCCAGAACCAAAGAGTGTCTTTCTCCTTACTGATATGATTGTCTGGGAGACGAAAATTAATGGGCTCCTCCAGATCCCGGTCCTGCCCAATCCTGTACCAGATGAGGGTTAAACCAGCAGAATGGGCTGTGCTGTAGTTGTACTTCAAGAAGGTCTCGAAAAGTGGGCATTTGATCTTGGCAGGTTCTCCATCATAAATCTGGATCTGCTTCATGGTATCCACACCCCAGTCATCACAGCGTTCTGCAGCCAGGAAGAACAAGGTACCTTAGCTTGAATGTCTGCAGGAGAAGAACAGTCCTGCCCATGTTCCCCACACTTCGCCCTGTCCCCATTAAAATCAGAGACAAAAATGTAGTGTTGTCAGTGGCAGCAAACTCACTCTGCTTTAGAAAAGGCAAGAGTACTGTGTTCATTTCTAGAGAACCTGCAAGCCTCGACTTTCATTTGTACACCTTCTACATTTCTTCCAATTTATTTATCCCCCATCAGGACAATAGGATAAAACCAGGATATTCCTGCACAACACCGAGAGACTTCCAAGAAAATCCAACCCTATAATCTTGTGTGGGAAGATAAAATCTGGATGAAAACAATGCTAGAGGTGTATCTGCATCCATGCACAGTGACAGGAAATAGAGGTGTTGAAATAAGAAGAAAAAATTAACAATGCAAACATCAATCCTCCCTTGGAGCTATGGGCCATTGTCCCTGTCAGAAGCAGCCGGACTGTGGGTCCTGGGAGCGAGGACTTTCCTTCCTGTGATAGATTGATGTGGTGCCTGTGTGTGCTATGATAACACAAAGAATAAAAGCACTAAGAAGTGACACATAGCAACTGTTTACAGTGAAATTTGGGAAGGGAGGCTGAGGGGCAGAAGAGACAGTATGGAGGAGATGGCGGCAGGTTCTCCTGGGGATCCCCAGGCAGCCCCCAAGTGCAATCCCCAAGCATAGTTCAACAGGCTCAGTGTGGCTCACAGCAGACTCAGGCCAACATAGGAACTGGGCAGCATGAAAAAAAGCTGTGCAGTGCCTTTTTTAAAGTTGGTTGGGGTTTTCTGTTGGTGTTTGGTGGGTTGGTTTTTTTTTTTAATTCTTGTTATTAGTGAATAGTTTCAGGACAGACAGCACAGTCAAAACCCATTTCTCTTCCAAGTGCTCCCTTCCACCCCATTCCTCCTACCCATCAGGATGCCCAGTCACAAAGGGACTTGGTGCAAGCAAAGCACAGTACCAGGGCATCAGCAAACCTGAGAGTAACCTGCACTGCCAGCAGCTGTCACTGCATCTCCTGTCTTCCCACGCTGCCCAGACAGCGCATGGCATGGCATGCTTCCCAGCACAGCTCTTGTAGCTGCTGGGAGGCACTAGCTAGGGCAGCCTGGCGTCCGAGAGCCCAAAATGAGTCAAACAGGAGAGGGGTGTGCTGCCTGCAGCAGTCCCCTGGAGCAGTGTCTCAGCATATCACAGGCACACTAGAAAAGACACTGCAAAGCCTCTCCAGTTTGCAGATATTAGAACTCGGACAGAGAGGAAAAGCAGAATACAATATGCTCTTTGAGCCCAATTCTTCTGAACTGACTTCACAGACCCAAAGCAGGATTTCTGGCATTTTATCTTCCTTAAATAGAGAGTAGGATGTAGCTTAGCCCCAAATTCATATTTAATTAAAAAAAGCAAAGAGATAAACCTTTGAGAAGACAGGCCCACAGTGCTTAAATGCAGCAATGCTAACTCCTGTGGCTCAGCAATGGTTAGTCACAGCGAGGAGGAATCTGGGCCAGTAAGAATAGAAATGTTTTTTGGCAGGTTTACACATAAATGTAAATGCAAGCTGCACTGCTCCTCCTATGGTATGCCAAATACCCGTATGACAGAGTGCTACTTCTGGAGGAAGACAGCGAATTGGGATTGGAAGAGGTAGTGAAGCTACCCCCATGTACAAGCATTTGCTAGTAGGAACCCCAAACCCAAAGGGCTGGAAAGTGCCATTGCTCATCATCTAAGCAACATATAGGTATTTCTCTCAAAACTGCACACCATTATCCAGTAGAGCTGCTACCACAGCCAGTGCCAAGGCTCAATTCTGAAAGACCAAACCACTATTGAAAGCCTTATACCATGGCAGAGTCACCAGTCACCACTGTGGTCAAGGGCAACTGGAATCAGAATGCTGCTTTATGCTGGTGGGGTCAAACTACTGGATTAGGCATGGTCAAGTTTTCACAGAATGGTGAATGAGACATGCCTGTCAGAGACTGCCTGCTAAGTGCATGATAAAGCACTGATTCATGGAGGGGGGCGCGTTTGTTTTAATAAAGAAAGGCTCTCCTTCTGGAAGGAGCAGACCTGGGTCTGTAAATCAGGACACCTGGGTTCTCTTCCCGGCACCTGACTTTGCTGTCTCCTCTTGGGCTGCGTAAAGGCAAATTGTCCTTATTATTTCAAATGGCAGGGCTGGAGAAGAAGAAAACTACATAAAACATTACTGTACTGAAATTGTTGGAGTCAAGATCAATGAAATTTGCAATCATGAACAGCTCTTGCATTTTGCAACAGCTCATAAATCAGCACTGTAAAACTACTTATCCGTTCTACCTAAATGAGTTATTGAAAATAAATGCAACTATTTTATTTTTTTTTCCTTCCTAGATTACTCAAGATCAATGTAGGGGCTTTGTCTTCCTGGCTGGGGAAGAGGTGACTGTTGTTCTTTACTATAAGAGCTGTATGTACCTGGAGATTTTGCCTCAGACCTGGCTAATTCGCCTGACTTCAGGAACTCTGTCACACCAAACTGCTAGTCCTAAGGCTCCCCATGTGCATCCTGCCTTGGGGAGCTGCATGCCTGAGCTGAACCCCAACCACAACACATAACCACGCCGGTAACAAGCAGCTGCAGCTACACCGCAGACCGCAGGAGCAGCCGTGCAGCTCGAGATCACAGGTTGTGCTTGTCACCCTGTGGGCAAGGAGTCCTCCTGGCTGCCAGGGCAAAGCCAGCCCAGCACGGCTCCGAGGGCTCAGGGAGCAAAGCCACAGCCCATCGCACACAGCAGACTTGGCAGAAACACCACGGGCTGGAGTGAGACCTCTTTCATGCATAAAACACCGAGGACAGAAGTTGTGGCTCTCTGCACAACTTCCCACCTCCCCATGCCATGCTGACAGCGGTACTGCTATTTTGATTTTTTTGGGGTGTTTTATGCCTGAGACAGCTGGTTCTGCCTGACATAGCACTGAGGGGACTGAAGGGCATCCCTCACACACAGCTTTGTGAGCTTCCTCCTTGGTTGTGATGTAACTCTTCTCCCTGTGCCAACAACATCCTTTACCACTGTGTCACTTTTGTGGCAGACCCCAGCAGATGGGTCAAGCCCACAGAGCTGGCTGCACTCCCCACACATGTGTAAAATGGAGGGGATGCTCACATTATTATTGCAATAATTTTATTTGCATCCCACAGCTCCCTGCAACTGTGCACAGCCGTGCTGTGCCCCTTCCACTATTTTAACCTTTATTGGATATTCAGAGCCTTTTTGCTGCTAACATCACATGTCAGTCTAAACTGGAAATAGCCTGAAAAAGTGGCATGACTTCACACTATGAAAAACACACACACACACACACACACACACATATATATATATATACATACACACACACATGTACTGAAATATCCTGACTTCAGTAACAATATTTGAAGAAGCACTTGAAGACAGATGCAAGGACCCAGCTTTAACTGTGAGAAACAGCACTAACTTCTACAGTGCTGTGCCCATTTGCAGCAACTCACACTTGTTTTCACTGGCTGAGCCTAGGAAGTGAGTTTCTTCTCTTTTGAAATGTTTCCTGCACAAAACAGCCGCTGGAGTTAAGAGCAGCTCCTGATTAAATCAAGCAGGATCATCATTCATACTCTGACTTCAGAGGTTCACTAACAAATGGAAACTAGTGAAGAGATCGGGTAGCTATATGTAACTCCACGGTTCCTCCCATGCAAATGGAGCGCTACACACACGGAGGATATGACAAAATTCTCTAAAAATCCACCATTCCACAAATGCATCTTCCTAGAAACGCCTCTGCAAAACACTTTGGAAAGGCACCATCTTTCTCATTACCAATGAGGTGTACTGCAGATGCCTCAGCTGACCCCTCTTACTGCTGGGTGCTCTGTAATCACACAGTGAGGCAGTCTGTGACCCATCAGACCTACCCGTGACAGACAATGCAGAAAAAAGGGCAAGAAACGGTCCTGCTTCCACAGCCTTGCTTGGGAAAAGTGACAAGGATTATACAGCCTGGAGGGAAGCTGCATGGTAAAAGTAAACACCCACCTCCAGCACTGGAAGAGCAAGCGCAGACAGGAAGATCCCAGTAAGGATGCCCATCTTGATTTCATGTGCCTTGAGATAAAGATACGAGCAGGCTGGTGAGCTACTGCTTCTCCCTGATGCACACTGTGAACCAGGTGAACTGGCAAAGTTAACTGCAAATGTTTTCCTTGCCTGGATTGTATGTTGCAGTTTGCGTTCATAGGGGTATCAAGGGACAGAAACCTCTTCTGTTACAGAAATAGTCAGATCTCTCCCATTTCTGTATCTGGTGCTACAATACCCCTAAACACCAGGTATTCCAAAACAGTCTCCTCCTCAGAAGCCAAACAAAGCTGAAAGAAGTGGCTTCTCCAGATG
This sequence comes from Athene cunicularia, assembly GCF_003259725.1. Taxonomy (NCBI): domain Eukaryota; kingdom Metazoa; phylum Chordata; class Aves; order Strigiformes; family Strigidae; genus Athene; species Athene cunicularia. The sequence continues at coordinate 13,107,190 of NW_020799110.1, read as the reverse complement.
CAAAGTAGAAAATTAGAGGAAAAAAAAAATTATGTTGCTCAGATGCATAAAGGCAAAACCACACATATTTGGAAACCTTTCCCAACCTTTCACTTACTGCACTGATTCACCCCCTTCAGAACAGAGCTCTGAATACACACACAAGTGAAAAGCTTCTGCAGCACCCGTTACAAGCAACCACACAATGAAAACAGAGATGGAACTGGTGCAATTATTTGGATTTTTCAAGGAGACATGGAACAAAAAAGCAAGCCAGACTAAGGCCACATCACGAAATGCCACAGTTTGGCATTTCTGTGCAGTCATTTTAAGTGCCTCCATTTAAAAAAAATTCTCAACCGCCAAAACTCTACCAGCCCACAACACCTCCACCCTCCTTCCCTCCCCTGGGGCTACAAATAAAGGCTTCCCCAAGATAAAATTTCTTTTAAGAAATAATAAAGAGCCATCCTTATGAGAGGCCATCTATCATGCCAGCCCAAATTACCCTGCCATTTGCCAAATCATGCACCTTTCTTAATCTTCTCTAATTTTGGGAGGGGGTCTGCCCTGCATGCAGGCTGGGACCCTTGCATCGGCAGCAGGAGACGCAGCCATCACTGCTGTCAGCTGAATGACACGGCAGACCCCTCTTCCCCACGCCACTTCAGCAGCAGCACAGATGGGGCTGCGCTATCTCAACAGCTTCCTACTTTCTTTCCTCAGCCGCCCCTGCTGCATTATCTTAAAGCAAAGCTGACGTGAGTCAGCCTTCACCCGGGGAGCACGGCCAGGCCAGTGGTTAGCTTGATGCAAGAATCAGCATCAATAAGGCAGAAAAAGCTGGTTGTGCAAAGCAATTAGGTGAGAATTAATCATTGCTACCTTAAAAAAATCCCTCCCCCTCTTCCAAGCGCACAGCAGTCAGTGAGAAGCGGCAGAGGAAGCCGTGCTGAATGGAGGAGTTGCGCTGTGAGCATAGGAGGTACCAGCTGTGGCCAGCAGCCACGAGTGGGTGCGCTTTCCATTTACACCAGTGCCAGGAGCACCCACTCTTCCACTGCGTCTGCGATTTTCCTTTCGCACATGCATCCTGCACAGGAGCGCCCCATGCTCCCCGGCTGTGCATTCTGCTCAGCAGCTGAGCAGTTAGGCAGCGTGGCAGGGCAGCGGTCGGCATCCCATCTGACTACAACACAGCAAAGGGAGGGTAACGTGGAGCAAAACAAATGAGAACACCTTCTCTGAACTGGGAGAAGAGGGACAGACCCAAACACACTGAAATTGGTGGGAATGACCAAGAACTTGGATTAGCTCTGGCCAAACCCAGCTAGCTCTCCCCATTCGCTCCCACTATCTCCGCAGGAGCTATAGCGGTCAGAGGATGCCTAAAAACTGGTCGTAGCTCAATGCTGCCTTGGAGGCTCAGCCTGGGAGCTGCACAAACTCTGCAGGAATTTATACTCTGAATTCTAGAGGAAACACACCAAAAAGGACCTGTCATAACCTCATTGCCTTCCTCCCACTGCCTCTCCAACAGAGAAAGTGGAAGTGGTCCTGGCACAAACGCCACCGTGACTGGCTCCGCCGCACAGCGCAGAGCCCACCCGCACCCACCCAGTTCTACTGCACTGGCACCAGTGACACCACCTTACGCTTCTCCCAGGCCTCACCACATTCATCCTGTGTTGCCACTGAGCTGTGATGCCCCCATAGAAGCAGCTCCACTGGATGCTGCACACAAGGATGGAGTCTCAATCTCTCTCATTCTATCTTCCCCCAACTTCTTTCATAATTTAAAAGATAGGACAGCTGAGAAAGGGAGAAGGAAAATGCCTTTGTTGCAGAACAACTCACTATTTCCAAAAGCACTTATACAGGGTGGTTGTTTAACTTTAGATCCTGAAAGCCCAGTTTAAACAGGTATGATCTGCCTCTCTGCCAAATTCATTAAAAACAAGCTGACTACATAAACTTCTGTTGAGTTCAAGGAAGCAGACAAGGCACGATATCCAAAAAACAATGATTCTGTAATGAAGCCCATAGCTCCTGACTCTGAGATTCCTTATCTAATCAAACACAGGCTATAAGATAGGGAGGGGTAGTTGATGTTTGTGTCTCTTAAAATTCCTCCACAGAGAGCTCCATACCTTTATGCTCTCTCTGTGCATAAAGCTGTGTTTACTGCATGTGGCAAAGAGTATTTTGGTTACTTCCAGCAACTGGGCCAAACACACAAACAAACAAAAAAAAATCAAACACAAGAAAAAGGTGCTCAGTTTTCTCTAGCAAGCTTGACATGTTTTCCTGGAGGCTTTTTTTTAAAAAAAATTGAGATCAAAACGATAAAGGTGGGGGTATGAACTGCTTCAAAGCCTGAAGGAGAAAAGGAGCAAATAGCTACTTTCCATCCCACCCCATTGAAGAAATTGCTGTATGAAGCAAACCAGCACAGCACGGGAGAGGAAGAGACAGAGGAAATGGAATGGCCTGTTGCAAAATCATCTGTAGAAAAGGCAGCGTGAAAAGGAAGTTTACCTGATCAGAACTACCATAAAGCTGTGCTCAAACTGGCAGGGGCTCTTCTGTGTGCCTGGGTCATCAGAATGGGACTTGACAAGGTCTAGGCTCAACTCCTGGCTCTGCCACAGGCTTGCTTAGTTAAACCCATGCAGCCTAGTTATTGCACTTAGCCAGGGTCTCTGTTGCCTGCTTTAAAATACAGTCAACAATTCTACACTGCCCACCACAAACATCCAGAGGGATGTCTGCATAAAAAAACCCACTGCAGAAATTGTCCTCAGAGGAGGACAGGAACTGCAAAAATGCAGCAGGCAGTAAAATGCACTGTAAGGGTCTACGAGCCTGGCAGTCACTTGTGTGCAATAAAACATATGAGACTGAGCACACAACCGTGCTGCTGCAGCAGGGGGACATGATGGATAAGGAGGGCAGGAGGCACGTCCCTGATGTCCCGATGCCCTGTTAGATACACACAGCGGAGTAAAGATGACCATCCAATATCACATCAGCCACACACCCAAAACTGGCAGCTTTTCCCCACACGTTTCTGCACTTCAGTGCAGATGGGTCACATCACATTGACGCCTGCACAAAACTCACCCTTCACAACCTATCTCCTCAGCTGACAAGAAGCAGACGTGAGGTCTTATCTCCTTCATGGGCACGACTCTGGCTGGTGCAGAGGAAGGCTGGCAGCTGTGGTTACACATCTCTGCTCTGCAGGTTTTATCTCCATCCACTTCAGGGCTACGCACCTTTCCACACTCTCAGCATTGAATAACTTGATGCCCCCAAGCACCATAAACTTCTACAACCGCAGTAACTCACAGATGGGTATAGATGGTTATAAAATCATGTCCTAAATTAGGACAGCAAGAAGCTGAGATTGGAAGAGTAGGAGGAAGTCAGGAAATCCCAGGAGAAGATGATGGGGGAGGGATTTAGTCTCTTTAGAAAACAATAATGCAGTTTAATCTATTTTTCTTTTGACTTTACACACTAAAATAAGCTTCTCAGCTTCTGGGGCTGTCACAAATCCTAAGGAAAATAAGGCCACTGGAACTCCATCAGTAGAATAAGAGCTATATAGTAATAATCCTGAGGAACTGCACAGGGCTTTCCATCTTCAAAGTGTTTTACAGACAGTAATTTATTAATCTGCAAATTTCCCCTGGCCATAAGTAACTGCTCTGCCTCTTTGCTAAGTGTGAGACACACACGCAGCACAGCTCAGCACTCGGGAAAGAGGGTACAGGTGGCAGCTCTGACCTCTAGAGCCAGTCCCCAGTTTCTGCTCACTGCGGTCAGAACTTCACTGTTCTAGCCACCACCTGAATGCAGAAACACTGGTGACATCTGGCACTTCGGAGCTGACTTCAGAAGGGACAAAATCAGCACCTGAGAGCATCTGGTATGGGAGAGTGTAAAAGATGCTCACAATCCAGCAAATAACTGCAAAGCCTGAAATAAAACTCCCAGGACAGAGGCTCTTGGCTGCCTTACAGTCACTGCCTGCCATGCTGGGGTGTCACTCTGGGCAGAATCTGGCCCCAGTTCTGAGCTCATCCTACCACACAGCCTGTCTGATAGCCCCCAAGGGAACTGTCAGAGGAGTTTACTATGCAAACACAACGCTTCCTCCCACCAAAGGGCTATTCATGCCCAGTGGTCACCTGTTCACACTAGGTGGGTCCTTCGGATAATCAGCACAAGGCTGCTCATCCTCTCCTGGCTGCAATATTTTTCTGGTTTTCTGATTCCCCAGGACAATAATCCTAACTGTGATCCTCTCCCCAGCCCTCACCCTGGGAAAGCTGGGAGCTCTTGGAAAATGGAAGAGCAGCCTGGTTAGCAAAGAGAGAAAAATGGAATAAGGAGCACAACTACATCTTCTAAATAAGCTGATATCTAACATAGGCCAGCCTTGTTTGGAAACAAGAAAATAACATTATTCTGTATTCATACTAGCTGTTATGTTCTTTGTCTGACTTTTTTCATCTCTTTTCAGACAGTGTATATTTATATGACTTCAGCAGAGCCAAAGAAATCATTGTAAGACCAAAACTGGGTTCATCAGTTTTTGCTATCCTTCTCTGGATAGCAGAACATCTGGGCTCATTAAGGTTCCTACAACACAAGCACAGAGATCTAAGCCTTATTTCCAGGCAAAGAAAGCAGAAGACCCAAAGTACCATTGCAAACAATGTTCCAAAGGTCACAAGTAAGGAATTTAAACCCAGGCACTACAGATCACATATTTTCTCAAGACCAAAAGAGATTTGCCCACACATATGGAATGATTCAGGCACAAATTCAGTCTCAGACTTAAAGTCTTTTACTCTAAACTACTCAGATCATATTTCTTTCCTCTTCTAGCTTGCGGCTCCCTTTCAGCAAATGATTTTGTCTCAGCACCAGCCTCCATACACAGCAGAAACAGCAGAGCTCAAAGAACAGATGCTGCGAGCCACAGTGCTGTTGGCAAAATTTGGGGGGGGGAAATAAAATTTGTGGATTTGTCTCTCCAATACGAAGTAAGGTGAAGTACAATGCTGAAGCTTCTGACACACCACCAGGGAGATTGTCAGCCATACTGGCTGAACTGGATGGAAAGGCTGTCGGCATTATAGCCAGAGCAGTGCTGGTGGTTTATAGCTGAAATTTAGGAAGCGTTGACTATCCCCTCTGTAAGCTCAGAGAGCTCAGGACTCAGCCGAGTCAGTACCCCTGGCTTGGGCAGTCCCTGGTCAGTGTTGCTGACCATGCTGCTCCCCCGGGAAGGACTGCAGAGGCAGGCAGGAGAAGCAGCAGCAAACAGGACTCCTGCCTCTGCCTCCAGCCTTCCCCAGCCCCATGACAGCCTGGGCTGGAGAGAGAGCAGGTCTTGACAATACAGCATTACATGACCATTATTGCAAAGCACAGAAAAAGATCCAGCTGAAATGACAAATCCCTACCAATTTACAGATCTTAACTATCCCAGGAGCCAGGTTCCCCAGTGGCAGTTACCCATGTCCATGGCCTCGCTGTGCACAGCCCTTCTGCGTTCTCTCTGGATAACCTCTGCTCTGCTCCCCCTAGCTACGTTCCCTACTCCAAGACGAAAATGGGAGCCAAAATGCTGTAATATTATCAGAGCTTGTCCAGTGTCCCACAGTGCTCTGTATTTATGACTTTGCAAGGGTGAAACAAGCTCCAGTTGCCTTTTGGTGCCAGTTCCAGGAAACCCTGCAGGGTAACAGAGGGCTGCACAGACGGCTACCCCTCCATCCAAGTACAAACAGCCATCCAAACCCATCATGAATAACAGAAGACGTTTTGACAGCCCAAAGTGGTTTATGATGTCCACGGAACAAAAAAGGAGCTCTGAACTGAAGAGTGGGTCTGTCACCCACACACCTGCAGAAAAATTAAATGCGTACACTACAGTGGATTTGCAGAAGAAATGTATTTTAATTGATCATGTTCCACATGCATCACCCCCTTTGACACTTATGTTCTTGCAGCAGTCTGCAAGGGCTCTAACCATCCTGTACAGAAAACCTCTGCGAAAGGAGGAACATTTAAAGAGCACTAAATACCTCACACAAATGCATGGAGGGTTCTGCCAGATCAATTCGCACAAGCCTGTGTGACCCAAACCCAGGGTGCTCATTTCACAGATCCCAGCTGACAGTCTCAGCTTTTAGAGTTGCTCTAACATTTCCTGGGCAATCCGGATTCAATTGCACCTACCTCCCATTTCTGAAAAAACCCAAGATGACTATACATGGGGTGTCGTAACGCTGCCTCAGCAGGAGAAGGATATTGCGTTGGTGGAGAGCAGAACAGCACGTCCAGAAGCACACACAAAGCAGGGATTTTCCCAGCAAGCAGCAGCAATCCGTGCCGCTGAGTCCCTCCTTCCTCTGGCACTTCTACTACCTAGAGCTTAGCAGAGGAGACCTGGGCCATATATTATTCTTTCTCCTTTGCTGTTTCCCCACTGCTCACCACTTTTGTCAGACCCCCATTAGCCAGGATGGGACATCCCCTACTGAAGACTACAACCTACTGGTGAATGCCTGCAAGCCCTTGGGCAACCCCGGGAGAACATCCTCCCAGCTTCAGTCTCTGTGATGAATCCTGCACTGAGACAAACCTTGCTGAGGTGCGTGTTGTGAATCTGGCCCCAATAATTCATCACTGTATAATGATACAGGAGCCGTTCATCTGCTCAGGCTATCACAACCGCTTGTTTGCCAGCACTGCAGAAGGGCAAAGGCTCATGGGGGGACTTGTCAATCCTCTGCACAGCCCCTATTTCTGAACATTTCCCCCTATAAAGCCAGTGCCTGTTTTTTCCTCCCTCCCCCTTTCCACTCGCCTCCTGCAAATCATGCTGTCTCCTTCCACCCCCAAATAGGAAGTCCGGAGCAGAGACGCACACAATCTGCCTCTTCACAAGAGCTGGGCTGAACGTGTGCCAGAGGAGCTGCGAGCATGACAACATATTTCCTGTCAGGAAAATGACTCAGTGAGACGGGTATGAGAGCTCTTCTTACTCGAGAAGTTCCCCTCGCCCCTTGCGTTGTTGAGGCATGAGTCAGAATCCAAGAGCCGGAATCTCAACCCCTCCGGATCCAACCAGGAACAGCAGAGTTCAGGTTCAAGCCCAGGTCCTGCTTGCAGCTCAGTGACAAGTCAGCGCCACATACCGAGTTCTGGTTTCACCCCTCACAGAAGGGGAATAACAATACTGACCAAGCAGGCAGCTTGAATTTGCAAAACACTTTTAGGTTGAGGTGGTGCTTACTGCTATTTGCTAACAATGCACCCACTTACACCATGTTCATTGCCTCTACACATGACCATTATACAACACCCACACAGAACTAACATCGTGTTCATGCATTCTGCTTAAGTATTTTACACACAACCATTTCATCCAGGAACGCTGTAAATGCTTAAAAATCACTGCGGCCAGTTTTCTTTCTCTGGCCTCAGATCAGCTCTTCCTGTGACAAGCAGGCAGACCCATCACACACCACTGTCCTTACCTGAGCCTCGGCCGAGGGTGGCCATGCACAGCCAGAGCGTAACCAGTAGGGCAACGACCATCTTCATCCTGCTGAGACAAAGCACACACAGAGACTCTGGTTATTTTACACTATTTCCTCACTGCAGACATTTTTTTAACTCTCAGTGTATGTGTTTATTCCTCCACCCAGTGATCCTTTAATTCTGGTAAGCTCTTTTTTTATTTCATTAAGATTCCTTAAGAACAGAATCTGTATGGCAGCGTTGTTCTGCCTCCAGGCAGCTGCATGAGCTCTCCAAGCCTGGGAGGCGATAGCTCAGAAGAGCCTAGCCCGTTGACTTAAGTCACTGGAATAGTCTGTATCTGTGAGCACAAGGAATAAGATAGATGCAGGCTAGAAAACCCAAGCTTTGACTCCCAAAACACCGAGGTCCTTTGCCAAAACCTCATTCTGCTCATTTCTAAGAACGAGTGCTGAAAGCACTCGCGATGGTGAGCAGTGGCTGAAGCACATTTGCACTGAACACACATCTGACAGTTTGGGGTGACAACCACACCAGTGCAGTCCAAATTTGCAAGGTCTGTGGCTAGTGACCTGCAAAAAGGGCAGCTGCCAGCATCCTGGCTGCCTCACCCCATTTCATAAGGCAGGCTGAGGCAGGACAAGACTCCACCAGCTCTTCCAGTCAAACTCTCCTTGGAACGGCCACCTCACAGGAGTAAACAAGCACCAGGTTTGTACACTTTTCGCAAATGATCTGAACAAAGGTTTATACTTTCAAAGCAGCACCGACAGGCAGAAAACAACCCCAGACTTCTCCATTCCCACTACAGAACACAATTTCCTGTAATTTGAGATAAATGTACTCTGCCAGAGTTTCACTTGCCACCCGCTCCAGTATCTGGCATTCAGCTCTCAGAGCTGTTCACTCACTGGAATTAAATTTCCCTGTGTTTCTCGATTTTCCAAGGTGCAACTTATAAACCGATAGTCACGAAAGCTGACATTTACTAGATGTTCTCATTAATGGGGCGAAGGTTGCATTTGATATTCCTGGGTGCTGTCAGATCACAAAGGGAGAAGAGGTGGTTAAAAGGCTGAACTTCATCAAAGCATCTCAGCTTCGCCAGGGCAGATGCAGTAATGAGCATGGTGATACTGTCAGGAGCGTGCTCACGAGATGACAGAGAAATCTGTTCCATCAGGGTGGGCTAAAAGGGTGGGGAGAGAAACCGCAGAGCTCCCTTTAAACACATCCCTCATAAACCTGTCCATAATATATGCATTACACAGAAGGGCTTCGAGCATAAAAGCAGAGAACACCTATGATTGCACAGATTGCAGAGATTAACAAGAATGGGATGTGTGAACTGTACTACTCAAAATCCAGCAGCGGATATTGAATCCTTCCTTTTCAACACTTGCATCTGAAAAGCCTTTGTATGATGCTTTCCCTCTGCTGGGCTTGTCTCAAAGAGACAAAGGAAATCCGGAGCAAGCCTGATCTTCCCTGCACAGTCCAAGCAAAGGGCTGCAGACTGCCCTGGAAGGCCTTCAGAAATGGGCAAGAAGGTGGGAAGAAGCTGAGTTTTCTTCCACAGGGTCCAGCTGAGAAGGCTGGTCATCCCCCACCTCCTTCATCCAAACTGAAATGGCAGCTGCTCATCAAACCCTTCTTCTCTATTGCCATCTACAAGCAGCTCCCAATATCACCTAAGAAGACTCCATAGGGAGGAAACAAAATTAAGTACTCCTACCCTCTGGAAACGCTGAAGGAAAATAAAACATGTTTACACCATCAGACTGGACAGAGAGAAGCAGCAAGCTGCACTTCTGGTAAGAATTTAGGAACTTCTGGGAATTCAGATGCTGGAAGAGAGGGAGCGTAATCAGTGATGGGGATCATTCCTGTAATAAAGATCCCTCACAGTTCCCTCTCCATTTGTCATTAGATAAATGCACAGCGTGTCCTAATTCACCCTTACTTGCCAGTGCTCCTCCCCTGTATCTTGCACAAATCAGACTGAATTCAGCCCTGAAGCAAGCAGGAACAACTACTGAGTTTAGATGAGTTTCTCTGGTTTAGAGCAAGGCCATTTACGTGGCCCGAGGCCAAAATAAACTACTACGTTTCACTCGGTGATACATGAACTCTGCAGCGAGCAAATATTTACATCCATTAACTATGCCCATAGGAACATACTCCCTTCAACTGCCTCAAAGAGCCACCAGGTTTCTGTTCCCATAAGCGGGGTAGCTGCCTGCTAGCAGGAAAATTCTTTTTTCTTGATCTATCCATCTATAAAATCAGAAGCCCTACACAGCATGATTGACTTCTGGTTCATTCCAAGCTCTCCAGAGATCTTATCAGTGGAGACAGATGGACACAGAGCCTGTCATATTACAGCAATTTCTCCATTACGGGAACGGGACTCAGTTGTCCACAGCTCCGGCTGCTCTCACACTATACAAAGTAAGTGTGTGTGCAATGCACACGCACAGAATCAAGGGCTGATCAAGGGGAGCCAGCCACAACCTCCTCGATGCCCTGACCATGCCAGTGCTTGCCAGCTGAGGTGAAGGATGAGGATTCTCTCTCTTTGGTAAAGAAATGGAGAGCTTGCGCAAAGAGTGAAGAAGATAAAGGGGTCTGGAGGGCAGGAGGGCTTCTGCAACCTAGCTCCATGCCTGTGGCACGTGATTATTAAGAAAAAAAAAAAAAAAAAAAAAAAGCCATAGGATCTGATGGTCTGTACTATGAACAAAGTGCAAGGGATCCATTCTTCTGTACTAGTGCTGCTAGCACCATGACGTTTTGCTTTAAATGGCCTGAAATCTGTGATATACCCCAAAGAGAAAGGTCCACAGCAGTCCTGTGGTCACACAATGTCACGATTCCTCCCTGGAGAGGATAACATGATTCTGACAGTGACATCAGGAAAAGAGCATTGCATCCATTCTGTCACAGAGAGGGGGTTGGTTTTGCAATGCGCTAAGAACCTGATGCCACAAGACTACAACCCACCCTAGTCTTGCCAGGAACCAAATTGTTTCTCAGCCTTTTCCAGCAACCTGCTTCTTTGTTTCATGACGTCAGAAAGCATGTTGCCATTTTTCCTGTATACAATGCAATTCCAGTGGTGTCTGAATAAGTTCTTGCACAATTCGGTATCACTGCACTGAAGCACCAGCATCTCTGGCCACAACCAAAGGAGCCAGAGGTCCGAGTGTGAAAACCCCAGGCTGCAGCAGAGGGGTTCACCCAACTGCATCCACCCAAAAAGGTCACAGACCCCACCTCTAGTACACAAGCAAATAAATGAAAATGCTAAAGGGAGCCAGGAATAAAATCAGTGAGCAGCAGCGCATACCAGCTCAGAAATCACACCGCAGCTAGAAAGCAGGCAATCGGAGCAGCCAGAAGGCTGGAGAGCTCTGATACATCCTCAGTGCTGTAGGAACTTCTCACGAGACCAATATACTCTGAGGTGTTTTAATGTCTCCATAAATTAACATTTTAATAATAATAATAATAATTCATAGAGCAGTTGGGGAAAACAATCCATCACTGCAGTTGCTAGATTTTATTTTTAAATGTTAATTTTATTTCAAATCAGAAATTGTTTCCTTTTCATTCCTGAGCATTTTCTTCAAACTTCCACCTTGTGTCTACTGAGGAGCAAAGTGGACTGGAGGGAAACACAGTCATGGAAGCGTCTCCTGTTCTTAAAAGCAGAGGTGGTGGAAAGGTTTGGTTTTGCATTTGCTACTGGCCAGAAGTGGCCTTTACATTAGAAAAAACACTAATATTTTCATATAAAACACCTTTTAATAGAACACCCTTCCCAAACAGACCCAGGCAAGGAATCATTCGCTCCTGCCTTTAGCAGCATGGACCCACAAAGCCTACACATTTTCCAAACAATTATAAAACCTAAGACAGATGTCAAATAATTAACAAAGAAAGCTGCACTCAAAGTAACTACTGTACACCTGTTCTCAAAGACATTGTACAAATTCTACAGAACAATGCTGCGTTTTCCAAGAAAATGCCTTTGTCCCTCCTAACCACAGGCACCTAGGGAGAGCTGACAGGTTTTTTGCTTTTCACGGAGAAGTCACACTACAGCATGCAGAACAAAAGCACCCCTCAAAACCTTGCCACTAAGTGCTGCAACTGAGAGGGCATTTAAAATACAGCAGTTTCAAAAAAAAGGAAAAAAAAAAAAACCACTGGCCAGAGTAGGTTTTACATATGATTTTCTTCCTATCTATAATTCTGTCCTAAGCCCCTCTGAGCCAAAAGCATTCAAAAGCACAGGACTGGCCCCAGGAAAAGGGATGCAGACACAGGGAGGTTAGCGAAAACCAGGGTGGGCTAGCTAAGGAAATGCTATGCTTCTGTACCACGTGGACTTGGAGCTGAAGGCTTGTGGGCTGCAAAGCAGCACTGGTGCTCGGGAGAGGGGCACATCTCCTCTGCTCCCACATCACTGCCCATCTGTGTCCCTGCATCTTTATGCAGCAGTGCTGGAGATGGCTGCTCAGTGAGTTTGCTGACTTTTCTCATAGGGAAATAGATGTACAGTCCAAGTAAATTCAAAGAATCCAAAAGGCAGACAAAAGGCAGCCTGCAAAAGCAGCTGCAGAAAAGTAATAGCAAAAACACTAATGGAAAGTGGGAAAAGGCCCTTCAGCCCTCCAGGAAACTTCTGCTTTTCAGTATGTGCAGGACGCAGGACTAAGTCAGACAAAGGAGGACATTACTGTAGCATAAACCATCTTGGTGCCCCTTAGCCGGGATCTGCGCAGCGTCTCTGCCCTGCCTCTCCGGAGGCCATTCAGGCACCACACAGCACCCGCCTGTGCGACGGCATTAGCGGTTCCACTTGTACCCCTACCCGCAGCAGAGCCACTCCTGCAGCAAGCTGACAGCCCTCCTGAGCAACATCACTTGACTCTGAAAGTGCGGGTGAAGACAGGCAAGGGATTCTGGAAGTCCAGCCTTTTCTCCACAGGAAGAATTGGCATGTTCATCAAAATTTTCCTTCCCAGACAGCTTCCAGGTTCAGAATGGGGAAGGAAACTAACAGCAGTGTGATGACTGCCATAACCAACTCAGAGCACTTTCCCTGCTCTTGTGGACACTACACCACACTCATCACTTCTAACACAAGCACAGTGACCGACAAAGGGCCCCAAACGCTGTCCTTGGAAAAACATTCGCATCTTTCCCTAAGGGCAGGGAGCCCAATTTGTCTTGGCAACAGCTCCCGAACAGCCAGGCCACATTTCAGCAGGAATCAGCCAGGGCTGAAGCCTGGCCTGCAATCAGAGATATCACAGGAGCCATAAGTGTGACCCAGTCAGCGTATCTAATGGTGACACATCCAAGGCAGATACCTGCGAGATCAATGCTGAAGTCCCACTTTTGCCAAGATAGACGCACTCACCAGGCTATCACACGCCTGACAACAGAGCAGGCTGAAAGGATTTTGTTCTGAAATGTTTCTATTATAAAAGCAATTTATATCATCAGAACCAAAGGAAACATTTAGATTTGAGCAGACTGAAACTTTTTCACCAGCTAGAATCACAGCAGATATTAAACACTTTTGCAGAGAGGAAAAGAAAAAAAAAAAAAATTAAACTAGTGAGAGTCAGATGGAAAGCTGCCCTGGTGAGAGGTCTCCCCCATTGCTACCACAAAGCATCTTCTGTCTTCCTTGGCTAGAGCTGGCCACCGTCACAAAGGACCTGGAAGCACTGGCTTCTGGCACTGGGGAGCTACAGTGCTCACACAGAGCTTTACACCCAGGTCTACAGAGTACCCAGAAGAGAGAAAAAAAAACAAAAGACAAACAAAAACCAAACAAAAAAACCCACAAAACCAAAAACCACAACACACCAAGAAAATCTGGACACAGTCTTCTCAGTCAGTGGCTCGGCCAGCTCTTTACCAGCTGAGGGCACGACACGATGCATCCAAGGTGCACATCACCTACCACTGCCCCTCCCTGGCCTCCTGCACTGCATCCCGACCAAGGGCTGCAGTCTCTAAGCTTTTTTATAATTATTTTTTACTAAATCCCCAACGTGGCGATTAACAAACTAACTCAGCAGTGTTTCACTCTGAGGTCACCTCAGGAGGTGGTCCCAAGCTATTTCTCCTTCAACACAGCAGCACAAGCTGCAGGAGCAAGGCTGACCTTCAAAGAGCACCAAGAGCAGCCGTGGCAGAGCAGGCAGCACCCCACGTCGAGTTCAGAGGCTCGAGGAAAAGTTCATTGACAGTGAGTCATTTCTGGGAGCTTCCTTGGTAGTGCAAAATTTGCCTCTGCCCGTGCCAATGTTTGGGACATGGAGGCGATTGCCAGGCAAGGTATTTGCGATCTGCTATTGGCATTTTGATACCATCTCCTGGAGTCCTTTTGGCTCAACAGATTTAACACTAATAATCAGAATTCAGAGGAAGAAGCTGGTTTTCCCCCCCTCTCAAGAGAAAAGGAAAAAAGTGCAATCTAGACACGTGGAAGAAAAGTGGGGAGGCTTGAAAAATATATCTGAAGAAAGTCAAGTTTCCCCTCGTTCCCTTTGCAGCTCTCCCGGGGTCCTCTCAGGGCTTGGCAAAGCAGAAATTCTACAGATCTTGCACACTGCTCTGCTGGAGCCCAGGGTGCTGCTGATTATACTCTGGCAGCTGTTTAGCAGACAGAGCATGCTGTATTTCATACATTTAAAATAAACCAGCTCAATAATCTGTCACCTCTCCGAAATACATGCACACCCGGACAAGACAAATAAACAGCTGGGACGATCACCAAGAGATCTGTGGAGTGGGCTGAAGAGAGGCAGGTAGAGCCACGGCTATGAAATCAAACAGCACGGATTACAAATGCACACACGCTGGCCACAGAGCAGTTCAAACACCAACCTACAAGAGCACTTCTGTGCTCAAGCAAAAGGTATCCAGCCAAGATAGTCTATTTTTTAAGTATGAATAGCCAGGGAATGAAAAGCTTCCAACAGAGTTTCAAAGAGTGCTGAGACCTTCCATGAAGCCAGACACAATGCTTCTATTTTGGATGGTGATGTTACAGTGAAAGGAGAGCTCTGAGAAATACCCACATATTGCGCTACCAAAAAATAAAACAAAATAATCTTTGCAGAGAAAAAAAAGAAATCTGCAACCAACATGGCTCAAAGACCTGAGGAGACTTACAGAATCTAGAGCAAGATTCCTCCCTGGCTGGAAGACTTCTGATTAGCTCTCATGGAGCACCTGGAGACATCTGAGAACAAGCATTTAATTTATACATTCTGCCTCCTGACCTTTTTAATGGCTCTTAGATGTTAGCAACTCCACTGCCCTCCATAAGAGGTTATTCCACCGTCCCTGCAGACATAGCAGCACATGCACATCGTGCAACAGATTGCACAGCAGCAACCCCAAGCTAGTGCAGCTCAAGTCTCTAAATCCAGGGGATACAATGCAGACTCAAGCAGGTTTATCACCTGGGCTTACTGCCTCGCACAGGACCAGTCTGGGACTCTTGAATCCCAGAACAGCCTTCCCAAAAGCGTCTCCTCACAAGCCCAGCCTGGCACAGCCAGTGCTCTGCAGCCCCACTGCACATCCCCACTGTCACAACAGGGGCTGCACCCAGCCCTGCTGAGCACTAGCTGCAATAAACTCTCAATCTCAAAAAATGCCCCAAGAGTTTATTTTCTTAAGTTCAAGACCTTGCTACTAGCTACATACCTGCTCTTGCACTTCATCTTCTCCCCCTATAGCCCTCTGCGCTTGTAGACCGGATTCCCAGGATGGCTGCGCTATATTCAGCCAACATCTTACCCTTCTTGTTCCCCCAGAGAGGGACACAGCAGGCAAAAAGCCTCTAAATACCACCATGCTCCAGAGCACAACATCACGTTTCACTCCCCTTTTTAAGCATCTCTTTTACTGTGCTCTTGCCACAGAATCCACAGGCAGACTGCAATACCTTCAGCACTACTAGCAGGTTTACCCCTGCTTCTGCCAGTGGTGAAGACCTGATCTCCAACTCTCTCTGAGGTGTAAGAGAATTTCCTCAGGTGACTCCAGGTAACCTGGGATGAGCAACATATTCAAGTGTAAAAACAAGTCAGCTAAGTTGTTCAAGTTTCAGCCACACAGTGTATCCATACCTGGTACTTATATTAATCATGTCAATTGAATTGCATTTAGCCTTATAACAAAAACCAAACAAGACATGAAGAGGCTACATCCCCTCTCCTCCAGCTCAGACAGGCTGCTCTGTTAAGTGTACTTCACATCAATCCACAGCAAAATTTAAATAAATAGAAAAAGGAACATCAAAGGCACCGAAAGCCCAAGAGCTACCTGCGTCCCCAGGACAACACCCCATTTACGAAAAGTTCTCCAGAGGTCTTTCCGGCCCTCCCGTGGGCCTCAACTTTCCCAACCCACCCCCTTGGTCCTGGTGACAATCAGAGCAACTTTCTTCTGTGTGCCTGCCCCTGCCTGGTCAGCACAGTGTAGTTACGCTCTGCAAAGGCGGCTGGAAAAACTTGGGTATAGACAGAAAAAAAGCAGGAAAAGATAAACCGAATGAGACAATCCTTCCCATGTCAAGTGTATCACATTTGCTCCCCACATCTCTAACATTTCCTTCTGCAAACACGAGGTTGCACCACCACAAGGAACTTGCTCAGGCTCTGCCTGCACTGACCCCATCAGTGCAGCTCTAAATTCAACCTTCAAACAATGGCACCCTCAATTTTCAAGTCCAGGAGTCTCATACAAGAAGGTCTAGGCTGCGACCCACAGCACCTACACAGTGGGAAGGCTAAGAGGGAGCTGCAGGCAGCAGCATGCTGTGATTGTCATCAATATTAATTATTTGGGGAGAATATGATTGATCTCACGAGGGCAATGAATTCATTTCTCCAGCTGAATGACAAACAAAAGGCAATATATGCGCTGCTGACATTTCCAAAGGCTACAAGGAACAGCGACAGAAGGAAATACTGCTATGTGTTAAAAACCTGCTGGAAAGGGCCAAAAATCTGAAAAGTCTCCAAAATTTTAATTTCTGAGCACTTTTGATGCCAGGAACTGTATGCTTCACCTCTCGGCATTGAGAGGAAGCAATCGCTGAGTGTCCGTGGAAAGTTGGGTTGAGTTTCCCTCTTGCTATTTGACACTTCTTGTCAACAACTACAGTCATTGCACCTGGCAGACAAGGTGGGGGGAAAAGCCAAGAAAAGGGAAAACTTTGCTTTCCTGGGGAGTCACAACCCAGGACTATCAGCAGGGCTGAAATGCCAAGATACAGCTCCCCTGTGCTACAAGAGAAGAGGAGGAAAATATAAGCCTGGAGAAAAGCATTTCCACCTCTCCATGGCCTCAGATCAGGGGTGCTTGCGTGTGTGCAACCTCCCAAGGAGACAGAATTAAACAAACAGTCTCCCTGAAGTCCACACAGCAACCTGAGAGAGAACAAAAAAGGTGAAGACAGGTAAATTCACTGAGGCTGTGGCTATTCTTGCAGGAGAATGGATGAGGGGGAAACACAACTTCATCCATGGGGCTGTAACCAGCACAGTTTGCTAGAGCAACACATTTTGGGATCCAGCAGCACATCTGTGCTCATTCAGAGAGGTTCAGTGTCCTACAAGCTCTTCACAGCCTGCCAACGTTATGATGCTGGGCAGCAACACATACATCCTCCTCCCATTATCCAGATCCCTCCTTACAGAAAAGGGCTGGAAGGTGTCTGTGCTTGAAGAAAGAGGGGGGAAGCAGCTATTTCCAAACAGAACAAATCCAATTACTTGTATTAGAGTGAATCTGTACAGTTCTTACTGTCAGAATAAATATTTTCTACAGATCTCAGAGTTTTGAATCAACAGACTGTTGATAAATTCGTGTAGGTGGGGTCCTAGATGTTACTACGTTGGGCTGGAGGTGAGGTTGTTTACTTTTGGTTCTTTGTGAGATCTGCTTTTTGCAGTAGGGCTGACCTCAGAAAAAAGTAACTAGAAATTTGGGCTCCTGCCACTGCCATTTACTATGCTCCTGTAAGTATCTGAGGTTGAAGATTTTAGGAACAGTCTGCTAGTTTAGTAGTATTGTCTACTACAACAGGAGTTTCTAGTTAGTCTACATGAAACCTACAGAGGCATCAATCACCAACTGTAGTGCATGAAAAATCATTGTGCCTCCCTGATAGTGAGGTATCGGAGAGCTTATAACTGGCTGTCCCCTAAACTGAGCGCATTAGTAGAGGTTTCTGAAATCTGTGCCTCTATTTCCCCAGCCTCACATTTCCCAGCCATGTAACAGCCTCTCCCCACAACTGTGCATCTTAATGTCTCTGAAGTGCTTAGAGATGCCGAGATGAGAAATAACATATGAGCCAAAGTATAGATTCATTCCCTGAGCTCAGTAGTCACTGGAGCTGATGGGTCTGAACGTACCACATACCCACCACATAAAATGTGGGTTCTGAGCCTGTCTTAAATAGTAACTACTTAAGCAGCAGTTCCTTTGGAACGAGTCATTTTGGGGCTGGTTGGCTGGACACATGGAGCCCCAGCAGGCAGGAAACACAGAGATACAATTATACTACTATGAAAAATTGATGCTTTTCCAGAATAAGGTCTTAAACCTGTTCCTATAGAACCTGGTAGTGGGATTTCAACTCATTTTGGTAGGAATATGACAAAGCTGTTCAGCTTTTACCAACCAGCATATTAAGACCATGGCCAAACATAATTTGAAAAGCTATTTCCATTTCTGTTTGTTTTTTAAATGATTTTTAAAATCTAGTTTAAATATTGCAAGGAAAACTTTAAATTGAGCAAGATAAGTTCTGGCTTCCTTCCGAGAAGGCAAACCCCAAAACACTACTGAAAAATCTAACAGATGGGAGTTATTTTTCCACTCTTAAAAAATTTCATTCCCTTGCACTGAGATTAACTGTAATTAGCTCTTTATTTACATCTAGGACAAAAAGGTAATATGATAAAGGCAACTATAACCACAAACCACAGACAGAAAAAGGCAAAAACCCGCAAAAATCCCCTCCAAGAAGAAAATGTCATGTCTTTCCCACCAAGCAGCATAATTGTTATAAATACATAGTTAAACAGCTTCACAGCATCCTGTCAGTACTAAGGATAAACATTTAGGTCACAGTTTTGCAAGCTTTTACACACAAGTTGATCAAATATATAAGAATCATCCTCTGAACATCTGAAAACATCACATCCCTATGAGTGGACAGGATCAGGCCTAAGAGAGTCAAGATATTCCTTTACACTTTTATTTCAGTCATGCAAGGGATTAAGCAAAACCAGGAGAAAAAAAAACAACAAAACACAACACACAGCTTTTCTAGTTAAAGACAGAGAGGTATTAAAACTTCTTTTTTTCCCCGTTTTTTAAAATTATCTTCTAATTCTGGTAACACCTCAGCTTAGTAAAGCTGAAGAGGCCTCTTAAGTATTCATGTGAGTGCATGATTCATGTTGTACCCTTGCCTTTCAGTCGCACCATAAAACTGTCCAAGAGCTTCATGCGAAGTTCACAACCAGCCTTTTACCATGGTACTTCCAGACTGCAATGCAGAGCTCCCAGCTTGTGCCCGGACAGCCCACTGACCCATGGCCACACTGGCTGAGGCTGAAGACCAGATCCAAGTCTGTAAGGGTTAAAGAGTAAAGCTTGCCCAGCCATGCCTAAGCAAGCCATTAGCAATAAAGAAGGGTAAATGGGCTTGAGGGAAGACTCAAATGCTTCTGCATCCACTGGACACTCTCCCATGACAGCTCAGTGATCCCAATACCCATGATGGACATGGGATGGGAATGCATGACCATACAGTTCTCCTTCCAGGCATGATAATACTGTCTCCTTCTGTGGACATCTAGAAAGAACTGGGAATAGCTGGTAACTCTTGACAATCCTGCTCTGGGTGGGATTTCCAAGGTAATGGATTTCTGGTACCTCCCTGGTGTTCCCAAGAGAAGCAGCCATCTACCACTCTCCCAATTCAGTCCAGGATTCACGGCAATCTCTTACTCTCTGCCACAAACAAAGCTTTTAAGTTAACAGTCCCATTTTGTTATCCTATGTAAATCTAAAAGACTCCATAAAAATCAACATAACTTTTTCATATAAATATGGGGATGGGAAAGACAGACAGACAGGCAGTCCAAAACCCAACACCAGGGACCTTGACTCTACTCACTACAAAATTTAAGGACCGGTATAATCCTCCTCATTTTACTTGTACAAAGCACTCTGGCTCTCTCACACCTTTTCCTTCTCTTCTAACACTCTCAGAGACTTCTATCTTTAGCCAGTTATCCTTGCTGCAATTTTCTTAAAATTGTAATTGGATAATCACACGGGCTCAGGGGAAGCCTGTGTCAGAGGAATTCCTGGGGATATAGCCCCCATTTGATGAAACTGAGAGTTGTTAAATTAACAAAGGACTGACTAAAGGTACGATTCTTTACTTGTAGTAGAAATCCTGTTTTACCAGCAACTATTTTTAAAGAACCCTATAACAAAACATGTCCACTTGTACATTCATGTTCCTGTATTTTATTTAAATAATACTCTAAATTTATGAGTATCATTATCTGAGCATGTGTCTCATTGGGATGGACCTCTGAGGTTGAAGGTAGCAAATGCACTAGCTAAGGCTGAAATTCACAAAAGCACAGGCACCATTTGAACTAATTTCCCCAAATCCGTTTCCTTTTGCACTCTCCGAGTGTACATGTAGCTCAGTGGCATGCAAAAACCCTACACGTAACAAAACTGTGGCTGAGAAACGCGAGATTAACCTTCTGCTTTGCAGAAACACTGGGGAGGGGAGGAAGAAATCCTAAAATACCTCCCAAAAGCAGCAGCTGTTTTGTTCCAGCTTAGCAGTGACCAAATCTCAGCCTTACATTTTGCTGATGGCAGAACAGAACAAAGCAGTTAAAAACCGTGGAGGGAAAGAAACCCACCTGCATGTGGGCCCCCCAGCTACACCCAGGCTGCAGAGCTGGTGCAGGAGAAGGGGTCAGCTCAAGCGTGGCACACATGACAACCAGCTTTGCCTTCCTCCTGCCCTGCATCTGGCCCACCTTGTGCAGCCAGAGGAGGACCACCAGGTACAGAGGTATTACCAGCTGGGCTACATCAGCCTGGCAGCACAGAGGAGATGGCTCTTGGCCTCTGTAGGGAGCCACTGAAACCCATAAGTTGTGTCAGGACAAAGGCAGGGGAGGAAGGAGGAGAGCAGGCAATGTCTGAACTGTGAGCTCCACTGTAAAAAGTGTTTCAGTTCCAAGATAACATAGCGCTGTTCACAGATTTCAGCTTATATAGGCTTTTCCATATATCTATTTTTATTCCTGAAGCATTCCCCGTTGCTGTATGATGAAAAGACAGACTGGACAGCATGGATGCTCACAGATACGCAACCACATTCACATGCTGGTTATAATCTTCGTAACTGTCCACCCTGCTAATGCAACCTGTGCTCCAAGAGCCAAGCTGTAGCCAACCCAGCTACAAGGGTTATCTTGGTGGCAAGTTTTTTTAAGTCAGATTCTTGCTGAAATGAGAAGACATTTGACAACAGTGGGAGGACCCAGGACAGATGAGGGAAGAAATATGATTCATGTGCCAGCCAAAATAACCAACATAAAAATCCAAACATAACAATAAATAATAAGAAGAAATAAGAGAACTTGTTCTGGCCTCTTATTCTGAAGGAGTGAAATGCTTCTTTTCTAGTGCTGGCATCTGGCACATGCAGGTCTTGAAGAAATAAAGCTGGGACAAACTCTTCCTCCTCCTTATATGCATATTTCAGAGCTTAAAAATTACAGCACTGGGGCAGCAATGAGGCATTTCCCAAACCTCCATGTCTCCAGGCACCATCCAACCTGCTGCCACACTGCTCTCCCGACCCTATGAAGTCTCTCTGACCTGTGTGTTCCTGCCAGGCACTTTGGGGTAGTGCTGCCTGACCAGCCTGACCAAGCCCAGACCAGTGCAGTACTCATCCCCACTGCACACTAGCTAACGCTCAGATGCAGGATACTTGCACAGGGCCCCGGAGGTCTGGAAGGAGAGAGACCAGAGGTGTTCGGACACAAGCTTTCCTTCAGGGACTCAGGAGAGGCCAGGCACAGGCAGATTTGAGCAAGCACACAGCTCTTGCTATGTAACACAGATGTTTTGAACTCAAGCTACATCCAGAGACATAGAAAGAAAGTCACAGGGCTGTGCACACGTAGATCCGACCTCTGCAGCGGACAGAGGCATTGTGTTAGAAACATCACCTCTCACCCCATAGCTCCCTCCTTCACCTCCATGAAGCGGCTCCCACCTTCCCAGCTTAATGTTTCCTGATTGTTTCAGTGCCTTGCACATTTCCACCGCCCCAAGTCCTTACCCTCCACGCCCCTCTTTATCCTGCATCCTTAACTGCTCCTACAGAGAAGGTGATCCCAGCAACAGCTCCACACCTACTTCCAAGGAAGGAGAATACCTGGGTGTTAGAGCTTAATCCTCTCCGCTTGCCCTCCCCTGCTCACCACAAGCAGGCAATGGAGGCAGAAAGCAGGACCCTTCCCAGCACCAAGCACTCCCACCAGAAAGCCCTTGGGCTGAAGTGATGCTCTCCATGCAAACAGGAGAGGCTTTTCCTGCAAGGAACGCAAAACAGCAAGTAAATCTTCTGCAGCTGCCAAAAGCAACCTGTTATAAA
>NW_020799110.1:13031646-13084834 GCF_003259725.1 Athene cunicularia | reverse complement strand
GGGGTCCTTGCCCTCATCAGCCCAGCTCATCAAGGTGGGCACACCTGAAGTTCCCTCCCACCTCGAGGAAGAGCTGCTGTGGCCTGGCTGTGCCACAGGGTGTGGAGGAGCTGAGGTGGGAGGCCAGTGAGGCTCCTGCCGCTCTGGCAAGAATAGCCCTTCCCCTTCCCTTCCCCAAAATTAGGCAGAAAGTTTCTTATCTCAGCAGCTTTCATGTCCTGGTGGTGAATGTCCTTGAAAATCTGCCTACTTGGCTTGTGCTTAGAGTCAGCTCTACTCAAGCCATCTCTAACCCAAATCCATCAAAGTAACTTGTTAAGGCAGAGCTCTGTGTAGACTCATTTACCCCCGTCTCAGGGCAGATTAGTCTGTGTTTTGCTCCATGCTACCTGCACAGCTCCAGGATCCAAGTTGTCTCGTCTAGAGCTACTTTAATTATCTGTATACTCAGCTGCATTACTGAATATAGGCAAAACTGGAATAAAAAGGCACATTTTGTGAGCTGTATTTTCCAACATACTTACAGAGAAATATGTGCTTAAAATCTTCAGTTGAAACACGACAGTCCACTTTTCTCATAGAAGATGAAATAACAAAAGGATTGCATATTTTAGTCGTGATATTTAACGCAGCTGTGGGAGTAGCTCAGCTGCTCCAGTGATTGTGACAAGAATTAAATAATAACAATAATGATACCTTGTTCTATGTAATATCTGCCATCCATAGACACAGATCTGGGATAGGGCATGTCATTATTCTTCTTTGGGAGGATCCAGACACTGTTGCAATACTGGTAATGCAGGTTAACAGTCATTGACACATGTACCCTGGGAAATTCATACTGTTCCAAAATCCTAGCTTGCCAGTGCAAATTAGGGTCTTTAGACCAGTGTCATTAATTTTCTCTGATTTTGATGGAAAGCCAGAATTCAACTTCAGACTTCACTGAAAAGCTTATGATTTAAGGTTCAAGACCAAGTTTCCAGAGATAATTATATGGCTGCGGCTGATAGCAAAAGTCCCAAACTACACCTGTATATTGTGTTTTCATGCAAAAGGTTTCAAACTCTTTTTGCTTATAGATGAAAAGAATCAGCAATTCCCTCCTGTAAAATAAGGATAATATTGCTCACTTGGGCTCAGTGCTGTCATAAGGATTATTTTTGTATTGCTATTTTTTCTCCCATCCTCTCTCCACACTTGCACATGCTATTTCTGTGCAGGTTAAAATGCAACACAGTTACACCCTAGAGTGAATTATACTACAGTTTGAAGAGCAATTCAGTAAACAGAAAACATTTTTAAAGCACAAAAAAGTGGCATCGTGCCACAATTTTTGGGCAGGGAAGTGAAGAGTAGCATTACTAAGTAAAACCACAGGGGGGACTTAAATAGCAGAGGAACGTGTTGGTGTTTAGCCAGGACACTGGAGCTGCTGGCATTGCAACTGCTGCGAAAATATTCCACAGATTTCCGGTAACAAGTGGCCAAAGGCCTTGGTTTGCTGCTGTTCTATTCCAGTTAGGCAATTTAGAGCTAGAAGTGCAGGAGGAGCCTGGATCATAGAGCCCAGTTCTCTGCCATGTCAAGCACAACGTTAGTTTTGATCCTTTTCATGAAAGGACCGTGCTCCATCTTAGATCAAGATTGTGCTTTCTGCCCATTACTCCTTCTGGGAGATTCCCCCAGGCCGTCCATGTCCCTGATGGTCAGGAACCTTCATGTTATTTTCATCACCAGTTTATTCCCTCATATTCTGGCACCAGCACTGGTTCTCCATTCAGTAGCTGTTTCGCTCACCGCTCTGTACTCGGGTATTTTTATAGAGATGGTTCTTGCCTCCTTTCCTGACCAGAGCTACACAGGACTGCTCTTCAGTCTTCTTTCCTAAACGTCTCTCAATTCACCTCAGACCTCTTCCCTCCATCTGCTCTCGTTTCAATTAATCTTGAAGTGCATATGGATAACCAAAGTGGTTACAGTATTAAATGGCAGGAGGCTCACCGATGCTTCATACAATGACATTAAAGCCCCCATTTCTCACTGCAATATCTCACCTGGTAATCCCAAAATTGCATTTACCCTTCTGCAAATAAGCTGTAGTGGTGACCTCATATTTCTCCTCCATTTTTGCTTGCAAGTTCTCAGGCTGGATCAGAAACTTGTTACTATTCCCCTGTCAGTTCCCAATTCTCTTGTATTTGTCCCAACTCTCAGCCTGCACACAGTTTTCTGATTTGTTTGTTCTTAACCAGCATTTCTGATACTGGGAGATCAAGGTAGTTTCATAACCTCTAAAAGACATGTTCCTGCTTGTTACTTTACTCACACCCACCTAACCCATTTTTCCTCCTTCCTAGTTCAGGAAACAAGCCCTAGACTACATATAATTATAGTCTGTGTAGTTATAAATGAATGTGCCTTCTGTGTTTTACACCTACGTTTTAAATGGCATTGAGAAGAGCGTGCCTGATAACCTAATATACAGGACACAGAAGAAATGGGAGAATGACAGACATTTCTGACATAGCAGCACATGAACCTCCCATCTGCTTCTGTCAAGAAGCCGAGGTTACCCACACATGGGGGTAAGGGCTGAATATTTTCTTTTGAGACCGTTTTCCAGTGAGGAGCCTGTGGCTGGCTGTGCGGGCATGCATGGCTTTCACAGAGATATGCACTGCTCATTCACCAAAGCGCACGAGGAGTTGCCATTGTATTCGTGTCAGGTGAGCTTGACTAACACAGATCATGTATTCTTTGCCATACTGACTATGTCCAAACTAGATCTCAAATCATCTCACTTCCCAGCGAGGCATGTTGTGTGAACCTCTGTAAAAACCCTGCACAATGAGGAGGGATAGGAAGCGCTGCTTCGTTACGAGTTCAGCTACGTTTATTGCTGAGGATGTAGCAAATAGCTGTTGTCCATGTTCATGTGCTAAATATCATTAGTGTCTCTTCCTCTGTGTTACCATGGTGGTAGGACTGCTAATGCAAATGGTTCTCAAATGGAAACTTGACCTTACGTGACTTGCACCTAAGTCCATTCAAATCTCTGTCACAAATGTTTTGATACAGCCTAAGGGCAGAGATGTTTCTCCAGTCCTATGAGTCTGTGCTAAAACTATTTCAAATCAGCGACGAAGAGGAATATCTTCTCATCCTGCTAAAGGCTTCAGTTTTTGGCAGGTATCTGACCCACAAGTACACACGTTGGACACAGTTTGTGTTTAGGGTGCCTGAGCATCCTCTGCACAACACATTCAAGTATACAGAATTTGTATAAATTGCCCAACTGTGGAGTTTGCAGGGACACTTAAACTGGGCTGGCGATTCAGCTGGACAAGACCAGCATCTGTCTCAAGCAGTCTTTGAAGAAAGTGTCTAGCCTGGGCATTAATTAGCTGCAGCTTACCTCACTTTCTCACTGATGGCAGTGAGAAGCAGCAGGCTGTCAGCAGATTAATAAAGCTAGTCTGAATACAGCCTTGGTCGTCTAGGCAATTTCCTACTGATGTGTATTTCTACACGGAGAGGTCTCTGGAGTTGTTTTCAGACACCTTGCTTCTCTGGCTGATGGTTCACTGACACTATCGCAAAAGGGAAAAGGCACTGAAGTAACAGTTTTTCCTGAGTAAATGGAGCTAATTAAAAGATCATAAGAAAGCAGGAAAATCTTTAATATGTCATGTTTTTATCCTACCTAATTGTAAAAGCTCTTCCTGTCTTGACATGAGTTTATACAGATGTTTTGGTGCTGTAATGGTTTTTCAATAGTCTTTTTTTCTTAACGAAACCCAGCTTTTCTGAGTAACTGTCCGATGATGAATGGCAATGGTTATGGAAAAGAGAAAGCATCATGCCTGGTGAATGAAAAAAATTCCATTAGCACATTCAAAAGCTTATTATTATAATCAATTACAGTTTACTTTTTCCCCTAAAAATGCAAGATCATCCTGCAGAATGGCCTTTAAAATCTTTGATTTCACTTCAGCAGTGATGAAGCAACATTAACCTTTAGACTGTCGGTTTATCTGTGCATAAGTTAAGGATTTCTTAAGGGAAACAATCCTTTTGTGTAACTCTTAGAAAGGTTACACAAGCAACAGAAGATTTTAGGAGCAAACTCAAGAAACTGCAGAAAACCTTACACAATCCCTGAAGAGGGCATCTGCAGATTAACAAGGCCTTGATGTGGGGAGATGCTGTTACTTGACAAAACTGGGTATTCATCTGTAACAGGCTGGCATGTTTTAACCAAAGGGCAGGACCCTCTGCTCCTGTTAATCAGCGCTGCGCTGATGGAGCTGTAGCAGTTCATGCTGGTGGAGGTTTTTGGCAACGGTAAGCGCTGTGGTTAGGCAAAATACCCACCTGCACAAAGAGTGATTCCTGGCATCCTTGCAGCTCATTTCCCAGGTTAGTGTATTTCCAGACATTTGAAAGTTCCTTTCTCTTAATAGATGCTATTCATCATTATAAAAATAAGCATAACAGACGAAGCAGAATGGCCAGTTTTGCTCTAACGCCATTGACCTCACTGGATTTACATTAGAGAAGACTTTGGAGTAATAAATTTGCATTTGCACAATTACTAGGAACGTGCTGTATTTCCTCCCACCTGAGTGCTATCGATTTCCCGGGTGCCAGATCAGCACAACGCAGCCCCATGCAGCTGCAGTGGACCAGCTCCAGTGGCAGGAGCAGGGGGATGTGCTGGCCTTGCTGGCCCTGTGTCACAGCAGTGGTGCTGCCTGGACCGTGGGTGGCTTCTGCTAAAGGCCCACCCTACCCCTTTATTGTTACTTCATGAAGCACAAGGGAGGAAAGTCTGGAGCAGCCTCCTGGCAGATGCAGGAAGAGTAAAGTAGCCTAGTGGTCAATTCTTAAATGGAAGTCGGTATGATTATAAAAGTCATCGTGAGCTCAGTGAAAGCAGAGGGCAGGACTCAGAGATGCTGCTGGTAACTTCTCATCCTGGGTTTCCACATCTATCCTCAAGGGAAAATCGGAAGCCCTTAAGATGATTTTCTTTCCTGTAGCAGGGAGAGGGGCTGAGCCAAAATTTGGAAAGGTGTAATAAACGCTATGAGCTTCCCGGGACATAACAAGCTTGGACAGAGGTTTTTGAAGGACTGGGCAAGCCACAGGAATATTTAATTAATTGTGTATGGTATTTGGAGAACAGCTGTAAAGATCAACAGAGGAAGTATTCAATTTGTATGAAGAATGATGAAAGGATGCTGCCTGCATGTGTGGGTACAACAACCTACAGCTCTCACAGGAACGTGGGCACCTTGAGGAAAACGCTTTGGTTAGGGCAGTTAATTACTGCTATGTAATTTGACAAAAAAAGACTGAATTAAGTCAACGGAAATGGGATAGATGTATAGGCAGCCTTAAGACACAAGCCACACTTACAGAAACTTTTTTTTTTTGGAAGCAGATCACCCACCTGCCTCTTCCTTATGAAATGAGAGATCTTAAAGATCACTGAAGAGGAGGGACTCAAGAGCAACACATTTGTTAGCAAGTCATAAATTTGCAGGGAGAAAGTGAGGGGAGCAGAAAAAGAATGAACTTGAATTTCACAAGGGCGAGAGGCACCCTTGAACCCCAGCAGTTGCTCTGCTCATGGCAGAGAGCCATCAACTGGGAGATGCAAAGTCGCAAAGCAGCATCTGACAATGAAGTTCACAAGTCGTTAACCAGCGATGTAAAGATGTGCTCGACAGGCTGCAAGTTAAACGACCTCTCAGGTTTAACACTTAGTCTTCATGATATGCAGGAGAAACCTCTGAAGAGAGTAATTGGCCAAAAGGAAACGAACAATAAACCCTATGATGGAAGTCAGTGCTCCTGGGAACTTTTATTATTTTTTCAGTTAAATTTCTGTATATTATTATTTCTCTGTGTATAGCATGGATGAAAGATCCTGGGTGAACTGATGTCCTCTGCCCATCCTAAGAAGGCTGAAGTTAGAGGATGTTTCAAAGCAAGGTTGCTTATCCCCATAAACATAAATTCTTCATCTATCTGAAACAAAAGGTGTCCTTTCATGTTTGCACCACTCAACCTTTTTTTAAAAAAAAACATTTTAAAATACTTTAAATTTGCATTTTTTTCCTTTAAGATTTGACTTCTATTTCAAGCACATTAAAATTCTCCCCTCCACTTCTTTTCAGTCAAAACTCTTCACTGAATTCTTCTTCAGTTTATAAATAGTTTTGGTCCCTCTAAACCATCATTTTTATGACTTTCATATTTCTGGAAAAAAGACGCTGCTATTATTAGTCACCTACAGTCTTCAAGATATTACACAAAGTATTGTCAAACAACTTCTGTTCCACTATTACTGGGAGGACACCCTATTAAATGGATGTTTTTTTTCTTTGACCAGTCACTTCAGACAGGTTTCTCAACCCACAGTTGTGCAATCAGTTATGAAATTATTTTGAGGTTGAAAATACCCTTAGAGGAAATTTCCAGTTTGTTCTCACACGGTTGTGTGCTCCCAGCCACCCTTCTCTTGGCTGAGCCCAAATCACCACTTTCAGGTTCGCCAAGAATGACACCTGTCCACAGGTGAGATCCCACCCTAAAGGACAAATTGGGACATATTAAGTCAGGAAAAAGTTGTGTACCTGGTGCAGTATAACACGGGGACTTTAATGTTTCTGAAGCAAATGTGGTTTTATGGGGAGGAAGCTGTTTGGACAAGAGCTGTGACTCCCCATCGCTTTCCAGATGTATCTGTGCGTAACGTCTGGCTGGTGCCTCCCCTTAGCTCCACTTTCCTGCTCTTGCCACACCAAAGGTATAATTACAACCTATTGTCATCTGTACTTAAGTCAGGTTTAGAGCATAATTTTTAGCACATTAAAGATCTAAATAAAAGTTCTCCCTTCAATATATGATAATAGAAAAGGTAACAGAAAACAAATGTCTCCTAGAAAGCCAGTTAAATAACTTGTAATCTGGACTTCCTTGTGAAGTTAAATATGGGGCTGCAGCTCTTCCCTTCTCCATGAACACTCTGCTCTGCTGGCAAAAAGAGATTTCCTTAAGCTTTTTATCCAGTAAAATCACCTAACCTATCATTTTCAGGCATGGAATTTTTCTGCTCACACATGCTGTCAGTTGTTCTGTGGGGTTATTTCTCATGCAAACCAAAATAGTTCCTGATTTTAAATGTTCCTCAACCTGACTGTTCACATGATAAATGACATAATGGAGTCGCATTCGTTAGCACCAGAAGCAAACTCCAAAATAGAACCAGACAATTACTAAACAAACATTCTGTAATTATCTTTTCTTTCCTGACCAGCTGAACGATGAAGAAAGCGGCAATGTGTGGAGCTCATGATTAAAGCTGGTCATTTAGGCAACAAAAATTATTGGATTCAAGTGTATTTCATCAATCAGAGTGTGGAGGGAGCTGGTTTCAGCCGATGGGACCAATATTGTGGTGGGTGTTGATTGTTTTCCCTGTGTTGACTCCCACTGACTTCCCTTTTTATCCTTTTAATCTGTCTCCTACATCACTTCATGCAGCCTTCTCTGGCTTATTTTCTTCTACTTTGCATTAATAGTTAATTCCATTGGTTTTGGCATACCCTTGACCTTCAGCAATTACCAACACCTTGATATAAATCTTTGGACATGTCACACTATATACGACATTATACATGTTTGAATACTACATGGAGGTGTTCGCAAGTAGGCATATCCTCATAAGAACTGCAAGAGACTTTTACAGACCTTTGTTAGTCCTTCTCTGGAGCTTATTAGTCCATTATCTGGCAACATAATAGTCTTATTCTGAGGCACACCATTATTTCAATTACAGAATGATTATAATTAGTTTCTGCTTATTAGGACTTCATCACTTAGTCTACAGATGGGAACCTGTATAAATCTTAATTAAAAGAAAAAAAAATTCTTGTTGTTTAAACATGAGTTTAAGTACTATCCTACAAATTAAGGACAAGCTTAAGTGCTCTTTTACATATAGCGAGGGTAAAACCTATTTGATTACTTGCCCAAGCAAAAGAAACATTCCAAATGTTCAGGGAAAAACAGCTCAGAGATGTTGTATCTGCTTGTGAAAGAATTCGTGTGGCTTGGACTCTGGGCTGACACTGCTCAGTGTATCTCTGGTCCTGTCCCCAAGGGCCATGGCTACCTCAGAAATGTTGACTGTGGAGGTATTAGTTGGTGATGGAACAGCGAGGAGGGCTTGGGAGATTTTCTGCATGATGAGCTGGGGGCTGAGCAGCAGCAGAGTCCCTTCTGCAGGCTGGTAAAGCCAGGTCCTCCCTGGTGGTGGAGGGGCAGAGAGTTTAGCAAACATTTCATTTGTTGAATGAAGAAACAGTTTCCTTCAAAGTGAAGCACAAATTGTCACTAGGGAATATCCTGAAGGGAAGAGTCTGAAGTTTATTTGTTCAAAATATTCAGCATGTATGACAAAGAGTGAGGCACAGCCAACAGTTCAACAACTGCAATGCAGGGTGAAGTTTTGTCATTCCTGTAAGTATTTATGGCAGATATTATCATTAGTTTAACTCCCAATGAGCCCTACAAAGGGAGTGTTAAGCACCATGAAGATTTGCAGCTGTGTGGAACAGGGTCACTGGAATAGCCATCACAGAAGTCCTCGCTGGGGCTTGTTCTAAGTAGTGAAAAACCAAGCAAGGTGGATTGCTAGAGTCTTGCCTAAAGCAGCACTATGTGCACCAAGCGTAGCAGAGCTGGTGAATCCTGCAGGCTTCCTCATGTGCCTGCCTGCAGAGGACAGGAGCTGTTCCAAATGCCCAGGGAGCAGCTCTCCATTCGTCTCTCCTGCTGCAGCCAGGTGTGCTTGTACTTCTGGAAGCAAGGAGGTGAGTCCTTTGCATTTCAGTTGTATATCCAAAGGGCGTGTGCTTTTGCTGCTGCAGGTAGCATGTCATCTCTTCCTGAAACAATTCTCCAGGCATGAAGTAGATAAAATTTGGTGACACTGTGGATAAAATCAACTACTGCTAGTTTCTGTAACAAAACAAGGATCAACCCAGCCTTGCATTCAACACAAGGAAGAAGATTTCGTATGCAAAGCAATAATTCACAAGGAATCTGTTGTCCTCTTTCCATTAACCCTTAGCATTAGCCTAGAGAATGCGGAAGCCTTTCCTCCTTCCACCATTGTGCTTGGGTACAGTGTCCAGGGCTTTACTTGGTAGAGTGCTACCAGGCAAAGACAGCTCTATCTTATGTTGCTTTGTAACAAGGAGTGGATTAAGGATACAAGCACAGCTACTTCATCATTGTGACTTAATGACGTTCAGTAAATAAGAGCACTTTGAACTACTTTGGTTCCAAGAGCAAGGGGAGCAATGATTGATTAAATCTTCAGTGTCTAAGATCAGAAATAAAGTCAGGGGAATGCTGCAAAAGGCCAGGAAAACCGCCAGAAATATGGATTGAAAGTCACTTCGGGTGTTAGGGAGCCTCTCACCTTCCCAATGTCCAGCAAAAACATTTAATTTTTTAATAACTTTATTTCTCTTAATCAGTCAGTATCATCACAATCATTCTGCTGGTGGACATCATTCTGGTCTCCCCAATTTTTATATGCTCAGTACATTATGCAATATCTGATCACATATTACGGCTCAAGGAGCCGTGCCTTTCGGTTTGAAGATGCAACACACAAGTGGAAGTGCTGGAGCAGAGGTGGAATTGTCTATGTCCACCGTGGCCAGTGGTGAGAGCAGGGAGTGGCAGGAGCAAGCAGAGCTTCGAGCTCATGGCCAACCTGTCCAGTTGTCAGACACGCCAGGATGCCTGGGAGAACTGAGAATTTTTTGGCCTTGAAGATGAATCAAAAAAGTGGAAGCATTGGTCTAAGCCCACTTAAATCAAATTTTGGCAGTGTTGTCTTTTTTTCCGGTGAGTACCTCCCACCCCTGTTTCATGCTCAGTGCAATAAACAGTTTTTTAGAAGCCTTGTGCAAGGGGTGAATTGGTCAGGTCTTGAGAACAGCGTTATAAAATCAAAACTTAAGAAACTGCAAATATAAAAATCAATCAGCTTTTTTATTTCCTTATTTTTTGAAAATATCTCACTATTTTTTCAGATTGAATTGTTGAGTATGGCCCACATTAATTTGTTGGCGGTCTTTTTGCTGAAAAGTATTATCTTAGTGAAAACCAGAAAATTCTGCCTATTTCTGCATACAAATTACTGTTTTCATCTGTGATTTTCTAACTCCCAAGGGAATTAATGAGTAAAGAAGAGCTCTTCATAACGCATGTGTATATGTGTGTATGTTTGTATATAGATATTATATCGTTTATTTATTATTTATGTTGCAGGAGCTTATTCAAAACATCAATCTACCTTTTTTCTTTGAAAATACTCATCTACAAAAATTACTGACCTGTCTCTCCATCTTGCCCCTTTCAGTGACAGCTCAGATCTGGTTTTGTGACCCCACGGTGGGCTCCAGTGCAATGTCCCAGCCCGTGCCATGCATGGGCTGGGAGCTGGAGACCCTGATTCATTCTCACGGTTCCAGCTGCTGGTACCTCTGAGACCTGTTGTACAACACCAGGTAAGTCATTTAACTCCTTGTGCCTGCTCTAGCCCTCCGCTGCAGCAAGGCGGTGAGGAGAGGCACTCAGACACCCGTGGGATGCCGTCCACAGCCCCCGCAGAGGCAGACCTGCCTGTGTGCTGCACCAGCACCACGCGGCCCCGAGGACAGCCTCCATCACTCCCCAGTGAGCCGGGACCTGAGATTTCAGCATCCTGCTGGCAATGCCAGTCTTCTGAGGTAGCAAGACACACCGGGCTCTTTTGATTAAAAATAGGTCAAGATTTAATTGAAATGAAGATACATTTTCAGATGTGCAGAAATTTGAACCAGCATTGAACCTTCCTTTTTTTTTCCTCCATTTGATGCTCATTATTTGAAAGATGTGCAAAACTTCTGGATTTCTGAAGTCGGTGGTGACCCAATAATGTAATGAAGATCTCCCCTCACTGCCCTCTCCCCAAAAAATTTCCTGCAGTTTTATTCATCATGTCACACATCACTAAGTAAACATCCTCCTTCCCGTCACTGGCCTGATAGAGGCTTACTGCATTACTGTGTAAAGCACAAGGATCATGATATGAAATGCAATATAGAGGAACAGGCAATCTCAGTATCCTTGAGGTATCTCTGCCAGGAGCATGGAAAGCAGTTCAATTTCAGGTGTAATGAGATGAATTCATGAGTCACTTTTATTGAACCTTTTGTGATTTTGCTGTTATCTCCAACAATTACAAGTCTTGACTAATAAACAGTGTTATTATATATAATAAGAAACGTTTCCATGTCTTTGTGTGCAGAGTGGCTGGAGGGGGTAGACTTCAGGATGATTTTTTAAATATTTTACAATTAGATGACCAGGTGTTAGCGTGCAGACCTGTTTGGTGGAGGCTTCCAATCATGGCTCCTTAGCAACTGAAGTAAAGTTAAATTAAATTGATGAATGATGCTCTAAAAAAAATGAACAACTCCAGCAGAGAGATTAATCTGTAATGCCCTTTTACGAAAGATTTACGGGATGTGATGTGCATTTGCTATCTGCCAAGTGCAATTCATCACCTGAGTACACAAGCTTTGCAAAACTGTTTTCTGATGAAGTGTAAAGTTAGATCTACTCACCCTTCCCAGATGGTGAGGGAAGATCTACCCCTTTGTTAAAGCTCTTCCTCTCGCCCTGGCAGCAGCCCTTGGGAGTCCTGGCCAGCTTGGGAGATGGCAAAGCCGTGTCACTCAAGGCTCAGGCCAGATCTTGGGCTCTGGGACATCGTCTCCTGACACCCCCAGCTCTGATACTACAGAGCAATGCTCTCCAGCACCAGTTTCTGCCACGCTATTCCACTTCTCATTGTTCACAAGATGTTAAACTTATAGACAAAACAAAACCACAACCTCCACCCCCCAAACTGTGTTTTATCATTTCTACTCTGTCCTTTCCCTCTCCGTTTAATTAAAACCATAGTTTGAATCCAGTACATAGAAGACATTGAGACCAAACATTAATTTTTTGGTGGTGAGAGAGGGTCTGCTCCCTCCACTCAGAGGGTCAGGCAGCATGTCCCTGCCACCTATGAGCTGGTCCTCCATGTAGGCTTTCATGTCGGGCAATGCTGAGACAGCCCAGCGAAGGGTGGGGGCTGTAGGAACAAGGTTTGGGGTGGACCTCATGTGCACAGTGAGGTGATGCTGTGCCTGCCTTTCCGAGTCCACCCTGGAAGCCTGACTTTGTGTACCTGGAGAAGGGGATCAAGATTCAGGCAACACAAGGCTGCAGGTGCTTTATCTGGGCTGAGCTCCCCAACCATTTCCACGGCTTTCCTCTGGACTATCCTGACATGTCACTACCCTGCCGTGACTTCCAGATCCTTCACAGTGATGTTGCTAGTAAAAAGCTATGTGTTTTATACCCTCCAGTTCCCTTTTCCTTTTCACTGATTGCTTTATATTGCAGGCAGTCCTTCTGACATGTGCACTTAATCAGTTTGTGACAGGAAGATGGTTCAATGGGCAAGCTCTGAATAAACAGCAAGAGCCCAAAATTGGAAATAGGGATTGCTCTGCTAAGCACAGTTCTGGTGTCCTGGCTCCCACTATGGCCAGAGGAAAGTAAGAGAGTAATTATGAGTTATGTTTCTTCTGCACTTCTGTTAGTGTGAATCTAGTTTATGCATCAGAAAGGAAAGGCTTTCCAAAAAATACTTCATTGTTCTGCAAATTCTCCTTTTCCATGGTGATGTCCAATTTCTTTCTGAATTGTGCTTGGCTCTTGTCCTCAATAATTTTCAGCAGCCTTGTATTTCATGGGGCATTTATACACTGGCTGTAAAATCTTTTGATGGGCTTTAAAAGGTTGGATTAAAGGTTTTGACACCCATGAACTACGTGCCAGTTGGCTGCCAGAGCTTTCTAGCTTCATTCCCTTCTGTTGTGGCTATCAAGCAAATTCTTGCTCAGAGAAAATTTCCAATTAGTCTTGAGGGTAACAGTGATTCTCAAAGTATCTTCAGTCTCTTCATTTTTCATAAACACTGAAACAACAATCCTAGGCTGGCCTCCATCAGATCAACACATCTACTCCCATGGGATTGCAGTCTCAATCTATGCCAAATGCTTTCCCCTGAAGCCAAATACATTAGAGATGAAAGCAGCCACCTCCAGGTTAGTTATTCCATCTCCATGTGAACTAGTCCATCCTTAGGTTAAGTGGTTCACTTGCTTTCCCAGATAACAGAGAGCTGAACTTTATAACATGTTCTCCCCTCTCCCTCTTCACAGATTGTATAGCAGGACTTATCCATGCTTCTTATTCTTCAAGTGTAACCCATAGACTAATGAACAGGTCATTCATCTCTTGCCTTTCATGACAAGCCTCTGTGATCTTTCCCTGATATGGACAATGACTTACATTTGCCAGTAGCTGTGCAGAGAAATAGATGCCCATGGAGTATGCAGCCAAAACCTTCTTTCTGGTTTAAAAACACAGTATTTCTAGTGTTATTTGCCCAACAGTCTGCAAAATGTCAGGCTATGGGTCATCAAAGAAGTACAGGAAGCCCAAATGATCCATGGATTTGAGTGGATGTGTTTCAGTGCAATGTTCCCCTTGTTCTGTTGATTTTTAGAAAATGGCATAAAATGTTCCTAGATTTCTTGTGAACCCCAAGAGAAGAGTTTGTGGCTCCCTCTCACTTTTAATGTTAACACCCTGTTTTGTCAATTATCAGGCCTATCATAAAGATGAACCAATAACCAAATTCTATTTGACACAAAAGGGTCAGTACATGGGTGAGCAGTAGGGGTACAAGCAAATCAATCAGATCATACATAATTGACATCAATCCCACTGACCCCAACAACAACCACATGACCAACAATGGGTGGAATAAATGGTGAAATGCAGTCTCCCATAGAAGGGATGAGAAACAACTGAGTCAACAAGCCAAATACATAAGACCAAGGAAGCCACACACTGAATCTCTCCACAGCCCGTGTTTACAACAGCCAGACCTGACTAGAGCCCAGTCCCAGGGAGGCAGGAGGTCCTTCCCCAACAAGGAACTCTGCACAGGGCATCCACCTCACAGACAGACACTGCCCCTGCCTGCAAGTGGTCCCAGCTTTTATCCCTCAGTGGGACACCTGACCTCTGGTTACTGAATACAGACACCTGGGGCTCCTTTACCCAATGGCTCTGTCTGCCAGAGCTGCACCCTGGAGGGAAGCCTAAAGGCAAACTCACCCCCCCTCAACCTTATTTTGGGGCTTGGGGTTGAAACCCCAGCATTTCATACCCATGAATTGTGTTTGTAATGTTTTAGATATAGAACCCTATTTCCCTCCCTCCATGCTGTCCTCAAGCTCTTCGGGCAGACAGCAGCCCTACCATGCCTGGGTGTGATGCTGGAACTTACCTTCCTTCAACGAAGATGGTTTCTAAGTAAAAGTATACTTGGAGTAATTATAGACTTATTGAATCAAGTCTTTAACTCAAGAGGTAACGTGTGCTGTATTTTATATAGAAAACAATTTTCCCTGCCAGATGAAATCTTAGGGCAGAGTGTCTCTTATTTTATATAGCTGCTTGGGCATTTCTCTATCGTGGGATTAATGGTGATGGTGTAATTTAGATTCCGTAACAACGTGAGACAGATGGATTTACAGAGTTATCAGTCTAGCCACATACAGGCGGCTTTCCTTTAATTGAATTTAGTGCTGAGGAAAGGAAGAACTTGATGAAAGAAAGTCCTCTCCACCTGCCTTGAGAATAAAGGTCCAGCTGAGGCAGGACCAGCACACTTCACCTTTATTGCCAGTGCAGGCAGTAACTTGGTGTGATGGCAGAGAACAATGTCAGGCACACTGTCACAGGGCAGGAGTGAGGTGCACTGCCTTGTGGTGCCCATCGTAGGGCTTGAGCTGAATGGCAAGACTTTGTGAGGCAGTCCAAGGGGAGCTTATAGCCCACCGGGCAAGTCTGTACTGGAAGCGTATTTGTTTGCACCACCTAATCTCTTAAAGAAACAGGGCAGGGCAGCGGGATCATATGATTGATATCCATCTCTCCCGTTCCTGTGGTTACACAAACTGCTGACCACTTTTAGTCTGATTTGAATCATCGCAAATCAGCTCGAACATAATAGTGACTTCCTACAAGTTTAGGAGAAATAGCTGACCAGTAGAAAAGAGAGAAGTGTTAATGGTCCCCTGAGGGGGAGGATATGTCAAATACAATGACAGGACAGTATGAGTCTGGGGCTGTCAAGCTGAGACCTTGAGTGGGAAAGGACCGTCTCCCTAACCAGAACCAGCTTCTCAGCTTTACCCAGTGCAGCAGAAATGCCAATATCCCTGCTGCCTCACTCAGAGCCTGGCCACCCTCTCTTTTTTCTCACTGTGTTGGCAGGAGATTTGCGAGTACATCACCATGTGCCATTTCAAGCTTCATTTGAATAAGCGTCCCATATAATAGACTTTTATAGCTCTCTTTCTGTGAATTCTAAATTAACGCAACTAATTAAAATGTTCCAAAGTTTTATGTAAATAACTAATTAGCATTTGAGAAGGAATAGTAAATTCACAGATGGTTGTGCTCCATTCAGGGCCCACTCTGCTCTCCCTGGCTGTAGCCAGTGCCGTGCTGGGCCCCTGGTACAACACCCTCCCCGGCAGGAGCAGACTGCCCAGGTTTCACCCTGCGGATGACCCAACACCAACTGCCCCACCTGCCGGCAGCAGGAACTCTGTATCTTGCAGGATTAGTCCTATTCTTTATGTCCCTGACACCAGTGCTTGCAAGAGTAAGGAGAGGAGGGATGAGAACCTCAAGGAAGATGAGGCCTGGGCACAGTTGAAGAGGATGTCTGAGCTGTGATTTTCAGTGTTTCTACTGGTGTTGCTCTGTTGGCCCAAGGATGTTCCTCTACAAAGCCTTACTCAGAGATACCTTCTAGGTGCACAAGCTATAATACTTACCACAATGCATCTGAACCTCAACACTCCTGGGTTCCAGCCCCAGAGCTGCCACCGAGACCCTGGAAGATGGTTCTGTTACTCAAACACTGTTCCCAAGCATCACAAGAGGCTACATAAGCTATGTATTTTCTTTTCTCATAGGACTGGGGCTAGCTGACATCTGTAGCACACTGGAGAGACTCAGGGAGAGGTGGCACAGGAGTAATACCTTCTAAGAATGGGGAGGTTTCAAAAATAGATCTACACCTAATGCTGACTACTGTCCAGGCAGAAGTGAGAAGAGTTTCACTTCTTTAACATCCAGACTCTCATATGTATCTGGAGCCTTATATTTGTATAGCCCATAGCATCCCACACATCTAAGTGCTATTACAGAAAAAAAAAAAAAAGAAAAAAAAAACAAACAGAAACGAAACACTAAAACCTACAAATACAAGGAAAGAGTTTACAGAAGTGTCTAGCTGGAGTTTGTTTGCTTTGGAAGAACAAGATTATCATCAGAGCAAATGGGGGGGATGGCAGGGGAGGAGGAGGAGATCATTTTCCCCTTCTATTGAATAGGTCCTACACAACCACCTTCACCTGTTTTAAGGGCAGCTCTGAGTGTTTGCACCTTTTGCTTGCAGAGCTGCAAAGACCTGTGGGAGATGGAGGTATTATGAAAACCTGCTTCGGGGCTAAGTAAGGCTTTCTAGTGAATTTGAGCCAGATCTTCAGTGGAAGAAGATGAGCTTGGGAAGATTCATGTTGCTAGGACAATGCTGTTTAGCCAAAGGGAAATGGAGGGAGTAGAAGCAGGAGTCAGCAGGGAAATCAAAGGGTGAGCTTTAAGGGACGGATTGAAAGAAAGAAGTGTGCAGAGCTTGGCTATTTGAATGTGTTGAATTTAAAAACAGGCATGTGTTTTTCAGATATATTGCTAGGGAAAAATCTAAAACTACAAGATTAAGTAAAACAGTGAAGCTGGGGGGGGAAGAGAGAAGGAACTGTGCTAAGTATGCCTCTTGTGTTGCCTTATTTGCAGTCTCTGCCCAGGAAGAATCCCCCATCTCTCTGTTTATAGATGCAGCAAACTCCTGCAGAGCAGGAAGATGCAAGCTCTCAGTCTCGTTTTCCAGCCAGTGTTTCTCTCACTGACAGCAGCCTCCAGAGGCTGTGAGCTAAGCTGGGTGTCCAGAGGGCAGCCTGGCTGTGCTGCAGGGCTCTGGAGGCTGATGTGGAAGGGGAGCAAACCCAGAAGATCCTCGTTACCACATCCCTACCCAGATCTCACCTATGCTGCTGCATCATGCTTGTGGAGCACAAGGCAGGTGAGCACACAGCATCTCATCCCAAGCATCAACTCACCACGTTCCCAGGCAGAGCATTTGGCTTTTTACCTGTCACAAGAGGAAAGTTGAGAGCAGCCTGTTGATGCTGTGTTTCTTGAATCCATAAGCTCTGATATGAGCCCTCCCTAATTCTGGCTGCAGCATGTTCTGAACTGACTGCCTGCAAGAAATGAGGGTCTGAAATCACTGCTCTTCCCCGCCTGAGGCCCAGGTGGGCTGGGGGTGCTTGGCAGGGGACAGGCTGCCCCTGAAGCCCCCAACAATTCAAAATAAACCCAGAAAGGGCAACTGGCAAGAATTCAAGATGCAGGGGTAAGTCTATAAGCAATCAACTGTGGCAATAGGTATTTGGAAAATCTGAGGAAGCCTTAGGCTGAAATATTGGCAGGTGCCTTCCCTTAAGGACACAGCACACTGAGCCTTTGGCGCCTGGGGTCTGGGTGCTGCACGTGTACTGGCCCTGTGCCCGTGCGGCCCCTCCTGCAGAGGTAACCCCTAGACCACAGGGTCTCTCGGTGAAGTAGTGTGCGTGCCAGCTGATAATGACCAGCAGCGTGATGTATTTCAGCATTCATTGCTAAGTGGTTCTGCCTAGAAAATTGACTTGAAAATGTGTTTCAGTGTGTGCCAGATATTCTCATGCTAATTTCTCAGCCAAAACCTCCCATGTGGTGTCCAATGTGATATCAGTAACTCAAAAGCAGGGGAAAATGAAGCCTCTATCTGCTTTCAAGCAATTTATTCTCCTTTTGTCTTTTTACATCCAGCAGCTAAGCAAATTACAGGGATTAAAATACAAAAGACATTTAACTTTTTAACTGTAATTTCTTAGCTCCTGGCAACAGAGTAATGAAAAAAGAAGAGAAATTAAGAAAAAGAATTAAAACCCAAATATAATTTCTAATGATTAAAACACAAATAAAATTTTGACTGATTAAAAGGAAGAGGACCTGTTTGAGCACAAAGAAACAGCAGCAGGCTTCAGGATTCAAGTAGCTGTAATCAGCTTCTATTTCACATTAAAAAAACCAAAGGGGAAAATTTCTGCTGGTGATTACTTTGACCGTATTTCTGATATACTTCATCTGTCTCTTTATTCAAGCTGCTTTTAATTTTATTGGCTTTATCTTAATTCTACTTTTCTCTTCCTCAAGTCTCGAAGGTTATCCAGCCCTTTGAACTGATTTCTGACATACTCTGTGGGAGGTACGGTGCCCATCTGGAGAGCATGGGAGATGAAAGGTCTCTTACACTCTTTTTCCAGGAGGGCTGTAATACACAGAAGTTCGTGACTATGTATGAAGTCAGTGACAGAGCTGAGAATTATCTCAAGTCCTAATGTCCAAGCCAGAAATAAGAGAAGATACACTACCATTTATTCCTCAGGTGCAGTAGATCTTAATGTAATTCTAAGCTCTGGATTCTCCAAGCAGCTGCTAGACTTAGACTGTTATTTTGGCACTTTTTTTTTTTATGATCCAACTTTTCAAAACAAAACTCAGAGGAAAAATTCAAAACCAAACAAACCACTTGTCTAAATTCTTTCAGCTTCCCATTGCCCCACCATAACACAGCTCTCTGTAAAAGAGATGCACACTGCACACTTATCTCTGTTTTTAATGGTGAGAGCAGAATCGGTACCAGGGTTTAGGCATACACAAGACACCTGCTGGAAAGATGCATTTCCTAAAGTTGCTTCCCTCTGTGAATTCCAGAGCAAGAAAGCTCCTGACTAAATCCTTTCCCGTGTGCTCAATATTTTAGTTGTTGCAGTATCTATTTCAGGTGTTCATTGTGGGGTTGGAACAGGGGTATTTGGACAACTCACAGCAATTTCTCACGACAGTTCAATAGACTTTGGAGAGTTTTAAAATTTTGACTTCCTATGAATGTGTGATTTAAGAATTTGAGGACTCCATTAACACCCATGTATTGATGATAGTTTTCTGTAGTTCTCAGTCTGAGATATGCACATGCATATAGGAGAAATCCCTTTCACAGATAACTAACCTAAAAGGAGATTCCTTTTCCTTCAGCTTTCTGCCAGGCAAAAGGCTTCACCGACCCCATTCTCTACTGGATTTTCCTTACTGATACACCAAGACAAAGAAAAGGGCACTCCACACATCCAAAGCAGCGGAGGTAGCTGCAATTGCCTCAGATCCGAGGGTGACCTGCAAAGCCTTGCTCCTGGGGAGGATGCAGCAGAACAATGTCATCCTTGTTTGCACTCATTTAAATCAGTGCCCGGAGTCTTTCCTTCCCCCTGCGCAGCACGTCCCCCGCACAGGCTCACAAAGAGCCGTATTCATCAGTGAGCGGCAACTAGTTATAATCGTTTTGAAAGACAACAGGCTGTGCCAGCTCTACCAAGGCTTGTTTTAAAGAGTTCGCCCTTCCTTGCTCATGCAAGCCCGGGGTTGTCTCGGCTGACTCCTGTACGTGCAGATGGGTTTGAGGCTCTAAGGACCAACTGGGGCAGTTTCCATGGAGCAAAAAAAACCTCCCTGGGTCAGCAAGTCCTGCTGAAGTGGTTACATCCCCTGTGGGAGCTCCACGACTTCCATCCCGGGAGCCATTTGGTTTTGTGCCCACGTTCCTCCCACGGACAAGCTGCTGCACAACCTCACTGCTCCGGGTGGGGTGAACCTTCTTTGCACTTCCAGTCTCAATTTATTCATGGCCAGTTTGCTACCATTTGTTCCCATGCCAGCACTGGCCATTAGCTAAAATAGCTCTCCTCGGGACTGGATTTATTCATTTCGGTGTAGGGAGCAAGCAGCAACTTGCAGCTTTCATTTCACGAGGATGAGACCTAAGGTGCTTTAGTTCTCCTGTTGCAGAGGCAGTGTTCGATCTTCAGTCCTCTCTGTTACCCTTCTCTTCAGCTAAACTCAATTTACCTGCCCTAATCTGCCCAGGACAGGCTGACAGGGATGATCACAGCTGGGGTGATTGCAGCCTGGCTTAGCCCAGATGCCAAGGATGCAGCTGCAAAAGCAAAGACTGAGCCAGCCATGGTGATGAAGTCAAGGAGGAAAGAGAGAGATCTGAGCAGACTTGGGCTGAGGAAAAAATTGATTATGTGGTGATGTGAAAACACTGAGACATAAAAGAGCCAACACATGCTTAATTACCTCTTGTCAGTCAATCTTAACATAGACACCAGGGTTGTCCTGCCTTTCCTTTTTTCCCTTCCACACCACATATCTGCACATTCTCCATCCTGTCCTGTTCTTCCTGTGTCTTTCCCACCCTTCCTCTTGACACTCTCCTTTTTTATTTCATTCTGGAAAAGTCTTTCACAGGCCCATTCTGGACTGTACTGGGAGGCTGGTTGGAGCTTAGAAAGGTGATTGCCTTCTCAAAAGTCATCCCCGTCATCCACCAAATGCTCTGAAGGCAGCTAAGGAAGAACTTTAAACAGGTTTAAACTGCTAGCTGTGCTTCTGAGCTGCCAGGGGGCTCTGTGTGGGCTCCTGTTTGCGAGTAAATTCCCTCCCACTCTCATCAGAATCCAGAGGTGCCCAGGGTGTTCCCTGAAACTTTGGTTCAAACCAAAAGCATGATTGTATGACATTCAAACCAGCAAAGGCCATTACTTCTAGTGCACATACATACAACAACAAGTTCAGTTCCTGAAGTACAGACCCCTAAACCAACCTCAGCCTCATCGGACTTCACAAGTTAAATCACCTTCTCCCAAATACCTCCTGTCTCCCAGTCTTGCATCCCTCTCATGAAGTTCAGCAAGAGCCAGCCCCCAGCAGAGGTGGTTTCTGTGGCAACTCTAAAAGTCAACCTTTGGATGATCCTAGGACTGCACATCTTCCTCCCATCGAAAGGACCAGGTACTTTAAGTGAAGAGATAATGGACAATCATAAATTGCTCTATGTTGCAGTAGTCCCTGTTGCTGCCTGGGAGATGCATTTGTCACCTAGCAACGACATAAGGTGACGAGGAAATAACAGAGTTTTAATCTAGTGGCCATGAGTTAACATCTATCAGAGACCAGCCTCCCAAGTCCACAGATGAGGTGGATATAATTGATTGAGGAGGCAAGAGATACCAAACTTTTTGTCAGTAAGTTGATGAGGGGAAGGAGCAGGGGTTACCTTTCATGTGTGTATATACATATGTGTGCATATATCTCCTCCTGTAGGAATGAAAAAAAAAAGTCTAGAAAAATCCTTCAGACTGAAGATAACCTTCAGAACAGAGCTACCCAGAAGATGAGTCTCTCAGTATTGCTAAACCCAAAATCAGCAATGTCACAGTAGGCAGGGAGCAGGCAGGAGGGGTCACAGCCCTCTGTGAGTTTTGGTGCAGAGCTCCTCTGGGCTTTCGGTGTCGGGTCCTGTCTGCCTCAGAGCAAGTGCTGGGGCTTTTTATGACATTAATGTATTCAGGCTGCTCAGCAGATCATAGACAGAGTTTTCCTGCTGAAGCAGCAGCTCTTTTCAGTACTGGGATCACACCTGAAGCAAAAGACAGGGCTGTTTGTGGACCCCCCCTTAGCCAACTCTCTCTCCTCTCGGCATTGTCACTGAGAATGCAGGGACAGGCGCCACAAATTGCCACCACCACTTGAAACCTCTGTATGGAGCCAACCAGCAGAAAATGTCAAAGTTTGCCTGGATGCCAGGAAGCTGAGCAGTGGCAGAATTCAATTCTTCCCCTTTTTTTCTAGAAATATACCCAGAATAGATGCTATGTGTTATTTTTCAGTACCAAGAGCTCAACATGGTACCTGCCCCCTGAAATACTGGGAATGATCCATTCGGTAGCTCTAAATTGGAAGTACTCTGGGTGCTGGCATGAGGAAAGGAATTGTGAGAAGAAGAAATCTGAAATTAGTTCACTGATTGAT
This sequence comes from Athene cunicularia, assembly GCF_003259725.1. NCBI lineage: Eukaryota > Metazoa > Chordata > Aves > Strigiformes > Strigidae > Athene > Athene cunicularia. The sequence goes on along the minus strand of NW_020799110.1, from coordinate 13,062,580 downwards.
GACCTCTTTGAAGCCTGAAATTGTAAGAGTCACAAGGTTCCCAGCAAGGCTGTGCACATTTTTATATTGCAGGAGCTTTTCTTTTAAGAAAACAGCTAAGAAAATGGTTTGGCAATTTACTGTTGAACAAAATTGAAAAGGATTGGTCTGAACCAGGACACCAGCATGTTCAGATCATTTGTACTGTGTAGCACGTGTACTTCGCACCATTATGAGAGATGGTTTCTCAGAGGACATCATTTCAGAGGCTTGCCTTTAATTAGTAGTGAGCTGAAAGTAAACATTTGAGAACACCAGGATTTGGACTGGGTTTATGCAAAACTTTAACAATAAATAACAAACCTGGGTTGAGTATATGTACCAGAGTTGGTTAGACTTCTTGACCTTTTAGTTGAAGCAAAGCCACAAAGGTATATCTCAAGAGTAGCTTAGCTTTGTCAATCATTACTGAAGTAATGGCATCACAACATAATGCTTAACTTCTAGAGTGATGGCTAAACATATTCACGGCAGCACCCTTTGTGTTAAATCTGGAAGAACTGTAGTTAATGGTGCATTTCAGCCACGGGCTGTAAACTTCAGTGACAATCTATTACTGACTGCTGAACAAACTGGGATTGTCCGTTCTGCAGTGATCAGAGCTACGGTGCAAACCGTCTTCCACCCTGTTTAACTACGTCATCTGGATGTATCCATTAGGATCAAACTGGTCCTTACATTGTGCGATAAAATTTGTACCCCTTATGAGAACCATTGGGGATGTGTGTTTTTTCAGATGTGTTCTCCTAGCAAACCAACCAGCTGTACAACAGCAGTAGAGGTGCTGGTGGTGGTTGTCTCAGGCTGGGAAAAGTTTCCCTCATCCTCGGTGCACATGTTTGAGGTGGTAGGCACAGCGCACAGGAGATGTCTGGAGGTAGCTCTGCTATTTCTGTAATGCCAGAGTGGCAGGTGAAAGCAACCCGTGATGAAAGCGTGGCCTCACAATACAGTCTCCAGTGATTCTTTATTCGTAGCAGGTCCTGTTATATAGAGCTGTGGGTTAATGTGGAACTAAGCTTCAGCAGCAGGAATTTGTAAACAGCTATGAAAATACTGAAACAACTGCAAGGTGCTGACCTTAAACTAGTGTTCCTTTAACTTCTAGCAGCTGTTTGAGTGTGTCCATGCAAACCCAAATTCATTCCCTGGCTAGCGGTAATTTCTGAAGCGCGGGAAGCCATTGGGTAGCATGTTCTCTGGCTGAAGGCATGATGTGCAGAGGAGTTTTAAAAGCTCCAAATTACAGAGGGTAAAACACTGCTGCAAACAAAGCTCTTCCCATGTTTCACCTGCTAGTGATGCAGAGACCCGGAGCTTTGTGTTTCGCTTCATGGATCACAGGAACAGGAGTTCTGTGTTTAACCTTCTTTCAGGTAACCAAACCCTTCACTGGTACCAAGCAGATTTTAGGGATTTCTTGGGGGGAAGATTTCAATTTCTGTAGAATTTAGTCATCATCCTTTTTATTTTTGGGGGAAGAATTTTTTTAAGGACCTGATGATTTGGGAAGAATTTAATGTTCACAAAAAATCCAATTAATGCAGAGCAAACATGACAGCCTTAATCTTTTATTCTGTCTATGGCTATTGAAATGGAAGAGCATGGGTCTTCAGCAGCACAAGTGGGTGTTTGGCTGCTTTGATAGATTACTGCCTCAGAGCAGATGCACTTTGCTGCAGTTTAGCTACGCTAAGGTAGCTCTGCTGAGATAGTTTGAAGGATGATAAAAGAGAGTCCAGAGGTTGTCATTCAGCCATGAAGAATACTCAAGGTACATGTAATCATAGCAATCAGCTGTCTGGTTTTGACCTGTTGTTCTAGTAATCAGTTGAAGTGCAAAAAAAAATTAAAATATTCTGCACCAGGGTGCATGTGTGACATGGCAAAATAGCTAAGTTTTTAAAGGACATGTCTGTAAGAGTTGAAGCTTCTATCTTTTTCTCTATTCCTCACTTGGGTTTCAACCGCTCATGAAATTTCATAGATAATGTTTTATATGAAAGACTTATTGCACCTAAAGACCTCTGGCAAAACTAGGGACCAAAAGGCAGTGTGTGCACAGGATCAGACACGTTACAGAGATTTGTGGGGTGATTTCTTGCTCTTTAGAGTCACATAAGCTTTGCACAACAAAATCCTTACAAAGAAGTCCTGTTAATTAGAGACGTACTACGAGGTCTCTCAATTACACATATTTGATACAGATTTCTAATATATATAGACAGAGCTTTCCAGTTTGCCTCAAAGAAAGTCAGAAATCTCTATGTGTTTTGGATATATGCAGAAGGAAATCCAAAGTCATGATTTACATATTACATTCTAATAGTCTTCTCCAAGAAATATATCTAAATTCTTCCATCTTGCTCATTCTGCTTACCAGTGTTAATGCAATTCTTTCCTGATCTGAAGTTTTCTGTAGCAAAGTCGGGCAAGTGTTACAACACAAGTCAGCCAAAAATTGTACTGAATTTGATTCAATCATCATGATGAACCACAGCGGTTACTTTTTCCCCAAATAATCTGAAACTGAGGTTAAGATCAACAAGGCTTGCAAAAATAAACTTGCTTGAGCAGAGAGTAGAAAATATACCTGAAAAACAAGTTTCAGGTTCACATATTTGCAATATCTGAAACCTGACTCTGGAAATGATGCACTTTACTATCTGAAAACAAGAAAATGCTGGCTAGAGCACATGTCTGGTCAAATCAGCTCCAATTTACAGCTACGTTCACAATTAGATACTGGAAAATGATCTACAGACCAAGAATTTGGTCACGGGACAGTTTCAGCAGACATTTCTGAATAGCAAATCCCAGTTCTGTAAACATGTCTCTGACACCTGCTTGTGTCTCCTTGATTTTGTCCTTCTCTCTTTCACACCAGAAGAAATGCTTTCCCCTTGGCCTAGTTTTCATCTGCAAACTATTGAGCTTATTGAGCTCTCTCTGAGGTTATCCACTGGTTTCGATACAGGTTAGCTCAGATCAGACACACAGAGGCGAGAGCTCAGCCCTGTGGTCTCTAGGGAGAGGTCTGGTTTTCATCCCTGCAGGAGCTAGCACCTGCATGGCTCTTCCTCTCCAACCTCCTGCTCTAAGATCAGTAATTAGACTGGTAAATTATAAAAAAAACCAACACATATCTGCCCTCTCTGATTTACATGTGTGTTTTCAGTTAGCAGACTCTGAGTCGGACTGTGAGCTTGGCGAGAGGTGAGTGTGGCTCTCCGTTTTCTCACCCGTGGCTGCTCCTACCCTGGGCTCTGCCGGGGATGCTGTGCTCCTGCCCGGCACGCTGGCGTGGCAGAGGAATGAGGGCTTCCAGAAAAGGGCCTTTTAGTTTTTTGTCCAAAAGAGGAAAAGGAGGCTGGCAACCCTTTGGGTTTTCAGCAAAAACACACGTGGCAGGTGCCAATACTGGAAGGCAAACCAGTTGCACACTGCTTCCTGTATCATCTTCATCGGCTCCCATCTACATAAGGAAACTTTTAATAGGGTTCCCTTGATGGAGGAAAACTTCTCAATCCTCTATTTGCTTTTCTTTGTGTTGGTAGACATGTGTTGGAGCCAGTATTGTCCCCTCATGTGGGACTGAAAGTCTCTTTTATTTTTCCCTTGTTAGGTGCATCAGGCAGAGCTACGAAAACTTTAGCAGCTGGTATGTGTGGTAAGTTTCAGCTCTATCTTAGAGGGGAAACTGGCAAATAATATTCTTTGATGGATATATGTAGAGAAAGGCATTAAGAGAGACTGATAGCTAGAGAGCATTGCTCCTGGGCTGTCCCTGTGTTCTGTCTTTACTGACTAATGGGAATCATTTATCCATATCCTCCTCACTGTATGCTGACAACTGAGCTGGGCAAAACCGATGAATGATTTCATGGAGAAATGTTTGAATTGCCAGCCAGCACTCAGCGCTGAGCACTCAGCACTGAGACATTGGTTTCCAGGGACTTTGATCATGTCCAGTACACTGATGGGGAAACCGCAACGTTTAACAGCTATTTGCAAAAGATGTTAATGAATATGTTAATTTGAAGACATGCAGCCATCTGTCGGTGCTGCCCGCAGATGGTGATGGTACTGTTCCTCCCCTGCTGCCTCTGCCGCAGGTTCCTGATGTTGTTTATCCTGGCCTTGCTCCTGTCCTGCGGGATCTGCTGCTGCCTGCAGTGCTGGCTGAGACGGCGGAGCTGCCTCCCCCACCGACGCACCCTGGCCGTCTTCGCGCTCAGCAGCTCGGATGCCTTTTGTGGTTAGTTCTCTCCCGACCTGCTGCAAGGTCCTGCTGGCCCCGGCAGCCTTCCCGTGGCCCATCCATAGCCCAGTAAGAAGCAGCCAGGCTAGAGTGGGAGCCGGGCTGCAGGTGGGTGTTGTGTTTCTGGTGAACACTGGGGTGCTCATCTTGGGCACGCTGAGGGGATGGACTATGGACTGAAGGGCTTAAGCAAGCCACATCCACTTTTCCCCAGCTGTACCTTCAGCTGAACTCAGTGCTGTCCCTGTGTGTCCGTGTGTCCCAAAGGTGCCCAGCTGGATCCTGGCCACACTAACACTGGAGGAGTGTGGGACCTTCTCCCCAGCCATAGGCACTGCCTGGGGTCAAGCAGCCCTTTCCAACACATGACCTGCATTTATCCACTCAGGCAAGACCATGCCAGTCTACTTGAGCCACCCCAGCAGGCAACTGAAATGGCTGATACACCCTGGAGTATGTCAGAAAGTTGTCACGGTGGGTGCCACCCTCAGCATCCCCCTAGGAGTACCCAGACTTGGAAGACTGGGCTACAATGACTATGTGTAGCACCCAGCATTGACCTGGAGTATTGCCAGCAGTGTCAGCAGGCTGGGCCAGTCAACAGACCCTCCAAGAAGAATGAAGCTAATTCTGTCATTAGACTAAGCCCTTCCCAGAGGAGGTATTGCCTGATTTCTGGGTGGTCATGAACAGTGTCTCCACAGGGGAACCCACCCCAAACCCACCCAAATTCCTCTGTTCTCACTTCTTCTATCTAGAGTTTGTGGTGAGAGCTTTGTGATGCCATGCTTCAGAAATTACATCCATGTCTTTCTTGTTTCCAAGTGGTTTGGCAGCTCCTCCCAGGCTCACCCCTCTCACTCCCATGCTCGCTCTTCATGCCTGTCTGTTTTACAGTTACAGTTTTGCTTTTTTTCTAGCAAGTGAAATGCCTCAGTGCCCATTCTCTGGATCTCCAAGCCCCTGCATGACCGCAGAGATGTCCTCTTCTCCTGCCCCACAGTTCAGCCTTGGGGAAACTGAGTTGCCTCCCTCCTATGAGGATATTATGAAGGAAAACAAGCTCTAGACACCACTTTGGCTTTCTGCAATCCCATTTGGTTCATCGGAGATCTTCCATTATGCTACAGTAGTGTGAGATCAAATCAGCTCTTTCTACAGGTTGGCCGAGAGACTGAAAAGCAGTACATATTTCATCTGAATCTAAAAGGGGAGACAAAATGCAACAGAATAAATGCCAAAAACATGTATTGAATCTGTCACAGGAGCTCAGCTTGACATTTTGATAGGGCTCTGGATTTTGAGAAGCTCCCTCAGAGGTCTGTCTGTATTCAGGGTTTCTGTCTCAGCCTCCAGATTTATCTCTCTAAGGCTGCTCAAGCTGGTGCAACCCCGTGTGTTTTAGGACCGAATGTTGATTAATGACTTGATAGTTACTGCTCAAACTTGGGCTGCCTCCTTCACTTGGCATGGTGCCAACAAACACCCTCTGGCAAAGTCATGTTGTTCTAATACATCATAATGCAATCATGCCACTCTGCGATGAAGGATCGTTTGCCACATTTAAAATATTTAGCACATCGTATCAGATTTGTCTAGTGCAAAAGGCAGCAAATTTATGGCCGGAGAGGGAAAGTAAGAGATGGGGATTAAGAGGGGAGTAGCAGTGGCAAGAGGCTGGTTACAGAGCACAAAAAGGGAATTTGCTCATTTGAGCTGTTTTTAATTGCATGGTGATTGTCCCCAGCTACTCTTGCCCTAGCACTGCAGACCTACAGGCTTTGAACAGCACAGGACCCACATGGCAGTTCCCCACAGACGTGAATTAACGGGTTAGGTACTCGGTGCTTAGCTACAGAAATTTATTAGGATACGGAAAGCCATTTTTTTTGAGGTGACCACTGCAGACAGGATGGGAAGAGACTTCAAGAAGATTGCTTTATACCCAGACAGGATCGCTCTACCTAAACCATTCCTAGGAGGTATAAGCTTGCCTAGTTCTCAAACTACAGAGGAAAGGTGCCGAATTTTGCCTTTAGCTGGATTCCAGATGAAAGCAAAGATTTCCTTTGTTTGTAATGGGCAGGTCACTGAGGGCTGGATTCAGCCTGCCTGACCTTTCTACCTCTGCTCTCTCAATGGCAAGGGCTGGGGGCTGCAGTCAGACCCCCTTGGTGCAGAAGGTAGATGTCACACCCAGTACCGTGCATTGCGTGCCTGGGGAGCCACGAGCTCAGAGTCAAAGTGGACAGCTGGGTCCACCCTAGGTACACCAAAAGGTTAATGAAAGCCCACAGCCTGCCTTATGGAGCAGCTCCCCACCTGTAGAGAGGGGTTAGTACAGGTTCCCCTGCTCAGGAAGGAAATGGGGAAGATAAATCCACTAAAGGTTATGAAGTGCTCACATATTCTCATAATGAGGCTATATAAGTACCTTCGCTAGATAAAGAATTATAGCACATTTTGAGAGACAAATTCTCTGCCAGCAACACCACAAATTATCTCCATAAAATCTTATTTTAGAAGCAGCTTTAATGTTTGACTCTTGTGTGAAAGGAAATAAATGTTACTGTAGCAAAATGAATGTTTGTGCCAGCAGGCTAAAATATTACAGGGTTTATTAATAAGGAAAATTAGCAAGTACAGACTCAGCCAGCAGAGAAGTCAAGCAATTCCTGAGTGTCCTTTTGCTCACTGAATTTAGTGAGAATTGCAGGTAACCAGCACCTCTCAGGATCAGACCTTTTATACACGTAACTGCTTCCACTAGTCAGCCCCTTCAATTTATGCCCTGAAGCATGAGATTTGATTATGTTTGTCACTTCAGCTTGCATCGTCTGCTAGTGGGCATTAAATCAGCCATCACTTCCTTCCCACCTACCCACTGCATTTGCTTCAGTGACCCTTTCATGGAAGTGAACTCCACAGGTTGTCTGCATTACATGCTGCATAGAACATTACGGTCTCCCGCTTATTAATTGCTTAGCTCTAAATAAATCGCTGCCTTTAATTTCATTGAATGTCACCTTCTAATCAGATGGCTGGAGAGGTTAACAAGCAAGGACTGCTCCGGTTTCCATGCCTCCATCACTCTGCGTCCCTCTCTCACAAGGTCCAGCAAGCGGCACTCATTCCCGAGGCTGTAAATCCTTCCCCAGCCACCCAACAGAGGGCAAGCGAGGCTTTCGGCAACGCGCCCGGGAGGCTGCTGTGCCTGCAGGAACATCCGCGGGAGCAGGTTTGTGTTTCTGTGCTACTAGTGTGCATTCGGCTTCATGTTTGGGGTGCTTTAATTATTCACAATAGGAATAAAATTGTTCCGCCAAAAATTGCAGCAAGTAGCTTACAGTAAAATTGTCACAAAATTAGGCTCCAGCTGGAGTCACCAGCACGGGAGAATCTATGTGCTGTGGTGCTTGTGCGTCACAGCAGGAGCCTGAGGCTCGTCCCAAAACTGCAGAAGACCGGGACCCATCTTTGAAAAGTGTTTGTATAGGATTACTTAGGCGGGGCATAAACTCACCTTGCTGCTGGCTTGGGGTGGGGAAGGAGATTACACTGAGAGGGGGCTCAGTGGGTGCTGCTTTGGTCCTTGGCTTCCTGATGATTAAAATGGAGAAAGAGATGGATTCCTTCCTTCTGAAAATGTATTTAGGATGGCTCCATTGACCTACTGTTGCCTACAAAAGCTGCTTCTCTCAGCCTGCCCTCTTACTCCCAGGCACTCTAGAAAAATGGGCAAGGTGTTCCCTTACCTGTGTTCCCGTTCTCACAAAAGCAGAGGATATCTTAAGCTTTTGTAAATACTCAGCCCTTAATCAGGGCAGTTAACGCAGCTTTACTGATGTTTCCAGAGTTCTAAGGAAAGATGAGCCATTACTTTATAATTCATCACCTTAGGAATGGGGTCTACTTTGGAGAAGCACTTGTTCTGCTGTGACCCTCTGCCTGCCACTCATCCTCTGACTTATACTTCCTGCTGACTTTGAAAAGAAATGGCAAACTGCTCTGGAAAAACCCAGAAAACATTAGAATGCAGATGTGTTTGTGGGACACCTTGCTGTCAGTAAGCCTTAAGAGGGGGAAATGGGAGCGGTGCAGAGGAGCTAATAGCTTGGTGACCATCTGGAAACGAGAGACAAAGAGAACGTGGAGAGGCACATCGCTGGACTTTCACCTCATCACATCAAGAGCTGAATAATAAAGTCATAAACTGGTTCTCAGGCAAACTAGGGCAAAACCAAAGCCAGCTGACTCATAACAGGGAGTGGTCAGGGCTGCCAGAAGGGTTGCACACTAAAGATGTGAAAATAATACAAATGCTCGTTAATCTGTTTTTTATTGTCGTCTGAAGACTCTGGATTATCGGCTAAAGGCTTTTGCACAGGGAGGAGGAGGAGGATGGGGCCTAGCACAGATGCTCGCTCTCTTCGGGTCACTAGATGGCACAAGTCTGGCTCTTTCCTTTCTCGCTCAAAGGCATCTTACAGCAGGGACCCAAGAGCTGCCGGGAGAAAATTGTTCTCCGCTCCCTGTAACAGTGCTTGGACGGAGCATTTCGGTCATTAATCGCTTGCCCACAATATTTAACAGATGCAGAAGAGCAAACTGTGGGGGTCCAGCCCCCGCTGAGAGAGAACCTGGCTTTCTTGGTGGAATTTGACTTCTCTCTTTCGGAAAGTTTATAAAATGACTGTAAGTGGACGTGTCGGAACCGGGGATAAAGTCTACAGCTGTCGGAGAAGCATTGCTGTAGGTGTGCGCTGGGGTCCGAGGTCTGTAGCTACCTGCAAAGGTCTGGGCAGCCTCCAAAATCACACCCCATTTTCCCAAGGGCTGGTCCTGTTCGTGCTGCTGCCTCTTCTGTGTCCTTGCAAGAGAAAAGTGATTTCTCTCACAGGAGTCAGAGCAGGTCACCTGGCAAAGCACTTTTCTGGGCAAAACTTGGACATAGGTTAGAGAAACATGATGCTCAAAGGTAACTGCATTTATTATATCTCACTGATGTTACAGTATGTAAGGAAAACAGAATTCTGAAGTAACATTTCTATCCATTGAAAAAAATTGTTCAGATCTACTGAATTCACCCCATAATCACATTACAATGTGTGCTAAAACATGGGAAATCCGTATTTTGGGAAATATTCATGCTGATGCAGTACGAGTTCTCAAGGTCGCAGTGAGTCCTAACTACAGCCAGAATTATTAAGAGCCCTTACCAACAAGGCTGATCAAGGTAGTGAGAGGACAAAATATTGCATGCAGAAAAGAACAGCTATTGCAGATGTCATGGTTTTATTATCTCTCGCATATATCAAAATGGGAAATCAATACCTATCTGTAAGGGCATGAAATCAACTTAGAAAAGAGCTTACCTACAAGACTTTGCTGTTTTCCATATCCCATAGCCAGCCAGATCCCTGGCAGACTGCACCAAGCTGTGTGCTGTCAGTGGAGAAGGCAATAAGGAGCCCCAGGTTCAAGGATACACCATGGGGCATGTACGGCAGGGAGGAAATGTGGGAGTCCCAACTCTCAGTTAAGTCCCTGACTCTGCCTATGCTCTGGGAAATGAAGCAACAAGACTGAGATGCTCAAACATAAAAAAATACTCCTTGGAAGTTAGTGAAAATCTGGATAAGCCTAAAAGGCTGTTGACACTGAAGGATTAAATGTTGGGCCCCAGCTGAAAATTGCAACTGAGCAAAGAGCCTTGGTAAGCCATCAGTGGCCATCAGGAAGGCAAAGTCAGTCTGTTGTCATTCCTAGCAAGCTGCTGCTGAATGGGATGTAGGTAGGTATTAAGGAAATACCTTAATATCTGAGCTCACCTGCACCATCTTTAGCCTTAGGGACTGGTTGTGATTTTGAAAGAAAAAATAAGTCCTGTGTACTTTCTGGGAGGTTCCTCGCTAATGAATAAACAACCAAACTAAAATAGATTCGCATTGTGGCATTATAATGAGATAATGAGGAGTGAATACTGAAGTCATGAAATCAGAGTGAGAATTAAATCAAACAGTGGATTGACAATTAAATATTAACAACTGATCAAAACATCAGATAGACTGTCAGCAGGATTTGACTAATGAAGCAATGCAGCATTGGACTGGTTGTTACAAAACATTAACTTGGCAAACCTAAGGGTTGATGTGACCTTTTCCTAGTCCTCTTGTGCAGGAGCTAGATCCTCAAAAGCTATCATAGTGTGTGGCTAGAACAGAATTATGGTTAAAGAATTAACCCTTAATCTACATAGCTGAAGAAGAGAAAGGCTCACAAATGTTTATGCAACATTCTTTGTATGCAAAGAATATTTGTATGTACATTTAGGTTGACATAGCTCTTAGGGATCTGGTGTAGTTGGGAATGGTCAGTGTTAGGTTAATTGTTGGACTCTAATCTTCAAGGTTTTTTCCAACCTAGATGATTCTGTGATTTGTTTGCAAAGTGTATTTGAGGATGGTGGACCCTGAGTTAAGGTAGTATTTGGGGTATGTGTTTGCCTTATTTGTGTACCCCCAGGAGGAGCTCAGGGCTGGAGGGACTAATGAGACCAGTCCTTTATATTCACTCCTGACCAGGGCATGGACTTTCAATCCCAAAGTGCCCACTGAGCCACTGCTTGGTGTGACCCACATGCTGCAAGTCACAAAACAGCTCCCACCACCTTAAAACAAGCTGAAGACCATTAGGACAAAGGCCCAGAAGTCTCCTCAACTACAGCATACTGGAGAAAAAGGAGAAATCAGTGGTCTGAGATCTGCAATTACATCACATTAGCAGGTGATCCCAGACTTTTTCTCCTACGCTAAACAATAAATAAATATTCCAGGCAAGAGAGAATCTTCATGCCTCAGAAGAAGCTCTAGAAAACAGCAACAACAGGCTGGTGGATGTCCCTGCGTGTTTGTGGGGAGGGCTAATGTGCTAGCTGCCTAGTCCGGGAAGGATTTGATTCAGGATTTTCGTCCAAGTGATGATGTCTTTGCTCAGTACCTCCTCCTAAGGAGTGTCTCTGTGCCGAGTGAGTCGGGCTGGGGCAGTCTGCAGCATTGCAGCATCTCTCCTCCCTTGGAGAGGTTGAGGGAACATTTGCCTCACTGGGGAGGACCAGGGACGTGGGCATTGGAGCAGGCGCTGAGCACAGCTCTGCCTTTGCAGTGGGTTTGTCCTCCCTCTCCTTCCTGGCATGTCCCTGAAGGAGCAGGGAAGCAGGGACACAGCCCACGAACCAGACCCAAAAATGTCCCCTGAGCTTCCCTGCCCTGGCACAGCATACCAGCACCAGCTCTTCTGCCCCAAAAGCCCCACAGCAAATACGTGTTCCTGATGTGGCTGTGAAAATGTTTTTTTAAAGAAAAAACTCTGGATGCAGCTTCCTGCAATAACAGGCAGAAATTCCTCTCACCTCCAGATCTCTTTGTGCATTCTTGGTATAATCCGTGAATTCATCACATCGCTCATAACTCTTGTACTCCTCATCTCTCAGGACTTTCTAAAAAAGCCTCCATCACTTCTCCTACTGTGTTTACATCTGTTCAATATAGCCCAGCTGTTGGCAATAAGTTGCTTTCCGTGTGGCTAACATAAACATCTGCCAGCCGAAGCAGCATGAACTCTGCAGGCACGAAGCCTCCCTTGCCTGGGCAGCAGCACTGCCACAGGGGCTCTTGCTGAGACCGTTGTGTTATGGTCTGAGCCTTGTGAAGGTGCTTGAGCCCATAGCAAAGCCATATGGACCTGCTGTTGTCCCATCTGTCCCAGGGCCTGAGCGTTATTTGATTGGGAGCCATGTCAGAATTGGGTTATGCTTTAACACTGCTGGTCAGTTCTGTGCTGCCACACAAGATGCTGCTTCCAGGATTATCCGTAAGAGGACTCAGCCCCGCATCTTCATCGTACGGACTGCCAGAGGTGCTCTCTGGGACACAGTCCACTCCATCCACTGCCATCTTCCTCTGGCCCTCATAGCGTATGGCTTCACTTTATATTGCCTGGGGGGGGAAAGGGAATTTCTCTGCCCAGACTACCCACCAAGCAGTCAATGGAGGAAGCCTACCACTGTGCGCACCACTGTCCCGAGACTCCACTGTTGTTTCTCCACTGCCCCTGAGCAGGTATATCTCCGTGCTGAGAGCCTTTTCTCAGCCTCTGGTGCCCATGACCATATGATGTGGTGCCCATGATAAAAAGGACGGGATTTGGGCAGTTCCTACCAATCCTAAGAAAACCGTGTCTCAGCATCTCTTACTGTTAAACACATGTAAGAACTTCCAATTCCACCCTTAGGAAACATGCTAAACCACACTGAGGTTTTTTTACCCACCCTAGTGAAGATATGACTGATGCTCTAACTTGATCCAGCCTATGGCAGCCTGGATTGCAGCAGGGGACAGCAGTACTGAACTGGATTTAAATACCTTTTGATAGAAAGGGCCAATAGATTTTACTATTGTTTATGCTGGTTTCTAGCTGGTATAGACATACTGTCACACACAAGGTCATAGCTTGGATGTTCACTCACTTTGTCCAGGTAAAATTTTTACTAAGCAGAAAGAAGCTTGAAATTTCCAGATCCCAGTGAGTCTAGAGCATCTGTAATGTACACTTTAACATTTACTGAGAAGGACTATATTTTTGCAGGGAAGAATGCACCTGAATTTGCAGCATTTCCTCAGTGCAGAGGTTCATGGGCCAAAGAGAGGTCCAGACATTTAACACAGCTCTTCATCTTCTGCTGCAGCTCTCCATCTACCTTTTAAGAGGAGCAGACTGCATGCTGGGTGCACAGGGTCCAGATGTTGGCCAGACGATCAGTCCTTTTCTTTGCCTGTATTTTCTTCTTTGTATGTTCTGTCAACACATTGCCCGACATGGAACAGATCCATCTTGGTTGGGGATCTTCATGCTGAACACTGGGGTCTGATCCAGGAGCAGCTGCTTTATCTAACTTGTGCTGATAGTGTTGAGCCAAATGCTACAAGAGTTTGTGTTGGTTCTTTCAGTTTGTGCTTATGCAAGTGGCCTCAGCACTCAAGACAACAGGAATCCCTAAAGCAAGATCTCCTCGAAGATTACTTTCTAGAAGGAAGGGGATTTTTTAAGCTTTCATAGTGCAAACATTGTGGCATACAGTATATCCTTGAAATTTAACTTTGCATCTATGTCACAACCACAGGAGCATGGGTCTCTGCACAATCCACTACAAATAGAAGTAGAGCTCTTTCTGGAGTACTCACCTCCTCCTCACACTCTTGTGTCCACTGCATACATTTTGGCAGTAGCTGTTTGAGAGGACGGCAAATGCACGTTTGTTACAACTGTCCCAGCTGAGGAGTAGCCTTTCCTCAAGGAGTAAGCAGAGTGGAGTCTTCCAGAGCTGGTCTCTGTGAGGCACAGGGAGAGAAACGGGATCTGCTAATGAGTGACTTTCAGCTGCAAAGCCTTGAAATGCAGAGAAAGCAGCACTCCAAGATATGACATAATAACACATTGTATGTCATACTTACACCTCAGCTCCCATCTGGACACTTTGATGTTCTTTCTAGAGCTGCTGAAATAACACTATTCCCATTTTACAGCCGAAGATATTGCTACTGGGGTTGAGGAACCATCCTGAAGTATGTCCCTGAAGGACCTTCCCCACCCTGTGTGCCTGTGGCAGGCCCTGAGCAATGGATCTATCTCTGAACTGTGTTTCAGCCCCGCCACGGTTCCTCACCTCTGAAGAGATACATGCAGCAGGTAAGCAGGGCCCCGGATAAGAAACAGCCGAGTGACCCCGCCATGCCGAGCCAGCACGACCAGCCAAACTTGTACTGGATGCCCAGAAACACATTGTGGAAGACCAGAGAGGAGCGTTCCACGTAGACATCAACGGCGTACCACACCGAGCCAGTAATGCCTGGGAGACCTGCAGGACAGGAGGGAGGGACCACACACAGCTCCCAGAGGGACCACAAGGAGATCACCAGGATAAAACCTGGAGATATAGCCTTTTGTCTGCTGGGTCAGATTTTAGCATGGACAGGTTTAGGCCCCTGTTCAGTCTCAGTCCAGTGACTTGGGTGGATTTACCCTGTTTCCTGCTAATACCAGCTGGAGCGCTGTCGGGAGAGGCTGTACTTTGTGGCTTGGCACTTGCAGACACAATCAGTGCTGCTTGGCAGCACTCAGGTTCCTGCAGTAAAAGGCAGAAAACTCCTCCCTTAGCTTGTTTATCATCCTGCTGTGAAGTTACTATTCTGTTTTGACTTTCAGAACTTTGACAGTGGTTTTTACACAAACTTAGGGAGGTGAATGAAGGATGTTTAAAAGAACCTTTCAAAGTGTTTTACATATGCTCCCCGTGGCTGGGGTGAGTTATGTGTTAAATCTGCTTATGCTGAAGCAGTGTTGATGCTCAATATTAGCATAAAGTCAGATGAAATAACTTGGTACCTAGATGGCTGTCCATTTATTTTTGCATTTAAAATTCTCCCACTGTCCGTAACAGTCACTCAGGTATTTATCACCTAGGAGGGACAGATGTGTTACTATCCTTTTATTAGAGATCAGCTGCAGAGATTTCAGGATAAGTGACTTGCCCAAGGTCACACAATCTGTGGCAGAGCTAGGAATCAAACCAGGATGCTGGGACTTTTTAGTCCTTCAGCAATTAGGTCTCTGCTTTATCAACAACACTGACTTCTTCACAGTAAAACAGCAGTAAATGGAAATCAGCCAGCTCAGAGCCAAGTCACCCGGTCAATCCATGAAATGAAACTGGATAAACTCAACTATGTTGTTAGGGGCAGGCAGTGAACAGAGGAAGATATATTGCACAAATAAAGCAAATAAAGATCCTTCCCTCATGTGTACCCTCTAGAAAATCACCAGGTCTTCTCCCCAAAATAAGAGACGTCTTTGAAGCTTCCCCCCTTTGCTGCAGGGGTGCCCTGCAGGATGGGGGTGCAGCGGGGGAATACCTGCGATGAGCAACGTAACTCCAGACACCAGGCAGATGCGCAGCTTGATGAGTGGCTCATCAGGAAGGAATTTCACGCAGTCCAGTCCCAGGACAAGGAAGAGAAATCCAAATCCTGAGAGGATATCTGCTGTGATCATCATGGCTCGGGTCAGCACCAGCTTCACTGCAGGACAAAACCAGATCATTTTAGTGCATAAGGAATGGAAATGTGGGCAGGTAAGGGGGTCAGATCCTGTGGGAACATTTTTTTCTGGGGTGAAGCTTTCTCCAGCTTCCCCTGGGAGTAATACACCACTGAGAAAAGAAACATCTCAAATATGTTTCTGCACTGAATTATCTGTCACTGAGAAGAATAGATGCTCTTTCAGTCTACACTAAGGTGTCCCCCCCACTTGTAGAAACATCTTTGACTCTTACATACCAGGGTGCTCGGCGTAAATGGAGTCATACTCATCACAAGTTTGGATCCCATCAAAAACGTTTGTGACACATTCCCACCACAAGCCACGGCATTTTGTACTCACCTGTGGGTTGAGAAGACAAATAAGACTGTCAGTGAATATATCCCCCACACAGCAGACGATCAGCTAGGCCCTTCAACAGAAATCCTGGTCCAGTTACACTGATGGCAAGCTGGAGTTGTTTAGCTTGAAGAATAAAAAAAGTGGCAGAATGGAGAAAAAGGACAATGTTTTCTATGTTCCTACTAATGGTCTTAAATTAGAGCAAAAGAAATTCAGATTAGACATTAGGAAAAAACCCTTCATATTTGTCAGGATAAAAATTCTGAAGGAAATTTCTGGGAGGAGCTGGGGGGTGGCTGACGGGAGAGATCTAAGAGCAGGTTTGATCACTCCTTGCCAAATGCTTGTCTAGACTGAGCTGGGCAGGGCTATGGACCAGATGACCTGAGACTTTGCTCTCCATGCTCCCCTTACATCATCCTCCTGCCAAAAAGGAGCAGCTCAGAGGGGAGCGTGACTGGCGAGGCAGGCGTTGCACCAGGAGCTGGACACCCGCAATGGGAGGTGGCCGTGGTGTGGTTAAGGAGTGCTTTGCTGCAGAGTGGAGGTGTGGATGTGAGCCCCTCTCCAGACGCGTGTGGAGGGCTGCCCCTAAATGACTCAGCCATAAACACTGGCTGGAAAATGAGAGGCAGCCAGTGCTGATCCTGGCCCTGGGGCTGCCAGTGCGCTGTGGGCTATGGGACCATGCTTGCCCGAGCCACACTCATCACTGAGACATCCAGACTCGGTAGACGTTGCAGTAGCATCATGGCTAGTCGTCTCCACTGTCCCGAAGCCGTAGATACCATTCCCAGCCCAGCCTTCTATAAACCTCTTTAATATGGGAGGTATTTTCATTACCAATGCAAATACGGCAACAAGCATCTCTAAAACATTCCTGGAATTGCTCATACAAGGAGCAGAGGTAATGTCGGTGCAGCTTTGGACTCCAGCCTGCCCCACTGCTGCCAGCGACAGCCACTGCAGTTACTGGAAGGAGAAACTCTCCCGGGGAATGGGTCTCACTCAAGGCAAGGGGACTCGGCTTGTTTGGATGACACAATAAAATAATTTTTCTTGCACCGTATAAATCACAAAGCAGATAATAACATATCCCAGCCACTTAATAAAGTCTCATTCAGGATATACTGAAACCTGTAGCCAACCGTAGTATTTTCTCCACAATACCATGTCCGACCCAAACTGTTCACCTTCTCCGTGATACTGTACTGTGGATAAAAGGTGGGTAAAAATGATTCGTTACTTCAGACTGGCAACAAAGATACTATTTATGTTTCAATTAAAACAATCCATATGTTTTGTTTCATGTAGATTAAAACTACTTACAATTTCTGAGAATTTCATGGCAGGTTTAACAAAAAATATCGCAAAAAATGAGCAGCAGTGCTGGAAAAATCTGGCTTCATTGATTTTGTGTTTTTCAAGAGAACGGTGTCATGTAAAACAATTTGCCATGTTTATATTAGATGTAAGTTTTTACCATGGCCCTCCTCATCCAACTGCAGCTCCTCTTCTGTCTTAACCCACCACCTTTCAGGTTGTGCTTGAAATTAGCACATTTTTATTAAATTTTGTTCCACTTGTATTTATATCATTTCATGTTCCTCCCAAACCACCGTAGGCTTATTCATACTACTCTGTATTCGGCTAATACTAAGTTATTTCCTCACTTGTTTGCATCTGTATTGTTTTTAAATCTGACAAGCAGCATCTTTGTCTAAATTATTTATAAAGACTAACAGGATTCCAGGCTTTGTCAGCCTCCAAGCAAAACAGGTCTTAAGGTGCAACAGTTGTGATCATGGTCTATCTTGTGAAAAAGCCCCCTTCCCAGACTAGAAAAAACTTGATAGATGTTTTGTATGTCTTGGGGTGTTTCAGTTCCCACCCACTCCTGCGAGCACCAAACCCGGGCAGAAGCAGGGATCAGCTCATCTCTCTGCAGCACGTGCACACCCAGGGATAAATATATCGTGGCCTGCTGCAGGAGTGATGGGAACAGACGTCAGAGGGCGAACCTGTGGCTGGCCTAAGCCACTGCTGAGCCGTTCTAGTTTTTGTTATCTGCCTCTTAACCTTCTTGACCATCCCTTGCTCACCTCTGCTTTGTGAACGTTTTGTCCTTCTGGTCACTAATCTGCTCCCAAACCACTCGGGCACCTGCCTTTGCCCAGACAGCCCAAACCCTCAGGCACACGGGAACTCGGGAGAGGGGTCAGGGCTGGCTGGGCTGGCAGCTGGGGGCATGCATTTCTCCATCCCATGGCCAGATCATTGCACCATGTTGGGAGCACTAATTCCCCATAACCTCTTCCCCACCATAGCACATCTGCTCCAGCTTCCCTGGGCCCTGCCAAGGGCTCCCTGAGAAGCTGAACATCCCAGCCAAACTCCTCATCTCCCACTTGGTTATGAAACACATTGCCACGACCTGCTTTCCCTAACACAAATATGCATGTAAAACATAAACTGCATAACTACTCTAATATATATATAATTATATCCTGTGCATAATGTATAATTAATATTAAAATCATTCTAATAAATTAAAAAAAAAAAAAAAAGAACAAGCAGACACTTCCCCTTCTGGGGAAAGCACAGAAGACAAACATGTGAGCAATGTTAGTCACAGCGTTTTACTGCACTGTAAAAAGATGCCAGCATACAACGATTACAAGCCCAGCACGAGAGTAAAGCAGGCAGCGTTTAACAGTGGTGGTAATATTTTTAATCCGCCTGCAACAGGGAGGGACTGTGTACACAATACAGCGCTTGTCGGGAAGCAGATTATGGGGTTTTTTCCAGCACAAACTACTGCAAAAATTCACCCAGGCTTGTCTTGATGCTCACACGGAATGCACCAGCTTAAAGCACTTTCTGTGTTGCCGAAACTTGGTAGTTTCTGCAGGGGAGGCGGGGGCTGTGGGGAGCGCGGCCGGGCCCCGCAGCCCCCCGCGGCTGCTCCGCCGCCCCTGGCCCTGCTCCAGGGCTGCTCCTCTCCAGCCGGACCAAGGAGGCTTCATCCTCCCCGGCTGCTGGGGGCCAGGGTCAAAGCCAGGCGGCTTTCTAGCCTGGAGGATTGGAGTTCCTTTCTCCTGAAGTCAAAGTGGCCTGAATTCGCCTTTTTCTAGCTGAAAACAGGAGTCACTGTGGACTCCACACCCTTCTGGCCGTGGATGGTTTGCCTGCATTCCCCCATTGAGAGAGGCAGTGAGTCATTAGGGCCATTAAGGAGATCAGTCGGTCAGGTATTAAGGCTGGGGGCCTTTTTCTGCATTATTTAGTATTCACACTCAGAGCAGGAATGTGAGAGTAGTGGCTGCTAATAACCAAAGTGGGTGTTAATGGAGCTCTTTGTGACAGCCCAGCGCAGGTGCCTTTGCACCAAGAAGACAAGGTTACACAGCCTCGGGGTAACGGACTGGACCTTTCCCGGGCTCACTCTGCTCAGGAGTTGGGTTTCCCTCTCTGTGTTTCTTGGAAATGATGGCACAATCTGGGATCTGTTTGGCTTTTCTGAGTATACTGATATCTTCAGCTGACTCCAGGCAATTCACAGCTTCCTGAAACGAATCTAAAATATCTCCTAAATTAAGACGATAAATGAAGTGATATCCCTGCCAGGAGCAGTTTTCCCTGAAACAGCACACTGTTTTCCCTGAAAAGTGTCTCTCTTGTGACCATCAGCAACCTCATTGCATTGGATCTCTGACCACCTCAACATCTACAATCACCTCCAAAGGCTGGGATTGGCAGTAAGATTGATGTGATTTCTTGTGGCATAGAGAAAAAAAGGTATTTTTATTTTAATCACTTTTAGCCTTCTCAGATAATTCATCCCTTCATGCTATGCAGCTAAACGTTACTTTGCGGTCACTGAGTGCAGAGAAGCTCATCTGGTTTCCCATGCTGGATAGCGGATAGAAAGTTTCATCCTGATATATTCAGCCAAACTCTCTGTCTTGGAAGGTGTTTCACCTTCACTGCATGAAGTGTCAGGTTTACCCACGCTGTGGACCAGCAACCCTTAAATGTACAGAAAGTGCTGGCTGCTCTGGGAAGAAAATACAAACTTGTAGTACTGAGCTCTGGAGAAACGGCGATGGTTCGGGGTCTGGAACCTCTGGGTTACAGTTCGCGTGTGTGTGGCATTCTGCTACCTTGCTGTTTGCAATATACTTTTGCCAATACCTTTCTCTAACATGAGAGTTCTAATGTCTGCACAAGTTCAAGAAGATATTTTTCAGTGCTAGATCTGATGCTAGTCCCCATCCTCCCCATAAATTTCTGCTAGCCCTATAGCTCAATGGCTGTTAAGAAAGACTTGAAAAGCACAGGTGTACACACTGGACTTTTCCACCAAGAAGTCTGATCTGTAGCGTTAGAAACATCTCCAAAATATCCATGCAGGTTGGAGTTGCAGGATAACAGCACTCAAGTTCACGCACATTTAAACCCAGAGCCTGTAGACCTTTCCTGAGCTTACTAAGCAAGAGCAGAGTCTCACTAATGAAGTCTGGATGAGAGAATCACACAAAATAACACTTTTCACCTGCTCTTGCCAGAGTCACTAATTTCATTTCATACACTTTCACCGACCACAACAGGGAAAAAGTACATGAGTGGAGCAATGATACTAGGAACTAAACTCTCTCTAGGACACGTTTGGTTTGGAGATCAGGCTCTCCTCACCCTGATCTTACCTCCAGGGAATCATCAGCGTTCACCATCCAACAGTCTGTCCAGGTAGATGCTATCAAAAATCCAGTAGAGAAAAAAGCAAAAAAACAGCCCACATACTGGAGGAAAAACCTCATGCCAGCAGGTGATCAGCACATCTAGGGGGGGCGTGAGAAAAACAGTGACCAGCTCTTGTTCTTAAAGCTGCGGTAGAGGTAGAGTGCCAATGTCCCAGGTCACCACTGTACTCTTTCAGTGGTCATGAACAGCAGAAACTTTTCACTTCTGCAGATGCTATCCGTCAGTGGTGGCCACAGGAGCAACACTCACCTGCAACAGGGACGGGAGGAGGTTGAGAGTGCCCACGGGAGCTGCTGCAGCCAATCCGCCCTGCACAGTTAAAGCTTTTGTCACATGCCTGGCTGAAGAGAAATGGGATTGTGCAGAAGTGGCATGTAGGTAAGTGAACTCCCGGACTTGCAAGGAAAACAGGTACCATTGCAGGTTTTGGCAAAGTATGGATTAAAAAAAAGAATCAAAACTGTTTCTTCAGGGCAGATGTTTTGAGCACTGCTAGGGGACCCACAGAAGAGCTCTCATGCACACACACGTGTTTATTCATGTACACTGGATCGTGCCCTAGCACTCAACACCTGTAAAATGGGCTGGTGTAGATCCCAGGCCCTTTAGTTACTCTGTTGGTCTCTGATGCATTGATGACCTAGTTCAATGCAGGAATGTCACTGGGAAGGGAAAAAGGTAGCAGTCATGGGTCTCCAGAGCAACACCAACAACCATCCCAGCTCAGATTTGGAGCTCTGTAACAGTGGAACAGGTTGCCCAGAAATGCTGTAGATGCCCCATCCCTGGAAATATTCAAGGTCAGGTTGGGCCAGTCTCTGAGCAACCTGATCTAGTTGAAGATGCCCCTGCTCATTGTAGTGGGGTGGACTAGGTGACCTTTAAAGGCCCCTTCCAACACAAACCATTCTATGATTCTATTCTGCATTTAAGCCAGACCTAGATACTTCTCATGCCCTGGACTCATGTGGGAATCTTGAACTTTTCAGGCCAGTGCCAGTTTGGGACATTTTGTGTCGTTGGATTTTGCTTGTGCATTTACTGCCCTTGCAACCTTCCCGTTTCCCTGCAGGACTCCCTGGGTGAGCAGGGGTCACGCAGGCTGCCGGGGACAAACAGATGGGGCCTCTGTATGGAGGCTTCTCACTCAGCGGCTCCTCTCACAGTGCCAAGAAACCCAGCAGGGCTCCAGGGCACCTTCCAGGAACCAGACTAGATGTTCCTCCTAACCAAAAGGTACAAATGCACAGAAACCATCACATCCTCAGTGATCTGTATTTTTGAAAAGAGAAGCCATAAAAAAATTGGAGACCTGCCTTTAGTGGGCAAGTCTTCAAGATAAGGCTGAGGAGCAGATTTTCCGCTCTGCTTTCAGATCTGTTTACAATCTGCTTGCCCAAACTGATGGTGTCTGTCATCTCAGCTGTCACCTCCAGATGGAGCCAATCGGTACTTTCACAGAATTGCTCAAAGCTTGCTTTCTCCGAGATTTCCTTCCAAATACAAAGGCAATAAGGAGTTTATTATTCTTGCAATATATAACCCGCATTATTCCTATCATGACTTCATGAGGCAGTTTTTCTGCCAGAGATAACAATCTTTTGCCTTGATCCCAGGATCACTCTGTTCCTCAGAGGTCACACTGCAGGAGATGTCCTCAGCACATACTTTAGGAGACACTAGGTAGTGAACAAAAGTCCCAGGTCAAAAAAGCCGGGGTCTGCAGGACTCGCTGCTGCTTTAGCTTTTCTGCTCTCTGCTTTCTAATTTCATTCTTAAAAGCTGACAAGTGAGGAACCTCTCTTCTCTGCTGGATGCATGTCTTGATATGGTTATGCGGGTATGATACTTTCTTCTGAGTTTTCTGGCGTCCAAGTAACTATATAAGGCAAAAGCACCCATGATCTTCACTTTATGGTTTTCTGTGACAAGGGTAGAATTGTATTTCCAACAGTTCTGACCCACAGGAACAGGGCACTGGCCATGCAGGTCCCATAAAGTGTAATGACTTTCATTAGCCACGTAGATGATACAGATCACCTTGATATGAGACAGGCACTGATAATATGTATCCTCTTCCTAGGCTTGTCTTGCACTGTGTTAATTAACCTGTGGCTGCACCAGTTTTCAAAACAAGGTATCCTAGCCAACTGTTCTTAGCGGTAGTTCAGGAAAAGTGGTGTGGTGAGCTCAGAAAAGGCCTGGAAAATCCGAGAGCGCCTTCCACAAACAGAATTAAGTTGTTAGAGGTGGCAAGAGCAAAGTTTTACAGTAGTAGAGGATTAGCCAGGAAATGTATTGTAGCCATATGGATCTCCCTGCCTTCTCATTCTGTCCTGAACCCAAATACAAGCCTCTTTCAGAGAGGATAACCCCAGTTGGGGAGAACAGGGCCATTTTTACTCATTTGCTGCATGGTTAAAGTGTGCTCAGTACTAGCATGACTGAGGTGGAAATCAAAGAGCTCCCAGGATAATAGCAGGCCTACAGTAACAGCCAGAGTGGTGGTTCTGAGCTTTTGTAATGGGAACATCATACTCTTCTTCCAGCTGAGTACATCAGATGTCCGTGCACGTCAGCCCAAGGAGCAAACTCCACTAACAGATGAAGGCAGCATGTCCAGGTGCCAGCATTGCCTGTGCTTCACTCTATCTCTCTATAGCTGTTGCGGCAGCCCTGGCACAGTCTTGTTTATTTTCCGCGTGCCCAGCAATTTGTGTTGCTGTCCCAGCTCCGTGTTCACCCTCCCTGCAGGGCAGGGCAGGTGAGTGACCCTTCCTGGAGCAGGATGCCAGTGCTTCCCTGACCGTGAGTCACTGGGGGACGGGAAGTGGCTTTACACCAGCCATTTGCATCTAGCTCAGGGCTCACCAGCATCCTGGCCTTGGCAGCAGAGCAGGTCAGGATCCTCCAGTTTTCCCTGGTGTAAGACAGCTCCAGAGCATGCAACATGATGAAGATGATCTATGATTTTCACCTGACAGGCCAATCCAATATCTGGCTTTTCTTTAGGTCCATGTCTCCAAACCGTCCCATGGAAACCACTGGAGTTATTAGAAATAACACAATATTCTTACTCAGTAGAACCTGGCAAGGTACATATTTAATACTCTTTATTTAAAACAAGTCAGCAACTTTATGAAGCAAAGTCTGTAGCAGTTTCTTATCATACTCTGCTTTCCTAGCTTAGCACAACAGATGTCCCCTCAGCTTCAGAAAACAGCTCTCCCAAAATAACCTCCTAAGATGTCTTTGTATAGCCTAAAGCCTGGCTGACATGACTCAGTGTAGCTTTCAAATGGATCTGTAGGCTGTACTATATATGCTAACTGTATCTTATTCTCTTGGCTAACCTAACATTTACAGTACTTTGACACTACCAGAAGCATTAGGGTATCCTAATAATTATCAGAACTTGGCCCCATGTAGGGCTTTTAAACTGCGTGGTATCAATGCATCATACCTTTGCTAATGTAACAGCCTTATCACCTCGTCTACACACACTCCCAACTAAGAGACAAATGCACTGTGGGTCGATTGCTTTTATTATTCATTAACACAGGTGGTCTGTGCTCTCTGTTAAAGGCGAGTCATGATGTTACAGAGTGATAGAAACTCCTGCCACTCTTGGGAGGATCATAGCTGGTTTTCATCTGTCTACCTACAAAACCATTCTTGTAACAACAACCCAATGAGGTCACAGTCTCCTGAGCAGGGAAGGGTTGTGTCCTCCCTTTACTTCCACAGTGTCTAATATATAGTGTAGCAGAGAGCCTTGAGCAAGAGGGAAGCAGTGATGCTGCTCATTAATGCATGACATATGGACCTAACTGCAGGCAAGGAAGTAGTGAGTGGCACGACTGTCCTGTTCAGGACCAGGGGCTTTTCGGGTGGGCACAGCTCATGAGCCAGAGATGAGGGAGAGCTTTAGCAGGGGTTTCCCTAAAAGCTCTTCTGCTGCCATGGAAGAATTAATGGGCTTGTGTGACGAACTCTTCCCACTCCTCCCTCCTGGTTGTAATGCTCCATCTTCCTATACACCACCATCCATGGCCTCTAAGTGTCTTTATCTCCAGAGCAGTGCTCCTCAGCCCTGAGATGTGCACACACATGAATTACAGGGCAGTGCATGTCAGCTGTAATGTACCACCCCAACCATATTCATATGGTCACAAAACCCCAAGAATTAGCTTGGAGTTAGCTTGGAAAACCCAAGGAAAACAATAAGACTTCTTAGCAACCTGTGACTTTTCAAGCAGGCAATATATAGGATTAAGAGAAAATAGGAAAGCAAAGGCATTTTCTAGTAGCTAAGATCTTAAAGGATTAGTAAGTAAAAACTGTGTGTATGGATACTATACACACAGATGTGATGCATACACTCCTTTAAAAGTTTTTTTTCAATCAGTCCAATGCAATAAATAATAAAATAAGCATTTCGGTACAGTCTTTTCAGGCTCTCAAAGCAACTTCTCTTCAGTACAATAAATTTTGTTTTATAGCTGCCTATGAAATCCCACACCTGAGTAACACAAAATCTCAGTGATGCATTACTAACCTCATTTTAGACCTGGGGAGACCGAGGCACTGACTAAGGACCTCAGATCAAGAGCGAGGAGTCACAGCCCCGCTCCTCTTTAACACCGGGGCAGCACTCTCGGCATGGGTGTGGTAAGATCCTTATCGGTGAAAACATGCGTGACCACTCGGGAACACACAGTGCCGTCGCTGCATACCAGCTCCACGCAGGCGTGTGTAGGCAGAGGAGCTGGGCAGTGGATTAGACACACCTTTTCTCGGCATGTCGGTAGTTCCAGTGAATAGCCCTCGTCCCCAAGCACCCTGGGGGCTGTTGATGCCCGGCAGCGTCATCCTCATCCCAGCGTGTGTTTCCCAGCGTGAGCATGAACTTTCCCGTGCCCTGATGCGAAGGTGATTAAATGCGACTGAAGCACGACGTCTGTGTCTCTAACAGCGATCGTGCAGGAAGGGCAGGGAGAGCAGGGTGAATATTTAGCTCTTTCCACGGTACCAGGGAAAAGCGAAGGATGAAAGGCCCCGTGGTGGAAGGGGTTTGCACTGTGTCTGCTTTTCAGAAACTCGGCTCACCTTCGCCTAAGTGAGAGGGGCTGTCGTACGGGCGTTTCACCCTGCAGGCTCTCCTGGCTGAAATCCAGCCCCTCTTGTGACTCACTTCACAAGAAACATCCGCTTTAGACTTCTGTGCTCCTCACTCCTGTTCAGCAACCTGCTTATCAGCGAGTAATGAAAGACCCTCTAGGAGACTCATCGAGGAGGGGATAAAAGTAACTGCTGCGTTAGAAATGCACGTTTTGGTAACAGGATGTTTGATCTGCTATAGAAAGGCAAGGGAAAAAGCTGAGGCTCAGAGAAAACAGTTTCGGCTGTGATTCATAGCCCATGAACATGGGACCTGGGTAGGAGGGTGTGGGTCAGGTTTGGGTATAGGAACTGCGAGGAGCTTCCCTGGAGAGCTCTGGGGACGTGCCTCTCTTAAAATCAATGTCAGCCTACCTACCTGTCACCAATCCCTCACCACACACTCGCTGTTTCCTTCTGTTTAATACCCAGCATCCAAGCTGCACATCAAAGGCTGCCTGGGACTGGCGCAGTGACCCCCACGTCTGCCCCCCACGAGTCCATGGGCAGGAATCTGCACAGCTGGGCTCGGGCATGGGGGAGAAGCCAACTGCAAACACATCAAGGACTCCCACAAGGCCACCCCCTTGCTCCAGCCCTCTCTCTGCACGGGGAGGGGATGGGGCAGGGATGCCTCTGCCCTTGCCTTTGAGCAAACGCTGGTGTGAGCAGAGCCCCTCGTGGCTCCCACAGACCCCATCACCCTCTGCCTTCACCTTGCAGCCAACCTGTGCAGCAGGCTGGAGGACAAAACCATGAAGGAAGAGGAGGGAGGAAGGGAAAGGGCAGCCTAATCCTTGATGGAAACTCTCTGAGGAATGGGGAGACATGGGCAGAGCTGCAGTCCCAGCCCTGGGACAGGAGACAATAGTGGGTGGCTCCAGCCTCGGGTGCTCATCTTGCCCAAGGCATTTATATAGGGATTGTCTTCAGAGGCCTCCTCTCCTCTCTCCTGCCCTGTCCTCTCCCCCAGACCCAAGTTTCTCTGTGCACTAGGAGAGGAGAGCACAGCATGTTCTTTCCCTCTTTCTCCTGTTCTGTCCCTATTCTGCCCTGGTGGTCCTGGTTCATGTAGGGCTTGGTTTCCCTTTCTGTTCTTTATGGAGATGTGCTGTTCCTCATCTCCCAGAGGAGACCATCCTTTTGCCTGCTTCTGGCTTAGGCTTCATTCGCGCCTTCTTTGTCAACAGCACAGGGTGTGGGCTCACAGGAGTGCTCCCAAATCACCCATCAGCCAAGCCTCTGTGTACATCGGTCTTAAGGAAGAGTTTTCATGAACAGAGAGACACAGCTGTGAGAGAAACACCTCCAGCCTCTGGCCTCCAGCCAGATAACTGGGGTTTTAAACTCCCTCTAGGCATTGAAATAATGACCAGTGTTGCCAATGTGTTCTCCCAGTCCTAACGATAAAGGGTGTGTTAGAAAGGTCAGGGGAGAAGCTCCTTCCTTCTTCCTCTGCATTGCACACACATGCATGCACAAGCTCTGCTTTCAGTGCAGATGGGTCTTGCACTTAGCAAAGGATTTTCAAGAGTTTCATTCCCACATAGACATTAGAATAACTTTTTAAAGAATTCTTTAAATGTTTGACCCTGCTCCCCAATGGAAAATCCAGCCATGTGTGCCACAGGAGCAGCTACTGAGTGCTTCAGAAATACCTGCCTCTGGTTTCAGTGTCTTAAAGGGGACTGAAGCATGAGCAGTAATTACAAATCCTATCCTACTGCTCCTGTCACTTTCCAGAGACAAATACTTGTTGGAAGATGGCTGTACAGGGGCACCATTTCCAAGAGGACGCTGAGCAATTGTTCACCAGATCTGGCCTGTCATAAAGATTTTCTACAGCACGGTAATCTGTGTAACTTTAATTGTTCCAATATCCAAGTACATCCAAAAATGTTAGGTCAAATAGATCCCCAGAGGAATTCCTAGCAGTATGTGCAAGGGACATTATGTTGCCCCTGAACACTCTGATCTACAAATCTTGCAGCAGTTTATGGTAGAACCTCTTTAGGAAGAACCCAGGATCACTTTATCTTCCCAGCACAGATTATCTGACATGTCATAAGGGCTGAGGAAATGGATAGAGGCACAAAAAGTGAGACATAGCCGTATCCTGGGACAGGAATCTCTGAGCAGTCTCTAAAATGCTGACTATGGCTTGGGCTTTTCCTTGACATAAAGGTTGCCCCAAAACCAGACTCACGGGTCCTTGAGCTTGATGGCTTAGTCGCTCACTGGGTGAGCAACATAGGTCATGATAATTCTGACTTCACGGCAGTAACTCTGTCTTCAGTATTGGCTTAACAGCAGATCCTGAAGAGGACTTCAGATCCAATCATCAGGTATCCTATTTTCTTCCTACTTCTACCTGTTTGTTATATCATTGCAATGTCTCATTCCTTCCTTTCTTTGAAAGAAAAAAAAATTTAAGTGGTGATCCTGAAAGTGGTCAGATTCTTCACTTGCCAATCTCAGGAAATTAATTCCATAACTAGGCCATCAAGCTCAAACACTGATCACAGACACCACCTGTCACTGAGTCCCCTGTAGAGACTTGGTGAGATATGGGTAGAAATGTGACCCCTGCTATAACTGGTCCCTGGAGGTTCACGACCAAAGACCTTGCAGGCATCAGGAACCCAGTGAGAGCAAACAGGATGGCTGGATGCCAGGGGTTAGATCTTCCCTGAGCCCATCCCCTGGAGGAGCTGAGAGATGTTTTCCTAACTGCACTTAGAAAACTCTTACATGGATGGTATCAGGGATGAATTTTATCTTCTCAGAACCTCGGTACACATCTCTCATGGCTCATGACATGACACTCACACATGCATGGATCTCCTCACTATCCCCCTCAGTCAGGCCTGAGTCTCACTTATTCTCATTGTTCCTGCTCTCCTGCCCTGAGACTCCAACACCAGAAGCTGCTGTGCTCCACCTGGCCCTGGTGGCACGTGGTGGGGAAAGTGACCACACTTTGTGGTTGGCCCTTGCAACGAGGCGCACTCTCCACCTGCCACTTTGCTGTTGAGCCTCTTCCCTAGATGCCCCACCACGCCTGTCCCATCATCTGACACCACGATTAGTTTCATACCTTCTGAGAAAGACATTTGTTGATGATATATGACATAGAGCTACCATCTATCAACAGCAGAAGCAAGTTTAATAACTCCCTGCTTTTCCTACCATTACCTCTCTAGTACTGCGAAACTCATTGTTTCCATTCATTTGATTGTGTCTGACTTTGTTTTCTATCTAGCCTCTGGTACAGAATGTCCAGTGAAAGAACAATCCTAAAATAGAAAAATCGAAAGCAAAATAAATCCTACTGTATGGGTCAAATCTCTTGGCCTCCATGAGGTTGGTTTCATGCCATGGAATCCCTATCAGAACTTCCAGTATCGCTTGGGTAAAGAACAAGTGAGTGGCTAAATGCAGGACCACCTTTATTTCTCAGCAGCTTACTGCCTTGCACAGACAAGCCCAGCAATCTGAGAGCTCTGGGTAATGACACACACGATGCAGCTTTACACGTGCCAAAACCACTTGTTTACAGACAGGAATGATTTCAGCGTTTTGGGGCATTCTGAGGGACAGTCTCGGGCCTTGTGGTCATTTGTGGGTTGCTGATTCAGGAGAGGAGAAAAAGGCAACAGGTGAAAACTGAGGCTGGGGAGAAGACACGATCCCTTCCAGAGCCCTCACTGAAGAGTGGTTTGGAGGAGAAGCCAGGAGTTCCGCCAGGCTTCAGCCTCATGCAAATTCAGTGTGTTACATACAAGCACATTATAACTAGAGCCAGATGAAATCCATCATGTCAAGAGTAGAGTGAAACAACTCCCAAAACTGTAGCTTTATTATAGCCAGTGAGAAAACATGAATGTTTGAATGACTGCAAGAAAAGGGTTGATTATTACCTTGGTTTATCTCCAGCAGATTAGAAATTCCAGGTCATGTCTGCTGACCAAACACAGAGAGGTTTACGTTGTTTCTGACCCCCAACATTTGAGAAGGAGTAATTCCTACAGCCCATTTAAAATCAAATTTTCACAATATATTCCCTGTGTGTAGTCAGTATTAAATAAGTCCAGTCAGTTCCTCTAACTGATGCTGCCTCCATCAACCACACATTTGAATTCCAAAGAGGAAATCTGAGCTTTCTTCCTGGAAATAGAAATTCCAATTCGGCTGTGCAGGTTTTGGTGCTATTCACTATCCTGTTGCCTTTTAAACAATAAGTGTCATTTGGATGAGGGCTTCGCCAACAACCTTTTTTAAAACTGTGTACTGAAGGGCAGTCCTGCAACAGGGAGCGGCTGATGAAGGGTTAAGGTTTCTTTGTGCTGCTGTGCTCTCTGCAGCCCTGCAAGCTGTGATCTTTGGCTGCTTCAGCTACTACCATGGTCAAACACAACATCTACCCCTCAATGCAGACTGGGTTGGACACAATCCTGACTAATCCTAGGGAAGATTTGCAGCCGTCTTAGATCCTCCTGACATCTGGGCAAAGACATCTGGGCGCTGCCTGCAAAACAGTGCTTGGAGCTAAGGTTCAGCAGGGGTGTTTCTCCTAGATGGATGGGGGACTAAGCAGGAGAGAGAGAAGAAAAAACAGCCTGTAGATAAACAACAAAGTCATTTTAAGGTTTCTCTAGACAATGTAAACCAAAGTTAAATGCACGTGGTCCCACAGTCTGCCTTTTCCTCAGAACTCTGGGGAAGCAAGTCACAGGGTTCAAAAGAAACAAGATGTACTTTCCTGTGAAACACAGAGGAAACCTGCAAAACTCCTTGCTGTGGGATGCTGCAGGTGCCAGAAATTTTTTTAAAAAACCCAAAACCAGCCAAATTTATGGAAGAAAAATCAAGTGAGAAAAATTAAAATTAAAAGTACCGGCGCTGGCCCAGGATATATTCAGACATGGACCAGAGTGGGCAGTAACACATTTTGGGGTAGGGTCACTATGTGCTTGTGTTATTCCCTGGCTCTACAACTGTCTGTCACCAGAAACAGCGGCTGGGTTGATGTTGTCTCACCACTGCCATTTTCTGGTCCATATGTGGAAGCTCATGTCTTCTCTCGGAAACCAGGATCACGTAGCTGTGCCTGCTCTGCGCACCTGCCCACGCTTACAATAATCAGAATGAGATATTTCCCCCTGATACAATAGTTTTAGCTCAACAATTAATTCAGGGCAGCCGGGGGGGGGG
>NW_020799110.1:13026660-13031596 GCF_003259725.1 Athene cunicularia | reverse complement strand
GGGGGGGGGGGGGGGGGGGGGGGGGGGGGGGGGGGGGGGGGGGGGGGGGGGGGGGGGGGGGGGGGGGGGGGGGGGGGGGGGGGGGGGGGGGGGGGGGGGGGGGGGGGGGGGGGGGGGGGGGGGGGGGGGGGGGGGGGGGGGGGGGGGGGGGGGGGGGGGGGGGGGGGGGGGGGGGGGGGGGGGGGGGGGGGGGGGGGGGGGGGGGGGGGGGGGGGGGGGGGGGGGGGGGGGGGGGGGGGGGGGGGGGGGGGGGGGGGGGGGGGGGGGGGGGGGGGGGGGGGGGGGGGGGGGGGGGGGGGGGGGGGGGGGGGGGGGGGGGGGGGGGGGGGGGGGGGGGGGGGGGGGGGGGGGGGGGGGGGGGGGGGGGGGGGGGGGGGGGGGGGGGGGGGGGGGGGGGGGGGGGGGGGGGGGGGGGGGGGGGGGGGGGGGGGGGGGGGGGGGGGGGGGGGGGGGGGGGGGGGGGGGGGGGGGGGGGGGGGGGGGGGGGGGGGGGGGGGGGGGGGGGGGGGGGGGGGGGGGGGGGGGGGGGGGGGGGGGGGGGGGGGGGGGGGGGGGGGGGGGGGGGGGGGGGGGGGGGGGGGGGGGGGGGGGGGGGGGGGGGGGGGGGGGGGGGGGGGGGGGGGGGGGGGGGGGGGGGGGGGGGGGGGGGGGGGGGGGGGGGGGGGGGGGGGGGGGGGGGGGGGGGGGGGGGGGGGGGGGGGGGGGGGGGGGGGGGGGGGGGGGGGGGGGGGGGGGGGGGGGGGGGGGGGGGGGGGGGGGGGGGGGGGGGGGGGGGGGGGGGGGGGGGGGGGGGGGGGGGGGGGGGGGGGGGGGGGGGGGGGGGGGGGGGGGGGGGGGGGGGGGGGGGGGGGGGGGGGGGGGGGGGGGGGGGGGGGGGGGGGGGGGGGGGGGGGGGGGGGGGGGGGGGGGGGGGGGGGGGGGGGGGGGGGGGGGGGGGGGGGGGGGGGGGGGGGGGGGGGGGGGGGGGGGGGGGGGGGGGGGGGGGGGGGGGGGGGGGGGGGGGGGGGGGGGGGGGGGGGGGGGGGGGGGGGCAGCTTTAGGAGACGCCGGGACAGAGGATCGCACGTGACCCCAAGCTCTCCAAACACAGGCTTTGCACAGAGAGGAAACCAGGCTGCTCACCTGCAAGTCCTGGCAAGCGTAAACCAGGCTGCTTCACCTGCAAGTCCTGGCAAGCGTTAAAGCTTGTTTTTGCCAGAAAAGGAAACAGGTATCGTTTACTACTCCCAGAGCACAAAGCTCTGCCCAGTATGACTAATAACACCCATCTGAGCGAATAACACCCAAAGGAGCGATATGACCAAGGTGTTAAGCATTTGCTCACATGAAGACAAGATCTGCTGCACATGAAGACAACCTCTGTGAACAATTAGAGGAGTCTCTCTACCCGCAGACCAAAACATGGCAGTTTGATTTCAGTAACTGTCTATATACATGCCTATTCTCACTTGATACTGCTTTTGTAAAGGGCAAAAAATGCAGACTCACATGTTTACTTAAGAACAAGCCAGTCACTAAGGTCTGTCAGTACGGGGGTACCTTTAGCCTAGAGCATACAGAGGAGATTGCAACATCTTGGATTAACCCAGGTCTTTCAACTGAGATTAATGATCTGAAGGAACGGTATTTCCCCAAAAGTTGGGTAGGAATAATAGGTGAAAATAGAGTGAAAACTCTTTGGGACTTCCAGTGAAAAAAGAATCTTAGGCAGAGGAGGAAAGGCAGTGATTACTGGGTAAAAAGAGGGGTTATTTTGCCCACTGAACCAGTGCAGAAAATCATCTAAGGAAAATAAATATTGCATGTCTCAAAGAAAAGAAGGAAGTGCAGAAGAGGAGACTCGATGCATTTAGGGATGCTGTAAAATTCTCCACAAATTCCAGAGCACTGAGAACACTGATGAGGGATGAAGGGGAAAAGCGGAGTTTCAGTGTTTATCTTGCTGTGTAAATTCCTTGTGATGTCCACTGAAGAATTTGCTGGCTTTTGAAATCTTTCATGAAACGTGAGTAATAAGTATCGACTTCAAATTGTTCCTTGAAAGCAGAATATAAATTGAGTGTTCAAGAAGATGGGACTCTATGCACAAGGTGTTTATGTGGGTTGTCAGGGGTGTTCAATGGTAAAAGAGACACAATCTCTCACTTCCACAAAGCAAGATGCAGGCACAGAACTTGGGCCTAGAAAATGTGCACAAAGGCACAGAGAGGAGCCTGTGCTGCAGCCTACATGGGCTGTGGGAGGTCCAAGAGCACATGGGTGTATCTCAGCATTGCCTTTCACTGGCTTTGTTTAACCCAAGGCCATTCTGTCACGCATTCACCCAGTAACGCTGCGCAGTGCAGCACCCGTCAGGGACAGAGGAGCAATGGGACGGCTGTACAGTCCCTCAGGAACACAGCACCCATCTCCAGGCAGCTCTAGACTGTAACCCCACAGCACCCCTCACAAAATAAGGCTGTCTTCAGTCCAAGCTCCCTGGCCTTCTGCAAGGGGAAGAAATTGAAGATGCATGGGGTCCTACTGTATGTCCATCAGTCAGACTCACACTATGGTCAGATTCAGCACAAACTGGCCCAAAGGTCCCACCAGGACACACCCTAAGACCAGCTTTTCCCAAGTACCCGGTGGGCATGGATTGCAGTCCTTCCAAGAGTCAGCAGCATGGTCAGAGCACTACATCATACACCACATGCCTGCTACATGCTACATGCTCCTCAAGACCACTCTTGATGTCCCTCCTAGTGCAAGTGCAATCGGATCACTGCCAACCAGGACTCTTCCCTGAACTTTCCTAGGACATTCAGTAAGAAGTCCTACATAAACCAACTCTGTTCCCCTCCTGGCTGCTCAGAGCCTGTAGCCAAAGGATCTAAACCTGTTAAAAGTGTTGTTGGAACTTGTACCCCTGTCCAGAGCTGACCTCGCAATGTAGGATTCAGTGAGGAGCTGTTGGATCTGTCTGGGGGGTGGCAGGAGGGTCAGGAGGGGTGAGTCAGTTCAGCTCTCTGCAGCACCTGGGAAAACTACACATTCCTTTGCAGACGGACATTATTGGACTGATATGACTACCCAGACATCAATGATCAAATCCAGACACTCCTAACCCTGCTCTCCTCAAGGTTCACATGGGTTTCTGCCCTGCCTCTTCATCAGGCAAGGAATTGTTCCTCCCAGGGACCAGCTCCAACAGCCAGCACCATGCTGGTTTGTGTACTCCCTGTAGCAGAGTTCTTGATGAATACAGAGAGGTGCATCTACTTTGTTATCTCTGCATTGCCAAAGAAAATTTGTTGCCTTCCTCTTCTTCACTCCCAAAGCCATAAAACTGGGGTCCACGGAGACCCAGGAAAACACCAGCTACAGATTCACAGATCCCCAATTCCTTCAAAAGTGGAAAAGGACACAACTGGAAAAGTTTGCTACTAGGTAACTAGGAGGGATTTCGTCACACCAGTGCTGTTGCTTGGATGTTGGGGACCGGCAGCCACAAGTGTTTTTAGAGCAAACCAGCCTTGCTTTGTCTCTGCCTGGTATGGCGAGATTGCAGTTGCTTTTCTCCCCTTTGACCCCCCCGCCAGCATTGCGCAGGACCGGTCAGGTAATCACGAGTCTGTTTGTTTGTCTGTTTGCAAATCTCAGGAAGCAGCTCCAGCAAAATCTCCTAAATCATCAGAATGCAGCAAACCACGGTGTCAAAACAATACAACCCCATCCCTACCTCCAGCAGGACCTTTATCAGTAATTATCACCTGTTTATCTCAGAGCCTGGCATTAGAGCAGGTCCAGGCTGCACATCCCCTCCATCCAGCCCAGGGTGAGGGCAGGCAGCACCACCCACATCATGCCACGTGCTCCCCGGGCCCTCTGAAGGACACAGTATTTTCTCACTCTGCCTATTCCCAGTCCGGATCTGTCAATATTCAGATATTCACGTAGGAGAAAGGGAAACAACAGTAACTGGATAAATACACGCCTGAGAAAGAGGACACTCCTTCCTGGTCTGTAATCCCCTTGTTCAACAAACCTTAGTAAATCACTGAAGCATTCAAACACCAAAATTTCTCCTTCAGGGAGAGACCCAGTAATGCAAAGATGTACAGCACATCATCCTGATTAAAACGGTAGATTCAAAACTTTGGATTCAGGGTCCTGGCAGCATTTGTACATGGATGATGAATGTTTGCTCAGCTGCCTCTTTGAAAGCCCTGTAAAATCATAGTACTGATAATTTCCATGACTTCTCTATTGCTTCCTCCACAGCAGTTTATTCCCACGTGTGCTGCGCGCCCGAGGAGCCGGGCAGTGAGCCTGCCAGTGGGAAATGCTCCCCTGCCTGTGCCATGCAAGGGCAGCACTGGGATGGGCTGGGGAAGGGGGGTCACCGGGACACCAGCAGCACGGGGGGGACTGGCACGGCCCCATCTCCACCTCTCCCGGCCGGTGTGTTGGCTCAGGGAGGGTGTCTTCGCCGAAAAGGGAAGTTTATAGCTCCGGCTGGTAAAGGGCAGCAACAGGCAGCAAGAGCCGAGGAAGGTGAGTGTGGGATCCTGGCCACCCAGCTCCAGAAGCGGGGAGACCCACGAGCAGAACCAGGGTGCCCTTTGGAGGTGCCGAAACCTCCAAGGGTGCCAAAGCATCCCCTGGCACGCCCCGGGGAGAGGGCACAGAGAGGCCAGTACCACCAGCCGTTTCTCCAGAGGCACTGAGGGAGGGGCAGTGTGGGCCCCAGGGGCGGTGGGTCGGGGAGAAGCCCAGAAGGAGGGGGTCACTCCCGGGGGGGAGGCATTTTGGTGCCCCTCTCACTCCGGGGGTGTCGACATCCCTCCCCCGCCCGTGCGCCCTAAGGGATGAAGTGGATGGCGTGGGGGATGCGGCTTCAACGAGGAGCAAAGCGAGGGGGTGCGAGGGGCCGCGTCCCACCGCGGAAAACCCC
>NW_020799110.1:12975173-13026610 GCF_003259725.1 Athene cunicularia | reverse complement strand
CGGGGCCGTACGCGGGGGGGGAGCTGGAGCCTCCCCGTATGCCGGCTGCCCCCGTGTCCTGTCGAGTGTGTGTGTTCACCCCCCCCCCCAAAAAAAAAAAACAAACCCAAACACCTGTTTGGGAAAGCGCCGTGATCGCGAACAAGAGCGTGTGGCGGTAGAAGTTCAGGCAGGGGCTGCCGGCGTTCGGGCACGGCTCGGCAGGAAGCAAAGTTTCTCAGCGGTGCTGGAAGGGGCTGTTCGGGCACGGAGCCTTTTCTTTTTTGCATTTGACTGGTTTGGTCTTTTGTTCTCCGGGAAAGTCGCTGCTCCTCCCGTGGGGCTTTTGAGCAGAGGGCTGGCAGGTGAGCTGCACTCCAGCTCAGGTAGCAGTGCCTGTAGCTTTTAGGCAGACCAGTACATCAAGGTACTCTCTAGGTCTCTTATCTTGGGACGGCGAAGCCATCTCTTATGTGGGAACTGCGGCTTGGCTGGCTGGGGTGTTGTTGGGGGCGGTCACGCCGAGCTGGAGCCCAGTGAGGGCTGTTTCTAGAGCGCTGGAGCATGTAACTTATGCTGACACCCAAAGGGGTTAAAAAGAAATACCATCCTTTCACAATATCCCTTCCCTCATCCCGAGTCTAGTAGTCTTCTGGAACACCTCCATCCCTCTCCCTCCCTGATTAATAAAATAATAATTGCCACCTTGGTCACCTTCTCTTTCCCAAAGGAATGAGCAGGCAGTTTCACATAAACCGGGGATCATTGGGAGTATCCCCGACTTAGACTGCCACCAGCCCTTGCCGTGTGTCACCCAGCGAGGCCGGACACCCCGAGCCCATTTTCATTGCCAGCCCCCATCAGTCACGCCTGCTCCCTGGCCCCGAACACCCGGGGGCCCTGCAGCTGGCAGAGGCGCAACCGAGTCCCTTGAGGAGAGCGGTGCACCCCCTTCCCACCGACTGGGTGTAGGGCCGGGGGTGGTCAGGGCTGGGCTGAGCACAGAGTCGGGGGCGGTTTGAGTAGCAATTATGTATAAGCTCAGCTTCAAGCCTCTTATCTCCGACTGGGGGTGGGGGGTGCAGATGCCAGCAGTGCTGAGGAATCTCCAGCCACCCCCTGGGTGGGTTGCGAAAGGTTGCCTCGGGGGCTCTGTGGCTGCAGCCCATTGTGCTGTAAATGAGACCTGCCTGCAGAATCAGATGCGGAGCCTGGCTTCCACAGACTCCCAAAAACCTGCCCCGGGACCTTCAGACCTGGCCCATTCATGGCTGAGCGCTGAAAACCAGCTGCTCCCCTCACCTTTGTCCTGCGAACAATAAGGGCTTTTCTCTTCGAGGGCTACGGGGGAGGGAGGTGTGAGGTGCCAGGGACCTAATAGCAGAGGCTGATATTAGTGGGCTTTTATGCCTTACATAGCCCCTGGTCCTGCAAGGCGCCCTTGTCTGACAAGTCCCAGGAAGCCCAAGAAATCGCAAGGGATGCCTCCTTAGGAAAGTCAGTGAGGGTTGCCTGAAGGACTCCTTGCTTAAGTTGCACCTTTCTCTCTTGAAAGCAGATCATGTCTATGGACATACCCCTTATCTGCTGTTTTCCCTGCCTGCTCTCCCTTCAAGGTCTTACAGCCACGTAGGCTTGGGCAGGAACCAACTGTGGTTTTGGGTGGAGGTGTGAAAAAAAACCCATTTATACCCCATTCAACAGCCGCACCCTGAGACAGGTGCAACTGCGCAGTAAGAGCTCCCCCCCTGCATTCATGTATGTCGCGGTGAAGGTGGCACAGCTATGTGGGTAGAAACTTCTGCCTGGCCACGCTTTCCTGCCAGAGCTTCACCTGCCCTGAATGCTCTGAGCCCCACGTCAGAGCATCGTGCTCTGATGGGAGAGGTTCAGATCTGTAATTACTTCGTCTGCGTAGAAAGGAGTGAGTGAGCCTCCTCGCACCTGCAGTAGTCCCATGGTTGTGGGAATGCTTTGCCAGGGAGCTTTTGTGGATCTGGTAGCTACTGCCATTCATCTAGATTCTGTCAGTGTTTGGCTGCTTGGCCTGATGCTGCGTGTTGGAGATGGGGATTGGCACACACTGATAAGCACCGTTAGCAACTGAGGGGCCTCCGGCTTGCCGTGTGGCCGCGCTGCTGGAGCGCACCCATGCTGGCACTTCTCCCGCAGCTGCCTTCAGCTGAGGGCTTATGTCAGGGCTCCTATTCAGGCAACAGAAAGGCTGCGTTTTGCTGGCTTACGTGAAAAGCAGTGCGTGGCCACATGCAGACATAGAGGCAACAAAAGCCACCCTTGCAACAAGGCTTTGTTGCGCAGCCTCAGCATTGTTCTTGTAGCCCTCCAGCATCGTCCATGGAGCTTAGCTGAGCTTTGTGCTCCTCCGGGGTCTTAGGGGGATGGTCTCAGATGCAGGAGAAGGGCTCTTGCTGACTGTCTCTGGAAGCTTTCAGCCCCACCTAACCAGACTCTGCTGTTCAGAGTAGAGGTTGTTCTGGGTCCTGTCTGGGCTGTTTTGGCTGAAGATACACATCACCCTGTTTGGTTTTGCTGGGAGAGGTTCTGTGCTTGAGACAAGCTGAGACTCATCTACCACTTCATCACCAAACCTGGTACATCCACAATGAGCCTTTGTGCCCTAGCCCAGAAAATAAACAAGGGTTTGGATGCCCTCTGGGTCAAACAGCATCACTGAAACGTGAAATCTTCCCTCTTCTATCTTTACCACCCTGGCTGAGCCTGTTCCAGGAGCTAGGGAAGAGTGGGGGGAAGGAAGGGTTTGTGGAGCTCAGGTTATTGCTGTTCTGTTGATGGTGGGGGAATTGGGAGGGTGGTCCAGGGAGGGACATAGCTATAACATGAGGGAAAAATGTGTCTTAATAGCTTGTCATCTCTCCATCTTTAGATCTGGAGTAAGCAGGTAGAACCTGCTGGTATCTGTGCTTTCATGTGGGTTAAGGGTTAATTTGCTCCATGTTTCTCAATCCCTGTTCCTTCCTCGTGAAAGATCGTGATCTAGTGATAAAAGTCTCACTTGTGCTGTGCTTTGAGAAGGTAGAGGGTTACTTGGAATGCCACCGAGGCTGTTCCTGCACGGTGTTGTGTCTGCAAGAGGGGATGGGAGTCTGTTGCAATACACTGGCTTTATTGCTCTACAAGCAGATTCTAAGCAGCTTTAGTAGTTAGTATTACTATGTGTTACTAAATCTCTTGGTAAGGGAATTTCCAGGCTTCGTGGGAAAACAGGCTGCCCAGGTCTCCTCTACCCAGGAATCTGGAAATGGTGGTACTTGTCTTGCCGGCAAGCTTTCTCTGGTGTTTGAGTGACTGCAGGAGGGCATTGAACCTTACTTGCTTTGGGGGTAGGCAGGGTACAAGGCCACTGTCACCTACTGAATTTGTCCCTTTCAGAGTGGACATGCAGTGAGGACTTGCCAGCCTTCCCATTCTGGCAAGAAACATGACCCTGCCTGAGTCTGTGTCCTGGGCAGATTCCTCTGACAGTTTTCTAGACTTGTGAGGAGGTGCTCTGAAGGAGTCCGGACAGGAATATCTGATGGTGATGGGTGGACAGGGTCTTTGCAGGGGCTGGTAAGGGGGTTGAAAGCCTCTAAGCCATTGGCAGGATTTTAGGTCCAGCCAGAATGACTGCAAAGTGTGAAATGATTGCTGGCTACTTCTGAAGCACACTTGGATCTTCATTCCCTTGCCAGCTGTATTAAAGTAACTTTCACACGCTGGCAGGGCAGAGCAGCAGAACTCAGATTCTCCTTCCAGGAGATGCAGCTTTCATGAAACCCCAGTGGGAAGGCTTTGAAGGCTGCTGACTTCTCTTGGAGCTGGACAGTACGATGTGCTTCCTACACTACACTACGAGGGTGCTTGTAACTCTTGGGGGAACTTGACTTGCAGAGATAAGAGGGAGCTGCACAGCATCTATTTCACCTGCATTCTGTCATCACTTGGTTGCGCAGAGGCCCATGGGAAGGGAAGGAGAAGTCCATATTTTACATACAAACAAGACAGTCAGTGAGCATCCCTATCAGAAAATAATTGCACACGGAGTCATTACAGCGATTTTGCATTACACAGGCATTACAAAAATCCCATGGCAATTTACCACCAGATTTTTTTATAATGTAGATGACAAATAGAATAAATAAGGAAATGTGATGACAGGAAAATAACCTCAAATCTATGCTGGTGAAGTCCTCTTTATAACTAAGCAGTTTGTCGACAATTACTTCTGTGTCAGGTAATGGTAATTGTGGTAAGGGGAAAGTCTTACATAGCCTTCAGAGAAATTGCATCGTGTAGTTTGTGTTCAAATTCACAGTAACAGTAAGTCAAAACTGTTAGCAAGTTTTAAAATAATGGGTTTCATCATGTGGAAGGGATATGAACTGCTGTGTCACTTTTTTGGTGGATTTACACAGTATTTTATGGCCTGCAAAATTCACATTTGTTAACCATCCTCAGTAGTTTTAAGCCTCTGTTCTTCAGTACTTGCTGCTTTCTCGCTGTAGGCTTTTCAGGCCAGGTTTCTCATTACTAACCAGCAATAAAAAGGCTTGGCTTCCGAGTCAATAGTGATTTATATTGATGAAATACTGTTGCCATCTGACAGCTGCTGCTTGGTGCCAGGGCGGTTTGTCTTTCCTTGTACATGAGTGTTTTTTCCCCATGGGCTCCTGAGACTGCCTGGGCTCTCCAACAGCCATGGGAGGAGACAAGTGTTGTGCTACCTGTTCTTCTTGGTGAGAGTTGGCAGCAGCAGCAAGGAGTGTGGGGGAAATCCTGTTTCTCTCTAATATGATAGAAGTTGTAAAGTTAAATTGCTGTGGAGTACTTTTTACTTGTCTGTAGCCAGTCCTGTTTAGCAGGCTGACAATATTGTATCATTTGGAATTTTTTACAGCGCCTGGAAAGGCCCATGTGAACGACAGAACAAATATTAAACTAGTGTTCTCAGCCTCTGGATGTACAGTTTCCATTGACAACATGGTTGTTAATGTGTACATAATAACTAATAGCTTGTATGATGATTAACTGCAACGTACAGCACACATTGCAGAAGTGGTAGGAAGACAAGTCCCGTGTCTCAGCACATGCTGTGAGCACAGGGCAGCTGGGAAGGGTGGTTGGCTAATACGGTCATGTCACATTAAAACTTCTTGGGATAAAGGGACAGTCTGTTCTGCAAATGCTCCAACCTACTGCAAGCTTTCTAAATGCTTCTGTCCTATTACACCACGGACCCATGCATAAAGGAGGGGTGAGGACACCAGGAGATGTTCCTCCAGGATCTGCTGCTGAAAGCAGGTGGCAATGGGAGATGCTCACAGTGCTGCTTTTCGTTCAGCTGCTTCTGCAAAGCAGTCGTGGCATGCATCCAGCTAATACTTGCTCATTTTGAGATTTTTAGCAGGTTTTGTAGGTAGTTCTTCTGAGGTCATAGAAACATTTTTCAAGCATCTTCCTGTATTTGTTCCTGTGTTTGTTAGTACTGTGTTTGAAGGTGAGAGGTCTCTTCCCACCCTTATAACGAGTTTTCTAGTTGTTGATTATACTTCCCATTTTCAGCTTCTTGAAAGGACTCTTTCAAAACCCCCTCCTCTAAGGTAATTTCTTCTGCAGCAAGACTAAGCCCAATTTACTGTAGACTTGACAAAACAAATTTGGTACCTCTGCAGAAAATATACTTTGCATGGGAAAGGACGAACTAGTGTTCAGCCACTGGCCTCTCCAGAGCTACTGATGGTAATGCACAATTCACCCTGAAATGTATGGCAGCTGAATTGGTTGCCTGGGTGTCAACCTGTCAGTTGAAGTCTTTCTGAAAACAAGCATAAATTTTGTAAACTAGAAATTATTTTTAGAGTCTAATCTCTGATAATGGGGATAAATCCATTAAAAATGGGTTGGATTATTGCTGCTGTGATTTATGCTAAAGTGATAAATGGCTTTGTAAATGGGTTTCTGCAATCAATGCAGCAGATGGGTTTTGGTTAACACCTGGTGAGTGCTGAGGTGAGTCACTTTTCCCCTTTGAAGGAGGTGAGAGGTGACAGTCAGCCAAGCTGGT
The DNA here is from genome assembly GCF_003259725.1 of Athene cunicularia. Classification (NCBI taxonomy): domain Eukaryota; kingdom Metazoa; phylum Chordata; class Aves; order Strigiformes; family Strigidae; genus Athene; species Athene cunicularia. The sequence continues at coordinate 13,020,546 of NW_020799110.1, read as the reverse complement.
GGGATTTTTTCCCAAGAAAGCCAAGACTGTTCTTATGAAGGTGTGTCCCTTCCTATTGCTCTGATTATTGCCTTTTTCTATTGTTTTTAACTGGTTTCACAATCTATTTACAGAATAATAAGGTGGTGTGTGGAGGCAGATCCAGATCTATATTTAAAGTAGAACTAGAACCTGGTAGACTGGTGTGGGTCACAAGAATTTTCCTGCACAAGCAGTGCCATGGGGCAAAGTGTAGTAAAGAAGCTGCAGAGGACAGGTGTGTGGCTGTGCTGTCCCCCCGACCAGTATCAGATTTGGACTCCTGTCTGTGTTTCAGGTTGGGCCAAAGAGCCTGTTGTTGTGGCACAGTCCCTGATGGGTTTGCCATACCAGTGCTGACTGATGGGTTTGCAGGTGCTCTCTTGTAGGCTTAAATCTTGCAGCTGCTCTTGTCCAAGCTTCAGGTGCTTTGTAGAGCTCTAGCAGAATGCAGTCAGTGTGCTCTGAGGGGTGAGCCTCAGACTTGGGAACAGATTCTGGTGGTATTTGCTGTGTTACTGCTACACCTTCTGTATGAAGGGACACTTTCGCCTTGGTTACGACTCCTGGGAGCTTGTTCCTTTGATTAACCAGCCCCGTCTGTTGCAGGATATTAACAGGACTGTATATTAAAATCAATGCTGTTCAAACAAACCTGATTTGCTAGGCAATAAAGCTTAGGCTCGTTTCACTGCTATTCAGATGTTTTGTCACCTGATATTTTTTCATAATTACTTAATTTATATAATTTTCTTTCTCCTTTCATATCAAGAAAAATCTGAATCAGTAGTTCATGTATGTAAGGTTAGTGTGCTTATACCTTCAGATGAATCAAAATAAAACCAAATCTCAGATAAAGTACATTGAGTCTGTCTGCTCTGAAGGCTAATACAGCCCTTGCCTATGGGAGGCATTACCCTATGCTCTAATTCTTCAAAAGGACAAGAGGCTCTTAAAACATTTGAATATTTTTGAGTCTAATCTAAATATTTTAGGTTGGGGGGGAAAAAAAAAATCCTATTTTTCACTTGGCTGGGAAAATCCCGTTTCTGTTGCAGTTGTATTTTGTGAACCCTCTGGGACTCTGAGAATTTAGCACAAAAAAAAGCGCCTAAATTTTCACTGAGGTATTTGTATAAAAGAAGACAGGTTTTGGATGTGTTGAGCAATAAAGGGGCCTTGCTGTCTGCTGTGGGATTACTCGTGTGTATGGCACTATTCATATTAAAACGTGTGCCTAAATGCTTTGTCAAGGTAGAGCCTAAATCTGAATACTTCTTTTGATAAACAGATATGTCCTTCCAATTGGGATTCAAATGATCAAGGAACAAAAGATGTCTGGGGGCAATTCCCAGGTCATTTCCTGCAAAAGGCTGCATGCCCTTGTTTGCCATGCATTTGAGAAGAGGCTGAGCATCCTCTGATCCTGATGCATGACAGTCTCTGGGAGCTTAAAGCTAAAAAAGAAATCTCTTGCTTGGTTGTATCCTGTGTGACAGGGAGCAGAGTGCCTTGACACATGATTACTGAGCCCAGTAATTTGAATTTCTATTTGTATCTTGAGCTTTTTGTGGTAACTGGAATCCTAATGTCTTTCAGGCAGTCTGCAGGCCACTCGGGCTTTGATGGTGGCTGCAATACTACTGGGCCTTGTTGGTGTATTTGTTGCTGTGACTGGCATGAAATGCATGAAGTGCATGGAAGATGACCAGGTGAAGAAGATGCGGATGGCTGTCTTTGGTGGGGTGATCTTCATCATTGCAGGTTGGTAACACACAAATACGTTTAGTGCTAAATGTACCATTTTTCTAAACAGTATTTACCCTGTATAGGATATGACAGGACAGGGGAGGGCTTGCTGTCATTGCTTCGAGAGCGTTTTGGGCTGGAAGTGGCCCAGTGGACTTGGGCACAGTAGCTGCTGGCTGTTTGAGGCACTTGGGTCCCTTGGCACTAGCACTCTACTTTCTGTAGGGACTGCATGCCTTCTACCTCTATGAGCAGAGTTGTTTGACCTGTATGCCCTGCTTCAGTGAAGGGCTGTCAGCAGTCCTGCTTTTGGTGCAGTATAACTGTGTGACCTCAAATCCTTAATTTTTTTTCCTAGCCAGCACTAAGTTAACAGCTCAAAACTTACAGGGTAGCAGCAGCTCAGCATCACTTTAGTTGCTGGTTCTGCTACACACTTGTTTTTGCAGTGATTTTGTTTATTGTTGTTTTTCTTAAATTCACTGTGTTCCCTTCATATGCAGGTTTGGCAGCACTGGTGGCCACATCGTGGTATGGCAACAGAGTGGCTCGGGCCTTTTACGACCCTTTCACCCCTGTCAACACCAGGTACTGACCCATTTGATAAGACACTATAGTATAGCATGGCAAATGCTCCCAGGACTTAGTTTTGAGTAGCAGTGGCTTAAAACGAAGAAGGAAATTTCCTGAGTTAGCTGGGTTGGCTTCAAACTGTGCAGAAAGAGCATTAGAACTGGATCTCATTATCCATGTGGCTTGTAAGTCCTAGCTTTGTTTTAAGGCAGCGTCATTGCCAGAGACCTAACTGCTCTGACTCTGGTGTTCTTCACTAAGTGCTTAAGGCCTGGTTTGCACACCCTTGGCCCTGCTGCCGTGGTGTGAGATGTGCTGGCAGAGTGATTAACCCAGTGTACAAAGCACTGGGCTTTGAGTCTCAGGCTGCTCCAAACTGCTGCCTTGCAGGAAGCCCGTCCATCTCAATTTCAGTTCCCTTCTGCTTTGTGTGAGCATGCTAACACTGTAATCCAGAGGCATTACTTGTAGTATTCACTTTCTTCCTCCTTTCTCCCCCAGGTTTGAGTTTGGATCAGCTCTCTTCATAGGCTGGGCAGCTGCTTCTCTGGCCATACTGGGGGGAGCCTTCCTCTGCTGCTCCTGTCCACGGAGAGAAACTTCATATCCACCCACCCGAGGCTATCCAAAAAATGCCCCCTCCACAGGGAAGGATTATGTATAATGAAACAAAGGAGAGGAGCCACCAGCACTGGTAGTGAAAGCATTTTGGAGAGGACACTACAATGCCACTGTCCTGAACAGAGTTCAGACTCTAGGTTCTGCCTTCCTCTTCTCCCAAAAATGTGTATAATTTTGTAATCCTCTTTGCTACTGGACATAACTTCCTTTCTCTCCCAACCCGTGGAGGAAGGCTAACCTAGGTTCATAGGTATTGCCACTGGAAAGATGAAACCTCCAAACTTGGGTTAAGTTTAGTATTTGGGAGTAAAAGGGAAAAATGATACTGTTTTTTTAGATGGATGTTGGTGCTTTTTTTAGTTTGTTTTTTTAAAGAAAAATAGGTGGTAACAATTCAGTCCCATATCCCATTAAGTTAGAGCCCAGTGTGGTGTGTGTAGAAATTAAAGGAACATATATACAAAGTGATGAAACCAATAGCTTAAGGGGAAACATAATTTTAGGGAAAAGACTTTACATATAGGAATGTTTGAGGAGATCTAAAATGCTCTTGTACTGTCTTACTGGCGTCATCTTCAGCACCCTTGTTTCTGTGCAGATTGGCATGACAAAGGGTCAGACACAATTCAATTGCTGTGACTTAACAAATCGAAACCTCTAACTGTCCATGCATATGCTGTTGGCCAACAGAAAATGCAGCGTAAGGTGGCTTGGCTTAACTGTGTCATCACTCTTTTGACAAGATCTTGTATGTTGATCATGTCTGAGCAAAAGGCTGCAAAATTGTGACTAGAGGTTAGCAGACTCCCGAAGCAGCTCCAGGTTTCCCTGGTGCTGGGGAAAAGCTGAGAAGAAATGATTGCCTTCTGTTTTCACTGGGTGTCTCTGGTAGGGTGCTGCTGTTCCTTAGACACTGAGTGCTGCCAGTGATGGTCTGTGTTCCCACCCTAATACCTAACTGAGCTTGAAGTTTTATCCCCTTGTGTGTGTTACAGGCCACCTTTTTAAAAAAAACAAAAAAAACCCAAAAAACACCACTCTCCTCTTTCCTTGAGTCTCTCATTTGGGCTTTAGTTACTGATCTCACTTTGCCTTATGCAGCTAAATGTGTTAGACCAAACTGAATGCACTGCTGCTCCCTGATGTTTCCCCAAGAATACCTCACACGCTGCCATTTGATCCTGTCTCTTCTCTTGTAAACACTTTCAGTGACGATATGAAGGCAAATTCCAAGGAAACTGATACAAAGGTTATGTATGGCATTTTCTTTCAATCCAAGCTTGCCAAAGAGGAAGAAACTAGCATTTTTAAGATAAAGCCATCCTTGCATATTAAGTCATATCTAAAAAGAATAAAATGCAGCTCAAAGGTTCCCACCCTTTCTGAAACACCCAGTCAGTCACTTGGTGTTTTGACTAACACTGGCTGGAGTTAAGTCTCATAATTCCTAGAAGTATGGTACCAGTTCTCCAAAGCTCAGCCTTGCTTTTTCTACAGAAGGAATCTCCTCGCTTCTGACAAGGCTTTATAATTGTGTATGTGTTCAGAGGCGTCAGATCTGTTGATTTCCTTCTGTAGACAGGGAGAGCCTCTGGGGCTGGGCTTATGTACAACGATGGTTGGTGGTCTGTATAAGCCTTGTACCTCTGTTTGACCTGACTCTGCAACATAAATCAAAGTTACTAAAAGAAACCAACCAGAGCATTTGCTTCAGGCTTGAGTTGATGTTGGCCTGTGCTTGGAGCTGGGTCATGTGGCTTCCCCTTCTCCCTGGGGAATTGCCTGTGCACAGCAGCTGCCTCATGAGACCTCATCTTAGGAGGTGGCAGCTCAGGTCACATTAAAGAGCTGCTGAAGTTTGTGCTTTTGTATTTGCATTAACCCTGAGCCAGGGAGCAGATGCTTGTATTGGGAACTTGTATAAAGTGTTTAAACAATTTCAATAAATGGACTTTTTTAAGGAAAATCAGACTGCATTATCTCATTTCTTTGTTTTAAGCAGAACTTTGTGCATGGAAGAAAAGAGGGGCACTTGGGCTTTTGGATGTTGCTTGCTGGTATGGAGCTTGTTTAGCTGTGTGTATCTCTAGCTGACATAGGTGGGGACAGATCTTTTGCAGTGAGTCAGACAGTTGTGGCCTCTGGCAGAAACTCACCCAGTAATCTGCTACGATTGCAGCCCTGGAACCAGAAGGTCTGCTCCTCAGCAAGGCAGGCTGCACCCTGGGTGGGGCAGGATGGGGCAGCGGGAAGGCAGATGGCTCCCTGGCAGGGGAGTGGGAGCTGCCGGAATGGGGAAGGGATGGGGTGTGGAGCCAAGGTGGTCCTGGGAGAGATGCTCTGTTTCAGCAGTGCTTTGTCTCTGTAGCTTAGGTAGGGTGTGTGCAGGCTGTGGCTGTCTGCATGAGATGCTCTGCCTCCAGAGCAGGAAGAGACCTGCTGATCTATGTTTCTCTTCAACTCTTGTGTGTGTTTTCTTGATGCTTCTGGGTTAACAGGATTATGAAGAGATGGACCCTGGGAGGATCCATCTCACTAAAGCCCCTTTGGGAGGAGGGTATTGTGCTTCTCCCAGCTGTGACAGCACAACCAGTTAGGTGTATATTTTGCAGGCCAGGTAGAGAATGGTTTCAGCTGGGGATGGCATCTTCTAATCTGCTTCGTCTCCCTGGGGTAGCAAGGCTTTATTCCCCCTTGTTTCTGCTTGGCCTGGAAACCTTTTTCCATTCACCAGGGATTCTGTGTTCATCCTTTTTGTATTTTCAAGTACATCTGATGAGAAGCAATCTTTGCAAAACATTTTTCTTAAGATCAGTCAAGAAGCTGCAGCTTCTAGTCCCTCTCTCTTCAAGGGCTGTTTGCTTTTGTAATTACAAACAAAGGAATAGAGCTAATTAGGCCTTGTAAAGCTGGCAGAGCAAAACAGCCAGGCATGTGGCTGGCTGAGTGAGCCTGCAGTGCCTGGAGCAGACTGGTTGCCTGGCATAGTTTGGGTTCTATGGTCATTCTTATTCCAACCTGTCAATTAGTCAAGGATTTCCATTGAGATTAATTTTTTCCCATGTTTTTATGCTCACTCCTTCTCCAAGGACTTTTACAATTTCCCCTCTGGAGTTTCCTAGGCAGAAGAACAGGGAAGGAAAGCAATCCTACCTATGAAATAGGACTTCTCACCTGCTGTCTACTGCAGGAGACACAGATCTGTGTGAGACTGACACAGAGGAAACAGCAGAGCCTAGCTTGTTTGTTTTCTATACTTTTATTCTGGCAAAATTCACAGCCAAATTTTCATTTGGATAGGCCTTGTGCATTGGCAGCAGGCTGACTGGAAACCCAAAGGTGAAGTCTGGTGTAAAATGCCATATGACTTATGATTCCGATTCCAGTCCAGTGGTGACAAGAGGCATCTCCTCTTACTATTCAGGGGTGGGAATTTGGAGGGCTGATATCCCAAGAGATAACCCTGGCCGGCCCAGTTAGGACAACTCTCCCTTCACCCTGCTTGGGAGGGAGCTTTCTAAGCCTTTTCTCCCGCCTTTTATGCGCAGTCATGCAATTCCTCTTGGCTATGTGTGCTACAGCCCTTTTCCCATCTCTGCAGTAGGTTTCACAGACAAGGAGTAACATGGGTTGAAAGTTGGGGGAGAGTTTCCCACTGGATTTCAATCCTTACATGTGACTGACATTCCTGCTGTTAAAGCCATCTTGCAATGAAATGATGGCATTTGTCTGTACAGACAATGGGAACTTTGACTGCTTCTTGGCATCTTCTTCCAGACCACATTTATTATTCACATGGTGCCAGAGCTGTGTATACTATGCAGGGAACTTCACTGTCAGTGGGAATTACATGCTCGTTTATATTGCTTAGATATTTCAAAAGAAGTAAGAGAGCTCAGGATGTTTTTGGAATAGCATCAGCCTGTTAGATTTCTTGGCTTCTCCAACTTGATAATTTTAAGTAACTGTCTGTGCTAATGCCTTTATCAGATTCAGCTTCTGATTTATACATGAGCTTCTTATAATAAAACTGCCTTTGTTTTCTGTACTGCTCTGAGCACATATATATATATAGTGAAAGCTCTCTGACAATGGAGATCCTAGAAATAACCAGTAGAGCTGGTGACAGCTGGTGATAAGAAATGTTTGTGAAATATTCATATAAGCTCAGAATCTTTTTAATAAAAGGCAGAATCGGAAATCATTGCATTACTGAGGGAAAGAAGTTAATGCAGTATTTCTGCTTAAAAGCAAACACCAGAAATGTCAGTAGCTTCCTGAAGATGATCAAATGTAGCAGATTTATAAATCTAGATGAGTAACCAGACTGAAAGGACTTGAGCCTTTGTCCTAAGCATGGAGATATGGAGTAACTCTGAGGCAGCCAGCGTATTGACAATGATGTAAAATTGTCTCAGTGTTTTCACAAAGGAACAGTAGCAGTATTTTCTTCCAGAGTCTTAGATCTGTGTCTACCTGAAGAGGCATGCTGCAGAGTCAGCTCCTGGCACAGTGGCAGGGTTGCAGTCAAATCTTGCCATGTAAGACCTTTCATGTGGCCAAGCAGTGCTGCCAGCAAGTAGCACCCAGGTGCACATGTATGCTACCAGGATTTCTCCTGTGACATTGTTTGCCCACCAACTGGCAGAGGAGATGGTTGATAGCAGAGCAGATGTTTGATCCACAGAGAATAGATGGGATTGCTCATCACAGACCTGGTCCTGGTGCACTCATTTTTCAGAGTACTGTGGTTCAGCCCAACAACCACAGGCTTTAAACAACCACGTTCAGCTGAGGCTTTGCATTCAACTGGGCAACTGACCTGGACTTTCCAAACTGGCCCTTTGATTGCAACATGAACAGCATTGCAAGGATTTCCTCATTATCCCCATTTATTAGACTTCATTCCTCCAATCCCACTGGCGCCTTAATTTGCCTTCTAGAAGCCCAGCCTGTGACAAGGAGCTTGTTTTCCTATGGTACATCACTTCTGATCCTGTCTGCAGTTCCTGCAGAAGCCCTGCATGCTATGGCATCTGCATCTGAGCAGAAAGGGAAAAACAGTCCTTTGTTGAACCTCATGTGCTCGGCTGGAAAACATCCCAACTCCTACAGCTTTTCCAGAAAAGCCCTGCCTGGATTCCTAGCATACTGCATCAGGGACTTGGTGTTCCTAGGGTCTACATGTCCTATCGAGACCTGCCAGAGGCACCAGGAGCCCCCAGTCATGGGAACCTGTGGGTGCTTCTGCTTTGCTGCCACAGGGCTGCAAACAGCTGCCAGCCAGCGGCTCCTGCCTGGGCTGGGGGCCGAGCATCACGCAACCCGTCTGGGCAACGCATCCACCGGGTTTGCCTCTAAGGTGTATAATCTGTCCTCCCCTCCTGTCTGGTTCATCAGACAGGCCTGGGAGCAGGTTTCATGTGAGGAACCTGAATTTTGATGTCAAGTTTCTCATATTCAAGTATTTTTTGTGCAGGTTTGGCCTTAGGCTGAAACTGGGCTCTGCTCCCCTCCTGCCCTTCTTCTCTACAGTTGTCCAGGCTCTCCTCCTTGAGGAAGGACTTTTTCCAAAGTTCTTGCATCACCAGGTCCATCTGACCATACCAGACTGTTCCAGACTGGCGTAGCCTGGCTGGGTTAGATGAGCTGGTGGCATTCTGTCTGGGACATTGCACAAGTCTCACAAAATACCATACCTGTGAAAGGTACATCACTGACTGGGGCAGGAAGGTTAAGGATGTGACTGACATAAGAACGTTTTCACATGAGGGCTGAGAACAAACCATCTCATCACTGTTAAGGGCCTCCATCTGCATTCCCAGCAAGGATCCCCAGGACTGAGGGGTACAAAGACAGCCTTTGGCAATGCCCTACAGTTTGCATGTGGCTTTTAATTAAAAAAAAAAAAAAAAAAAAAAAAGGTGAGAAGACTGTGTCATGCAGGAGTTAGGGAGGGAAGAACGACGTGGACTAGTTAGTGACAAACTTTCCTACTTCTCTGTCTCCTAGGACAGACCTAGCTATGTGAGAGCTGCCCACTGCTAGTACTAGTGCTCTCTCCTGCCACAGATTCGCCTCCTGCTGCAGGCAAGGGCTTTGAATTTTAATTTGGAACTACACAGCAACGTTCAGCAGGCGGGAGGGGTGGGATGCTGGTACTCTCAGCCCGGCACTCCTGGCTGCCTTCAGAGCCAACTCCCACAGCAGGACAGGAGCAGGGGAGCCGTGAAAACAACCTCAGCCAAGGGGAAAAAAAACAAGAAATAGCATTCTTATTACAAGGTAAACAGCATTAACTTCGTCTTGGGGGAGTAGAAACACCACGGCAGTGATAGGCTTTTCTGCCCACAAGCCATGGAAGGGCGGTGGAACGCACTCCACCCTCCCCTTGTGTAACGCTCCCCACGCAGCAGCTGTAAATAATCATTTACCTCCATGCGCTCCTGTTTTGCTGCTTTTTTTAGGGCCTTTCTTCTTAAATGCAGCTCCTGGAGGGGTGGCTACACTGAGGTGTGCATGGCACAGCCTGGGTACCAGAGCTGGCAGAGCTCTGCCACATGCAACTGGAGCTGGAGCTGGTGCCCCGGGTTACTCCTGCAAGCAAAGCTGCCAGCTGCGGTAAGGGGGATGGGAGAGTGTGGGCTGCATTTGTTGTTTTTCCAGTGAAAAGAGCTCAATGGTTCAATTTAATTATTGTTTTTCCCAGACCTGCAATAGCATTTCTCCACACTTTGCAGTTCTCTAGAAAATGTCTGGTAAAAACACACTGGCCAAAACACATCTGTCAGCGAGCCTGGTCTGCTTGTTCACCTGACTCCAAGATTTCAAAGCAGGTACTCTGAGGAGTCATAGGAACCTTTTCTGACTTAAGGTGCTCGGAAACTGAGGACAGAAAAGGGAAGGCAGTCCCATTTTACATGCTGCTTTTTTTTTTTTTTTAATGAGTAAAAGTACCTTACCACTGACCCAAGCCTATGGGTTGTCTCTTTTGTGGAGGTTTACTGGTGACTAGCACAGTGTATGCGTGAGATGGATGCACTGGGAGCATGAGCAGAAATGTGACCATGCCCAAGCACAGTGCAAGGAGAAGTCCAAGAGGTAACAAAACCCTCTGCCACTGCTTTCCTTAAGGGACGGCTGTGGACTTGGCCCAGCAGAGCCTGCACAAGAGGGAGTCTAATTTACAGTGCCCTGTAATTTGCTGATGCTGTAATATGTTTAGCTTGGGGAAAAGGCTGTGTTGATGTTAACGTGTTCGTTCACATTGGAGCTGTGGTATGTTCCATCGACATGAAAAACAACACCACGCTGGGATGTGGCTGGACCATCCTTGTGAAAATAACGGGGCAGTAGCTTAGCTGGGGCTGAGTTGTCAGGGCTTCCGTGAAGTGGGAGCAGCCCCCCTGAACCCTCCAGACCCAGGTAGGATGTGACAGTCTGGTATCTGCTGCAGTAATACTTGTTCTGTGTTAAGAACTACTGCTCAGGTTAATTAGACTCAAAGTGTCAGTGCTGGATCAAGCAGTATTTCCCTAAAGCTTTTGAACTGGCCCAAATCACAGATGACAGTGACAAAAAACAAAGCTCCATCCCCCATCCACAACCTTTCGCCTAATTGATGCCTTTTGAGTCCAGACAATGATGGTGAGAATATCGTTGTTAGTAACAACGACAGAGAAATAACATGAATGATCTCAAGACCCAGACTGGGGTGCTAGGGTGATAACCTGGCACTCCACGGACACTGGACAGACAAACTTTCACTGAGAGCAAGTAATTACTGCTCTATGATCTGGTTCTGCTTTGAGATACAACGTTGTCATAGCTCAAACGTCCCTCCCTGTTTGCCTGTAGATTGGTTATCAATAATTGCTTACACCTATGCAGCACTTCAGCTCATGGGACTGCTCCAGGCTGTCTGGTTTGGTAAGTCTGCAGGACTAATCCCCTATGCACCAGAGGAGCTCACTCTGTGCTGGCTTGGCCAGCTCTGATGAGTTATTTGGCTCTGGGTGCAGGCACAGGATAAAGATGGACCGCTTTGTCTTCAAGCAGCCCTGGAATAGGGGAGGTTTCCCTTGCTCCATCCTCACTGCTCTTGCATCCTCCTTTTTGCCATCTCTGGAGCACGCTGAGCTGAGCAAATAGGTCTCTGCCAGGTTTGTCATGTGGGTGGTCGGATCAGCAGAAGGCAGGGAGTGGGGCTGGAACCCTTAGCTCAGAGGCAGGGCAGAAAAGCAGAGCAGTGGGGTAGGACCATGCTTTTGGCACCAGCTAGCCCTGGGGTCTGGCAGGCCAGCAAAGGCTTTTCGCAGAATTCCTCAGAAACAGGAACATAAAATAAATAAGACTGGTGTTCTGTGCTGCAGAGAAATGACGAAGCTTTCCTTGCACACACACCTAATTCTGCTGAAGGCATGAACTAGTCCTGACGCAGAGCAGCCCTTATCACCACAAGACCATACTTTAATAGGAATTTCCTTACAATTTTTCCCCAGAACCAGGCTCAGGCCAGCTTTGAAAAATGATGACATCATGACCCAAGCTAGGAGCAGATGAAAACTGCCTTTGTAGAATCACACTTTGCACAAACATTTTTCCCAAGAAGATAGATCAGGTGTTTCAGATTGAGTGAAAAATATGAATTACAGCAATAGCAGTAGTTCAGAATGTGACCCGGCCTTTTATAACTTGTTTGTTACTGTAGATCACAATGTCAATATCAAAAAAGTGTATTTTGTTTCCCTCATAATCAAGCTGTCTAGCACTGAATAATGGACTAGTGGAGACTGCCTCTTCTTATCTTGGTATACACGGAGCTCAGCAGTGTGCGTCAACACTGAGAACACTTGAAGGATTGCATTGCTTTGTCTGCTTGGACCCAAAACCACAAGGGCTTTGGAGGGGATTCAAGCTGATTTGTAAAGTACCTGCTCTAAGCCTACCCCCTCCTAACACTGGCAAACTTGCTTATCTATGTCCCGGCTTTCAGAAGCCCTCCCTTTCCTCCTATTATTCACCTGGATAATGAAATCTGTGCTGTGTGAAAGGGGTGGTGATGCACTGCACATGAACTGGCAGAGGTTTTCATCAGGGCTCTGCTAACCCCGGTTCTTTCAGTATTATATAAATGTTATCCTTCCCCAGCCCCTCTGAGCGGTGGCTTCAGTTTAGCTGTGCCAGGTGCTGTACAAACAGTTCAGAGCTTGAAAAAATAAATAATGTATTAAGGATGGGACAGAACCAGATATATGCACTTAAATAAATGCTCAGGCATGACCAAAGTGCAGTAAAAGCTCTGGTGAAGCAGGCACTATTGCAGTCAGTGTCCCTGAGCCTGCACTGGGAATTGCAGCACCTGGACTCCCCTTTGGGATGCACCTTGGCTGTTCTTACTTCTTTTAAAGAAGGGATACCTATGGAAATGATAGGACAAAGAAAGCACATAGGCTCCCAAGGCTGACCAGAGTCCCACCCCCGTTTTGGTCAGCTAAGCATTTCTTACAGAATAGCTGCAGACGACTGGTGAAGTGCAGGGCACACCCTGCTCCCTTCCTGCAGGAGGGGAGATGTGCAAGTAAAGCAGTACCAGTATTCCCATTAAGAGATTTAGAGAAGGGCTTGTTTGGGGCTCCCCTGTGACATGCGCAGTTTTGATTCACATCTCCTGGTCAAATGGGAACTAGAAGCAGTGATCGCAACGTCCCTGACATCCCATGGGAGATTCTTGCAGGACATTTGTTCTTTCACTTTCCACAGAACCGAAAGAAATTCAGAAGAAATGGTGGTAAAAGCTAAACACTCAGATGATTTCCTATGAAAGGCTGTTTCTGTCAGTGTCTGGAGTGGTGTTTTTCTTCTCGGGATAGGTAGTCATACATACCTGTGGAGACCACCACTTGCTGATGGATGTTCCATAACGCCCAGCCTGGGCTGGGACAAGGTGTCCCTTGCCACAAGCATGGCACACAGGTCTGCTCCTAACACCACTAACTCAGCACCGGCTCCCTTCCTTCCCGTGCTCCTTGGAGACTGCTCAGCAGTGCAATCTATTCCATGTCACAGATCTCTCTTCTCCTGGTAGATGTTTCTCATGTGGATTTAATTATGGCAAAAGGCAGCAAACTCAATCTTGTGGAGGCTGCTGTATGCTCAGGCCAGAGGAACGAGGTGGGGGTAGCATCAGCTTCCCACATATTATCTCTGGTTGACCAGGGCAGGTGGGGAAGGGAGGCTCTGGACTCCATCCAGCCTAAAACCTATGGGATCACTAAGGATAGTTACTATAATGATGATATCTACTTCCAGAGAAGACCAGAAGAATGTGGTGGGTGCAATCTGGGACACATTCCCACACCCGCCTCTGTATACTTACACTCATTCGGCTTGAACATCCAATTAAGTTTGATGGTAGCAATTAAAAAAAGCAGCAGTATCTGTTCTTACTCATCTGTGAAAACCAGTTAGTGAGATTCTGTTACAGATGATCAGTCAAATTTTAAGCTGACTGGTGAAGTTAGACTCTCAGGATAATTCTGCCTTTTGGAAACGCTGCGCGTGTGTGTCAGTGTAACATAGCACAGCCCAACACAGGCAGCCTTCCAGCAGGGTGAAGTTTAACTATTTGGTACAGTGGAGAATGGGTATCTATTCTAGGACCTGCAGGAAAAGTGTGTTTGTGCACATGTGTAGGTGATGTACACACATGCGTGTAGGTGATGTACACACACACACGTAGGTGACATATGTATGCTGGACTAACTTTGTAAGGGCAAATGCCAGAATGTTAAAGATCCCAGCATCTGCTTGAAAAAAGCTTCTAGTGGCATCGTAAGAGTAATGAAAGCTTGGGAGTGCTGCCATTCATGGGACAATTTCTGTTATTTTTATATGGGATTCTTCCTGGGAAAAAGGCTAAGTCCGTTTGTTTGCTGTAACAACACAGGAAGGGAAGAGGTTTTTGTTTTATCCTGCTATTACAGCTACCTTTGTCATCATATCCCTTTTCTCATCTGGTTGAATTCTGTATTCAAACTAACAAAGATCTTGTCCATAGCTACCATTCAGTAAACAGTAACAAGTTACAGGCAGCTTTTATCTAGAGTGAATGAAACAAGCAGCAGATAAAAGATGTAACGTTTACCTTTCCTTATGCTAGTGCAGGAAGAGGTATATTGGACCCCGTTAGGAAAAGGTTCTGAAGCTAGAAACTCAAGGCTGCAGCTGATTGAATAGAAACCTCTCAAGTTCTGAGCTAAAATGTCCTAACTGTGATTGATGAGGTTCTGACAACACTAGTGGTGAGCCCCTGCTGCATTTGGGGGCTCGCATCAGTTCAAATCTAGAAATGATCCCAATCTCTCCAGACTGTTACTATTTGAAAATGCCATCAGATTTTCAGATCTGGAAGTGCCCCGAGGCAATCCTCCATTACTGACTCTGTACTCTCATTAGCCACCAAAACTTCGACTAAGCCCTTTCTCCTTTCGGATAAACAAACCACCCTTTGCCTCCCTGATCCCCATCCAGCAGAACAGTCACTCCCGAAAATGAAAGCAAGCTAATTTACTGATCTAAACTGCTCATTTCCCAACATAATATTCAATGCTGTGAGTCATCCAGAAAGACTCTCCCCTTTTCCGTTAGGGTCAGAAGCAGTTTCAGCAGGGAGCAGGCAGGGCACACTGCCTGGTCACAGCGCGTGGCTGAGCTGGCACCACCGGCGGTGGAGCCCCGGTGGAGGAAGGCTTCACACATCTGCCTCTGCCACAGCTCCTTGCTGGTACTGCTGGGGGAAGTATGTTCTTTGCATTGCTAAATGATTGTGAGCGCAGTTACACTGTGGCAAGGCAAGAATAACTCCACTGGAATCAAATACCAGAGGACCATAAATAAAATCCAGAACTGACCGTAATCTTAAAGGAGGTCAGGTGAACAAGATCAGTAGCATAACCTGAACCTTCTTTTTCAACTACTCTTTTCGGATGCAAATAACTCAGTTTAATAAAGGTTGGTGCTGCTGCCCCAGGACTCAACATAATTTGGGTGACAAATGAGGGATGGCTGGGAGGCAGGGAGCTTTGCCTAACTTTAGAAACAGTTTCATCTTTCTCTTAGAGCTGCAACAATGAGAACTTTTCTTTGTGTTTCTGTCCTCAGACAAACTTCCTTTGTTCTGGTGCAGTTTCTCCTCCCCTGGAATTTGCTGTCCCAACTGCCTCTCTCAGTCATGCTCAGGCTTGCTTCAACACCAGCGACTCAGAAGTCTGATGAAACCTTAATGATCCCCACTCCCCTCGTCGGCCTGTACCCAGCCACCCGAAAAGGAGCTGTGGAGCCTTTTCCTGCAACAACATTGGCCCAGGAGCACTGCACAGGACGGGGATGGAGGGATAACACCTGCTGGAGCTGGGCCCTGGGGTACAAGTATTGAGTGACTCAGATGCCCGCAGTAGTGGTTGGCTCACCAGGAGCACGGGAGTCTTGTCTGAGTCCTGTCTTTCCAGACGAGTGTTTTCACACCCAGGTACACCTTGACTGGGGAGCCACCCAGAAAAGCCACCAGCCCAAGGTTAGGGCACTCCCTTGGGAGGATGTTTGTAGCCTCAAAACTGACCAGAGCAGGAACATGAATGAAATCTTCCACCTCTCATGTGGACACCCCAACTGCCAGGACCCGCACAAGCTGCCTTTGCTCAAGCTCACCCTGTTTTCAGCTTTGAGCACTGCTGGGACAGAGGCGGGGGAAATGCCTCTGACTTGTCCTTTAGAGTGTCCAGCTTGAGCTGTTCCTTTGCAGGAACTCAGCTCTTGGGTACCTTGGCATAGCTTGGTGAAAGCTTGGGATCCTGCTGGGTACACGGACACCCTTAGGCAAGGAACTATGGCCTAGGAGCCCAGCCCATTCCCATCAGCTGAGACCAGTCAATCCGCAGTCTCGGTGGCTGACTCAGCCCAAGTCTCCCATTCGACTTTACTGAGGAACACCTCTTAAATCGGTGTGTGACTTCAGACTCAGGTGAATCAGACACTCTGTGAAGGAGTCACTCTAGGATTTATGGATTTGAGTGCAAGCTTAACTGCTGCCTTAGCAGGGGTCATGGTCTAAAGGACAACACCAAAATACAAAGTCTAAGGCAGCAAGAAGTCTGCTGCAAGAACCCTCCTTCATTTCATTGTTGCTTGAGCCGTGCAGCCATTTTTTCACATAGAATTAGAGCAGCCTGAAATTTCCTGCATCATTCTTAACCTTTAGCATGTTCATCTACACGTAGAAAGTCCTTCTGCAACACGTAGGATCGAGCCTGGAGTCAAAAAGCAGCCCTGTGGTCAGCGAGGGAATTCTCACTGCTAGTGTCAGAGCTGTGTTGCTCAAAGGGCCAGTGTGAGGCCGAGTTTCACATGATACAGGAGCTGGCATTATTGGTGAGAGCAAAGTTTCACCCGGAGAGCTGGTTTCCATCAGTGCTGCCTGCACCTGCCTGTGCGATACTCACTTTGAAGTCACAAGGAGGGGGGACAGGAAGGGACTGGGCTCTGTCTCTGATCAGTTCTGTATCTACACCCTTACCTTAGCTTTTTGCTTTATTCTGGTTTGCATTTGCTTCATTCTGGTTTGAATTTGCTTCTGTGCTTTGTGGGAGCAAAACTCAGGTTTCAGGAAGCGTCTCATTAAATTTTCCGTATTTTGAAACAGAGTGACTCACTCTTACCGAGCCAGCCGCTGTTTTGTCCTTGCTCTGTGTGCTGAACCGAGCACACGACTCACCCCTGCCCCACGACTGGCCCCAGGAGTCCAGGGAGCTGGGGGTCTGGTCAGCAGCCTATGCTCATCACCTCCCACCTCAAAAAAATGTCCCTTTGTGGCTTTTAGACACAAACATGAGTGTACATGAAAGGGCAGCGGGTGGGGGTTTGTGCTGAATAATAAACAGCAGCCAAACAAGTCGAGCAGGTCTGTGGGAGCAATTCAAGGCAGGCAAGCCAAAAAGATCGGTAAGGTGAGATGTAATTATAATCCCTCTAAGCTGGGGATCCACGACACAAACATCAGCCATGCAGCCCTCTTACACCAAGGGGAATTAGGCCTCAAGTAACAACATGTTTACAGCTTCACGTTTGTCCCAGCCGAGCCAACCCCGTGATGACGTAACTGTGAGCGCATCGTACCTTGGCCAGGCCAAAACCTTTTAGGGTGTAAGAGAAGATGGGGAGGAAGTACACAAGGCAATTTTTATTTTACTTTCCTTTCTTGTGATCTGTCCTAAAAATATTTAACTGGAGATCAATTTATTCAGGATTTTTCCCCTGTTTTCCATTGTGTGTCATGTGCTTTGCTGGTGTATCCATGATGAAGGGACTGCAGAGCAACAGCTCACATCCAGCAAAAGTTAAATGAAGGTTCAGAGCCCAAACAAATGGTCCCCAAACCTCTACTGCCATGTTAGATAGCAAAGAGGCCAAAAGGTACCTTGGTTTTCACCAGAAAATAGCCTATGGAAGCATCCTGCTCATTAAGCTATCCCTCACTCTCTTTCTTTCTTTAGCTGTATAAAGTTTTCAGTCTTGGCTGCCAGTGGCACAACCTGAAAGGGGTGAAAGGGGACCACCATGAGCCAAGTGCCCATCCAAAAACTAAAGAAAAACCTACACTATAGCCAAAGACAAAGCTTAACCTAAATGAGCATCATCATCAGGGTAAAATAGCAAAAGCAGGACAGTTTCAAATTGTCTAGTCACTTCAGATAAGATCTGTTTCAACAGCTAAAAAAAAGGAAATAAAATCAAAGGGAATAAAAAGAAGCTGGGGAAAGGCTGAAAGCTTTCAGACTTTGTTCTTTCGTCACACGGAAGAAAAAAAGAGGGGCATGTTTGCCCCTTTGTAAGTTGTATTTAAATAAAACTCTTAAGAGCTAGATCCTTCTTCATATCGAGCCAAGGGAATTTTTGCTTCTGAGATTGAAAAAAGCAGAATCAGGGTCATGATTTTAAAAAAGCTTAAATCCCAGGCATGTTTTAGAAACAGATTCAGAAGCACATGCTCACTGCAATTATCTACGCCTGCGGTGTTTTCGGACATGTGGACTTCAGGAAAACAATAGCCAGCCCTGTTATCAGCACAAAGGAGGATCAGTTTGGAATTACCGTACCTGTAACATCGACAGCCCTCAGCTCTGAGGGTTTCCATTCCCACTGTTATTCAGCTGTGCATTTACTTACAACATTCCTGAAATGAAAAAAAAAAAAAAAACAAAACAGAAAAAAAGCTGGGCATTCCTAACTGAACTGTGGAGCGACTGAGAGAGCTGGCACCCTCTAATCAATATTTCTTAGCACAGGTCTTGCCTAGAACCAGGGGGATATTCTGCCAGTGGAAACTGATGGCTTTTGAAGCAGAAAAAAAATCAGATGGGGTGGTACCTGGGCACTGGGGTGCTCCGGCTTGAATGCAGGTGCTGCACAGGTGTAAAGAGGTGATGGCTATGTCCTGGCTGCAACATTTCCCTCTACAGGAGCCAAGACTGTTTCCATCCATTTAAAACACAGGACCATGGTGAACCACTGCAGCCCCAGAAGATGGTTTAATAGAAAGGTTTGGAGATGATGGCAGATTTCCTGATGTTACCCAGAGGTGCACACATCTTGGGTAGCTGGGTTGGGCTCTTGGAAGCCCTCAGTTTGTTATTTAGGTTAACTACATGTAGACTTATGTGTTTAACGCTCCCAAGGAAAATATTGTTGAATCTGAGAAAGTTGGGTGGGACTCAGCTAGGCATGGGCAGTCAAGCCTTAAGGACTGACATGGAAAAAAAGAGGTGGTGGTGGAAGTTTGGTGAGTTTTGCAGGTTCTGGGTCCCCGGAGCAGGAGCTCCAGAGGAAGCGGTCCCTCTGCACTGTCTGCACTGCAAACTACACTGGGCAGGTAGCAACACTGCTTAACTGAAGTGCCAGAAACCTCTTAAAAAGATATCTTTGAGATCTTGGGTCTCTACCCCAGGGGCTGCAAATCCTCAGTGGCCTAGGCCTCTATGGTGCATCACTGCAGGGTGAAGGGTCACCCTTTGGGTGGCAGCTGCGGCAGAGCGGAGCCCACAGGAGCCAGCAGAGGGGACACACACCCCCCCAGTATCTGCAGCAGCCATCTCGGCTCCTTTCATAATCGATGGGGAGAAACTGGGAGAAAGGCATGATTCACTGGACTCGCCTGACACTCCGCCCGAGCACTGCATGGGTCACAGCCCTTCTGCCCGGAAGCTGCCCTGCCAGATTCTGCCACCACTCCCCTGCCTGCGTGGTGTCACCCGCACCCTGCACCGCCACGTGTGTCCCCTGCTGATGGCCCCTGAAACCCCGACCCTGGGCAGGATGCTGCAGCCTTCCTGCTGGCAGCTTGTGCTGTGAGTGCCAGGACGGGACAGAAGCCACGATTCAGGGCAGCACCCCCAAAGCATCACCCTGCCTCTTGCATGGGTGATCCCTTGGCACCTTGAAGCAGTAACAAGTTTGTGTCACCCTTATCCTCCTGATCTCAGCTGTGCATTTCATTTCTCCATCTGCCAGAGGAGGAGCTGAGACCGACACCAGGTGTGATTCATGTGCCATTACTATGGGTAAGCCCCGTAGTGACAATTAGCAATCACTTATATAAAACACCAGGCTTCCAGGGTATTGGGTACTTGGGAACTATGAAAAATTGCAGGCAGAGTGCCTGGGAGCTTCTGGATACCCCTGGTCTCTGGCAGAGGCACCCATGGGATCCCTCTGCCCTGGGCTAACCAGAACTGTGATGTTGTGTGGCAGGGGGCCAAGGTGACAGCCCTGCCAGAGGGCTTTCCCTGTGTGGGGAGTGGATGGATACTTGTACCTCCCTGGCAGGCTTATCTTGAGAGAGAACCAAACCAGCAAGAAAGGACTTGGGAGGGGGAGGAGATGGAGGGGGTGATCCTGGAAGGGAAGAGGCAAGGCAGGCTGCACTGAAGCGGGGATTTGGAGAGGGAGGAGTGCTTGGAGGCTTGGCTGGTGAAGGTGTAGGGTGAGAAGGTGACCGTAGAATGAGGGGACACTGTGAGAAGCCTTGCTGGGTGATGGGACAGAGCTGGGGAAGAGCCAGTGGAGTCAGGGAAATGTGGTAAATTGTTTCTCAGCTTTCTACTACAAATGCACAGAGGTGGGAGAGGCTTTGAGGGCAGATAAGGAAATTGAGCTAATCCCTATCTAACCCTTGTCTAAAGACTTGCTGAGCAGGTATCCCATCCAGGGGTTATGCAGGAGCTAGCCCTGAGACCCCATCCTTCTGGACCTGGTGGAAATGCACCACAAACTCGGCACGTGTGAAGAGACTGAGTGAATCCAGGCTGATGGCAGTGGGCTGAGTGCCTGGTGCCAGGGCTGCTGGCAGGGACCACACTGAGCCTTGATGCAGCCCGATAACAGGCTCTGGGTGAACCGGTCCTGCAGGGAACCCGGCAGAGCCGAACAGCCATCTTATGCTCAGCTCTGCTACGCACTGGTTAAACTCAGCTCTGTTTTCAGCCAGAAAAACCCTCTGATAAATAAGTGAGCCAGCTGCATATTTACCTTCCAATGCTGGCCAGCACTGACATGCTTTGCAGAGCCAGGCCCAGCTCCAGTGAGAGGGGGAGAGCCGGGGAATGCTGCGGGGGGGAAGTGGGAGGATTTATAACTGTTTGCAATGGGGGTCGGGTGGGTCACCTGAGCTGAGGGGGCCTCCCAGGTCCTTTTTCTCCCTTGCTAAGAAAGGCTTTCCTTGTTTGGCCTCCCGGATAGTTGGATCCTGCAACCCCCTCCCGGGGAGTGGGGTCACTTCAGAGCAGCTGATCCTGGGAAATGAACCCACGGGTAGGGCTCACATCTCATGGGGAGCAGAATCTCGCTGCTGCTGGTGAGGAGATGGGCTTGGGAGGCTGCATGGAGCTCGGCAGAGAAATGAGTCAGGCTGCGAATACGCTCTGTATCACTGAGCATTTCTCTCTCACCAGCTATCTGTACGCCCCTACCCTTCCTGGCTGCTCTCACACTAAACAACAGCAAGAAAAAGTCATTTTTCAGGTGAAATGGGGCTGATGCCTGACCCGGGAAGGGTGCATAGGGATGGGCTGTTTTCTGAGTGCAATGGCTTAGAGAGACTAAATGTTTTATCAGCCAGCAGAGCATTATGTAGGGACTGTAGCACCCTGATGTTACCCCCCCTGGACTGACACACACGTAGCTAAAGCTGAACATTCCCCACCTCTGCTCATACCACCGTCACCTCTGCTCACTTGCTTATTTTTTTTCTTCCCTTTGCCAAGAATGCAGGAACCTGCTGCTCCTGGACGGCTCTCAGATGAGTTTCCGCTTCAGGCGCTCCCGCTTCCAAAGTGGAGCTGAGAGTGCAGCCAGCTGAGCTGGCGGAGAACTGCCCTCTGCCAGGGAGGCGCTTGGCAGGGGCTGCTGGAGCACCCCAAAGTGCCTGGGGCAGCCGGCCTTGCATCGGGAAGGGACGTGGGGCTGGAAGGGGAGATGTGTGGGGAACCCCGCATCCTCCTGCCCCGGCCACTGCTCCAGGGGAGGATGTGTGGGAGGAGGGCTCATGATAACAGTTTTCCACAAAACTAGAAAACTTTGCAGTGTTTCATGGCAATAGGTGGCATTTAGGTTTTTCTCTTGAGAGAATTTCTATGTTTTGGGAAGGAGTTTTTGCAGGAAAAGACAGAAATCTGAGGAGGGTCTAGCAGGGTCTCCTGCAGCCAGACCCTATGGACAGGGTCAGTCCTTCTGGGTCAGTGAATAATGAATATTTATGCCAATTGAAAAGCCTGGCAAGGCAAAGGCTGCCTGTACAGGTCTGTGTGGTGGAAGTCCCACTCTGGGTTTTAAACTGCACACAACACGAATTTCAACCTGTTTCCTAAGCAAATGCCCCTTGGGTTAGTGGCTGTTGGTTTGGGTACTTCTGCTGTTGGCAGCCCCGTTTTTGACCCAATCTCTGGGATTTCTTGCCCTAGCTAGGAAACCGGTTGCAGAGCATCACCAGATTCTTCCCAACACAACTGTTACCCAGCCTGGTGAGCCCCGACCTTCCTGTGCCAAAATCTGTGGCCAAGTGAGGGTCAGTGGGCTCCCCTCCACCCCTGCCTTGCCGCCTGCCTCACGCACCCCCCACCCGGCCTTTGGAGGCAGGGGGGTGCAGGGGTGCTGCCTGCAGGCAGGGGGTGCTGCCTGCAGCCTCCTGCCCGCTGCTGCTCGGGAGCCGCTCCCGCAGCTCCATCTGCAGGTGCTCAGCCCAGGCTGTGCCCGCACACCGCTCGGCTCTCCGCAGCCTCTTGGCCACGCTGGGCTTGCACAGCCCGTTGCTGTCTGGTCCTTTTTGTTGGGTTCTTGGCCTCGGCTGCCGCACCGGGGTGCCGCTCGCCCGGCTGTCCCGCTCTCTGCCCCACCATGCTGTGCTTTCTCACGCTTTGCCCTCCAAACTCTTTGAAGCAGTCTGCAATATCCTCCTTATCCTCCTTCAGATCTTTCCTGATACAGCATTTCACTGGGACACTGAGAAGTTGTTCATCATCTAGCTATGAGGAGAGGAAGAGTGCGTGGTGGTATCTTTAGTCCCCATCCCTGCTGGGACATGGGGTCCTGTTGTGATGTGAACCATTTGCTGACATCCACTTTTTTAAACTCTCCAGTTGTTCTGCTCGCTGCTGGGTTTTTCTGGAGAACAGGACCACAAAGACATGGGAAGCAAGTCCTGGGAAGCAGGTCTAAGGAGCATGCAGAGTGGTCTGTCCCCATGACCCTCTGTCCCTGGAGAAGGCAGGAAGGTGTATTTGGCCTCAGTGCAAAGTCTAGCAACAGTTAAGCCAGAGCCTATAACAACATTTCATCACCCTGGTGTCCCTCTTCACTCAATCCTCCAGAGGACACGCAGTCCCCAGGGGACTGTGGCAGCCTGCTCCTAGCTTCATGCAGGGCTGTGGCTGGTCATTCTGACACTGGCAGTTTCTCCTGGAGAGTTCACAGCACCCTCAGACTGGAGCAGCTCTCACAGCTCCTTTGGTGGCTGCAACAGTTGTGATGGTGGATCTTTGTATACCTGTGAAACCACAGGGTTACTGCATTGACCCAGATGGTGGACATTCAGATTAACACTCTACAAGGAAGACCTTAAACACCCTCATCTGCAAATAAAACTGATACTCCAGGAGCAGCCATGACTAAGGAGGGGCCTTCTGGTCTTGCATTACTAATAACAGCAATGCAAAGCTCATTAACAGCAATCCTACCAAACCTAGTGTGGGGCTTACGTATGTGATTTGTGTCCTGTTTGCTGTACTTTGTGAAAGGCACCTGCTCAGAGATGTCTGTGGGCAGAGCTCAGCAAACTCCACAGGTGAGAAAGTCAAGATATTGCAGCAGACTCTGGAAAAACTGCCCAGGAAGAAAGAGGCTTCTCAGCCCAGGGCTGACTCGCTGTCAAATAACATTTCACAGTGGCTGCTGGCCTACAAGGCTTTTAACTTGACAGTTTTCCTTGGTACATGAAAACAAAGCTGGGAAAATGACCCAGAGATGGTCACTGGGCTTCTGAAGCAAAGCATTTAGGCTGGGCTGCTCCTGGGATGTGTGTTGATGCCATTAACCTGAGAAAACAGGAGCATGGTCCCTCCTGTGAGCCAGGTGAGCACTTTGTACCCTGTCTCTTGTGCCTCGCCCTTGCTCATCCATCCATCTGGAGAAGACAGCAGGATGGACGGTTAGACTGACCACCAGCCCAGAGTCTGGGAACTGCTGTCTGTGAAGATTAGACTTGGAGAAATTCCACCACCTGTGATATATAAAATGGGGTGTAACGATGCCTCAGCAGAAGTGCCTTAGAGCTGTTATGGGGATTAACTAGTTAATCCCTGCAAAGTGCTGTAGATATATGAAATGCAGTGTTAGTATTACTGCCTTCCATGCACGCAAACAAGGTTCACTTCATTTAAAATCTTGAAGTAGGCTACTCAGACTCTCAGACTAGACATTTTGTGTATATGACCTTGTCAGGGCTGATGTGACCAGTTTGTGTGAAATAAATGGTCGTGATTCTCTTCAATTTTTTTAGCAGTCAAGCAGGGTTCTTTTGTTGGTTCATTTTTCTGATGGAGAGACCAATGCGTGGGATCTCAGGCCCCTGGAGCAAGCCCAGTGCCTTTCCTGGCACGGCTGGGCTGCCGTTGGCCCGGCTTCACCTGCGGGTTTGCAAGCTCTCCATACTGCTGGCGAGAAGCACATAAATAGCATCAGTCCACTTATAGTTTCACACATGGTAAATCCAGGCAGTACAGTCTGGAGCAGAGCGTGTCTTGACTGCTTCAAAACTTAGAAGAGGGCAATCAGGAGGAGAGCGTGTGATGGGGAAAGGGCTGTTGCACGCCTCTGGGAAGGCCGGGGGAGTAAGGAGCGTCTCTGAGAAACCCCCGGGATGTGGAGCTGCTCGCCAAGCCTGGGACAGCTTCGTGCGGTTGGCAGGGCGGCTCCCCTGGCATTTCCAGGGAGCCGGGGGGGTGCCTGGGCAGGGGGGCGGCTCGCCGGGCGGCTGCGCGGCGGGGAGATGCCGGTAGATGGGGGTATCGCCTCGGTGCCTCGTCCTGACGGCGCCGGAGCAGCGAGGGCGGGTCGGTGCGAGGGGAGCAGAAGCTGCTGCCCGGCTCACCGGGCTCTCAGCCCCAGTCCTGCCCTGCAGGGCCCTGTGCCCCGCAGCTGCCAGGAGCCCGGAGTCCCAAAAGCCCACCGTGTCCCGAGGGACCCTGGGCGTGCGCTTACAGCCGGTCTCTGTTCCGCTGGGTGCCCGGCCGATGTTTCCCAGCCTCTAGCCGAGTGACCCGGCGGAGGAGGGAGGGAGGGATTCGCCCACGAGCCAGCTGGTCCTGACCTTCCTCCCCTTGCCCCTTTCTGCCCCCCCGAGTGCAGGGGCGGCTGCCTACCCGCCTCGCAGGGAATGAAAGGTCGGCGAGTGAATCAGGAGGAGGCATTGTACCCGGCGAATCCCCTTGAGCCGACACTTGTCAATAAAAGGCGTGACTTTGTCCTCAAAGCGTGTTTTCTGCCTCCTCCGTACAGGCAGGCAGCTTTGTCCCCAGAATGCTGACTGGCCCTCCGAGAGGCTGCCAGCTCTAACTTCAGACATCAAAATAGGACGGCTCAACCCCCCTCTGCCTCGCCTGTGCTATCGCTCCTCTTCTCCTTGGATTTTGTTTGCCTCATACAGCATCTAGCTCTGTTACGCAAGAATTACGCAAACTTAATCCTTATCCTTCGACCAAATTAATTTTCCTTTTTATATTTCCCTATTAAAGTGAGACACTTCCCAGGCGGCAAGGAGTCATCTTACTCCTCCAAGAGGGGATGGATTCAGTGCTGAGGCACCGCTGCAGGGGGATGCAAGGGGCAGCAGCATGTCTCCTGGACATGGTACCACTCTGGCAGGACCAGGCAGTGCTGGGTGGGACAAGTGCATGGGAAGGGAGAAGGAGGAACTTCCTCCCATGGGCTAGTATTTTTGGATCTTGTATTTTAGAACCTTAAGTGCTCCCAGGATGGGAGCCTGGGCAAGCACCCCCAGACCTAGGAGTGAGGAGGTCTCCCTCCTGCTC
The DNA here is from genome assembly GCF_003259725.1 of Athene cunicularia. Taxonomy (NCBI): domain Eukaryota; kingdom Metazoa; phylum Chordata; class Aves; order Strigiformes; family Strigidae; genus Athene; species Athene cunicularia. The sequence continues at coordinate 12,994,951 of NW_020799110.1, read as the reverse complement.
ATCTCAAGCCTGTGACACCCTAGGTTTTCTGTGTCCCCTTGGGTTTTCCTGCACCCAGCATAACCCTCACACCTTCCTCTTGGCAATCCTTGTCCCTGCTCTGCTCTGCCATCAGTTTTGAGCGATCCTCTCTTGCACTCCGGCCCCAGAGGAAGAGCTGGAAGGAGGGCATCAGGGTGGGGAGACAAGGAGTTGGGGCAGGAGTTAGGGAAGAGAAAGACCAGGAAGACCATAACTTCTCTGCAGTGGTTTATTCTCCTGCCATGCCCACCACAATCGCTGCATCTCATCTCACTGCAGCCCAAATTACTTCTGCAATACAGACCTCTTGCTTGCTTGCTACCCTCCACATCCTCCAGCAATTCCCCAAATATTCTGTATATTCTCCTATATTCTCCTTCTTACTCTGCCTCCCGTTACAAGGAGAGAAGGGAAGCCATCCTCACAGCTCAGGTTTGCAGGGTATTGTATCCTCCTCCCCCCTGCACCCATTGTAGCCAAGCGGCTGAGGACACGGTGGGTGGGAAGCATTCAAACTCTCTGGGCAGCTATAGAAATCGTAACACTGAATAATACCCTCCCGTGCACCCCAAGCCAAGGGCTGCTCTTTGCGCATGCAGCATGCTGAAGAACCTGGCCTTAGTTTTCAACACACTTGAGGCCAAATCCTGATTTATTTATGGCAGTTTTCCAATCAACTGGAGTAGACCAGGACTTAGACCAAGACACATAATCTTGCTAATGTTTCACATAGCTGTACTTATTCTTGCGACATGATGGTCTTGTTAATACTTGGAAGGCTTCAGAAATGTGCAGAACAGATGCAGGTAATTTGGGGTTTCCAGTCCTGGGAATATTTTGTGCCCACTGAAGTCAGTGGGAAAGCTACCACCACTTCCAGTGGGTGCTGGAATGCCTCTGAGCTATTTGGCAGAATAAATTTGACTGTCTTAATGACTAAAGGGGGGGGGCTTAGGTTTTCCACCAGATAAAATAATCAGCAGCAGTGAGCTCTGGAAATGATTGTGTTATCACTTAGGTGTCTTCGTAAAAAAAAAAAAAAAAAAGTAGTCCTTAATGCAAGAAAAAGAGAAAAAGGAATTTTTTTTCTTAAAAGCCCTGGGCATTCAGAGCACTGTGAATCACCTTAGAGCGCTGACTGTTTTGGAAATCAGGGTGTTTCTTAACCCCAGTTTGTTATGGGAACATGCAGACTGGGTCAGACAAGGTGGTATTTCTGGTCTGAGCAAAGAGCCTATCTGGCAGATGAGCCCAGCTACCCAAAAGGCCCGTGTTTATCCCAGTCCTATGGCACAACAAGGTTCAAGCCCCACTCTGCAGACACGCAGCTGTGTATGCAGCAGAGCTCATTTCGGGAGGACCTTTGAGAGGCAGATTTCCAGGAGCTCCACACTACTGCCCATGGGGTGCTTTTTTTTCCCACATCATGGATGGTTCCATAGCCTCATTTCACATATTAGACTTACAGAGGCTCTGTCTCCTCCTCAACTACCTAGTGAAGGCTGGAACCTCAGAGTCAAAGGCTGAGATTCAAAACTTTGCTGAACCTTTTCTGCTTCTGGTCTGTTACACTATGCTTTCCCTTCCTCCAATAAGGAGGTTACTTTTTTTCCCTCTGAATATGGGTTGGGAAGAGGGAAGGAGAGCCCTCCATGCAAGAGCTAAACCTCTTGCATGGTGTGAGGCCAATTTGCCACCTCCTATTACACTGATAGGTAACAAGGGTGTCACTTGTGTGATGGGGGCATGTTCCCAGGAGAGTTTAAGAATCTTGGACTAGATACAGAAGTATCTTAGTATGGAAATTTTGTTCATTCATGAGACATCAGGGGCTCTTTAAAGAAGTTGTGAAAGAAACAGCCCTTTGAGCTTGCTGCTCAGAGAACTGCACATTTTCCTAATGTGGGAATAGGTGATGGAAAAGCTCCCCCTACCATTATCAAGACTCTATAACTGCCCCCAGCCAGGGGATGTTTTCCCTGTAGCATATTTTCCCTTTATATTGTGTTATTTCAACACTTTAATATCCCTTGCCTTTATTTCTTCAGTTCATAGCTATAGAAAGTAGCTTCAGCTGTAGCTATCCTGCAGCCAAACTGATGTGCTCCACGTAGGAGGCAGTATCCTGTGGGTGACCTTATGGTGACTTCACTTGGTGCCTCACAGTAACCTATAGATACTGATGCTGTAAAAATGGTTTTGAGAGAGGTATAAATACAAACACCATGAGATCACATATTCCAAACTATAACTGAATGCAGACTCTTGGAAGAAAATCGACTCAAAGCCCTCCTGGAAAAAGCTGTCAAGCACAGCACACTTCATAAATTTTTCCACAACCCCAAATGTACCATGCATCAAACAGACTTCTTTTAGAAAGTGGTGCCATGAACCCCATGTTGCCTGGACATTGGCTAGATTACTTGTAATCCATCCAGGATGGGGAAGACGAAGGGCTGTCTAAATCCTCTGTGCTTGTGGGGTCCTGAGATGTCCTTGGGGACCTCTATGGGGACTATTGTGCAAGACCATCAGGAACAAGTCAAGTGCTTGCTCTGTAAAATGAGCCTGATGGCTTCAATCTTGTGTCATATGGCAGCTCGCCTTACCCAGGGAATAATAACCAACCTGGCTACTTGAGGACAGTCCCCACAGTAAAACCGGTGGCCCAACCAACCCATTGTTGACCCTGGGAAATGAAGATGCATACTGACAGGAAACTGCTGAACCTCTGTCTTTCTGGACTCAGATGCCATCAATGCATCTGAGATTTATACACATACTTACCCACTAGTTTACTTTTTTGCTGCCTTTTCTCTATACTTCTAGGCAAGCCAGAGCAAGGACAGTCCAAGCAGGACTCCTAACAGCTTATTACCCTTGCTCTGGAGCCATCATCCTTCAGATTTCATTGGAGAAGATTAACCATCTTTGGCAGATGCACCTGCTTGTGTTCAGAATAGCAAACACCTGCTGTGCAAATGATTTAGTGCCAGTTAACCTGGCTGTAAAAGGTGCCATAACAATGACAATTACAGCATGGCCATGGGGATCTCAGAGCTCTTGACATCCCATCTCACACTTGTCTGTTAGTGGCTGGTGATGTTGCACAAAATCCTGGAGAGGGCAATCAAAAACAATTATGTGTTTAATTAAAAACCACCATGACCATTTAACTAGGCATAATGATGCTATCTGACCTAGAATTTGCCCAGCACTCAAACACTTGCTACTTCAAATGAGTTAAAAATGGCCAGAAGTTGTTTTACATTTCAGGGGAAAATGTCATGTCCAGTCCTACAGCCCCTCTAAATCCATGCCAAGGCTTCAATCCAACACAATCTTTTGTACATCTCCCATCATACAGTAGCTGGGCTCCAGGCCACTCTGCCACAGCCCCTGCCAGGAGCAGTGGTCCTGGCTCAGCATGCTGTACGCCAGCCTCTGCTACACTGCATTCTTTCTCCCTCTTTCTGGGTGTTGCTATTTCATTATTCACTGGAGCAGGAACTGGATTCTGTGACAAAAAAGTTTGTGCCACAATCCTGCAGAGTCCTTCCCAGACCAGTAAATAGTTGTTGATATTGAAGATAATCCACTTGGGCTCCTGTTCAGCATCAGAGGAGGAGATTACAGAGGCTGTGCAGGACCTCCACTGCCACCTCCTACTCACGCTGCTTTTAATGAGGTTTAGGCGCCCTGGTCAAGGCTCTGTCTCAGCAAGGGGCAGCAATGTGGGAACATCTGGCTTGGGAGGAATACTGGAGTTTAGCCATGACACAGGACCCCATCCCTCAGCAGGGCGAGCCCCAGTGACTGCTGTGGCATTGCCCCTGTGGGCACCATAGGCACTGAGCACAGGCTGGGTGCCCACCTACGTTTATGGGCAGCACCTCTCAGCAGAAGACCTTCCTCTGTGACTCTGTCAAACACTCTGAGCTAAAGGTTTCCATGTGATCTGCCCGCTTCAGGTATTTCCGTGTTTTTGGAAAGCTTCAGCTATCATTGTCCTATTCTCTGTGGCTAAGATCTGGGACATGTATATAGTTTTGAGCATTCTTGCCTCTGGTTTATTGAAAAAACAAAATGCTGCCCAAGCCCAGAGGTTTGGCAGGAGGTGTCCGTCTTGAGTTGGAGGTTCGCTGCTTTCCCCAAATTGGCCAAGTTACAGGTGTTTGGAAACCTTCTGGTATCACTTCCTCAGGATGATGGTGCTTGTGGGTGCTCACTGATGTGACTGATGTGAATAGAAATTGTGTCCTAGATATGCAGATATGCTGTACCCTCAAAATTCAGCATGTTGATGCCTCAGAAGACACACCAAAATTTGTTACTCTATTTCACCGTCATTTTGCATGGATTAATTTTATACAGCTAGCATGGAGCTAATAATATTTCTTTCTTGTGCAAAGAAATTCATGAATGGCAGAGCAGCATTTAGGGACAGCATAGAACAGAGAAAAACTTGAAGTGAAGTTTTGTCCTCAGAGCTGTATTTAAACACTTGCACTGAGTAAGACCTAAAGCTGCCTGCTCAAGAATGAAGAGAATACAAAACACAAAAATTATTTCATAAGACATGAATGTCTACTCTGGGGTCTGTGCAAACTACAGTGCTGAGGGGGGAGAAGGCAGGGAGCATAAATAATGAACAATATGCCCTGAAGGCCCCCTGTAGTGCATTCATCTCGTGGGTACCACAGGAAGAAAAATAAAGCAGCCTTAGCTCTGATACCCCCTAATTTCAGAGTGTTTGGCATTTCAATCATCACATTCTCATAATACTTCCCTTCTTTTATTCAGTGAATATACAGAGTCAAAACTTTTTCTTATGCCTCCCAAAAATATTTGTTTTCTTGTCTAGAGATGTATACAACCTGTTATGATTCCATTACTATATTCACCATAAAAATCCACTGTAGGTGTGTAAAGTCTACATTCTGTTTCTCCTCTCCTCGTAAGATCCCTGACTAGGTCTCTCCCACAAAGAAGCCACCTTTGCACAACATTAAGCTTCTTTTCATAATAAACTACTCCCAGGCTTTTGAATTACTGTGGGATGGAGAAAAATTATCTTTCGTTTTGCTGAGCCAATTTAGGAACAGGGAACTTCCTTGCATGACATGATAAAGCCATTTATTTGTGGTTTGCCTTCAATACCTCCAATTCAGCCTCCCTCAGGCTTACATGAATCCTGTGGATCTCTGAGGTCCTATGCCTCTTTCAGAAAACTGGCCGGGTTCAACCTTGATGTCTCTTCAGCTTTCTGGTATACTAGATGGATGTCAAAACCACCTAATCTGTAACTCACTGTGGGGTTTGTTTCTCTCTCCTCTACCCTGAAGTGGCAGGGGAGGGAAGACAGCCGCAGGCTTCTCTAACTCAGGCCTGGGTGGGGTGATGGGAAGGGGGAGGTTTTCCTTGGTTTGTTTTTCATCATGAACCCACGACTCTGTATTGCAAACCTTTCACCCCCCTTCTCCAACGGCAGGCCAACTTTTGAGTAAATTCATATTAAGCTCCTGAAGAGCCTGAGCTGATTTATGGGTTAGTGTGGAAGTCATGCAAACCCCTATGCTTTTTGGCACAAACGCAAGCAATATTATACCGATTGGCTTCCAATTAGAAACAGCATTTAGCACATATGTAGCACCTGCAGCCTTCAAAGTGCTGCCTAAACATTACCAGAGTCCTGGGAATGTGACTCCAGAGAGGTAAGGGACTCATGCAGAGACCTGGCCCTGTGTCTGTGCTCTGTCTGCCAGCTCAGGTGCACATAGCAGACTTTTCCATATAACCATGCTCTTCCTCTTCCCAGCTCTTGCTAGATTGCCTAATCTCAGCAGGTGTGGCACAGAGAGCAGCAGCCTTCAGGTAGCAGCCACTAATCTAGTCAGCCCCATTGCAGCAGCTTTATTTGTCCTTAGAGAGTCTGGAAGATCTTTGTTTCCTTTTGTGGTAGATCGCTATAGAAAATTGCTTGTTTCAGACTTCACGTCTGATGACTGTACTAATAAGTTAGGTCTCATCCTAAAAACATTTTGCTCTCCACCTTTTGGTGTCCCTAGTCTGTGCATTTAAATAATGCCCAGAGGCCAGTCCCTAAACAGTGTTCTCAACTGTAATACCTGCTTTCATCACCTAGCAGTCATCCTGTGAGACTAGACCTGACTGGGGACACAAGGAAATGGGTGCCGGTCAATGTGGTGGCCAAATCGGATGAATGCTGCTGGGTTTTTTTAGGCATCATAAGTTTCTTTTTCATCTACTTTTCTCTGTTTAGCTGCTTTCTGCTCTTATGTTGTGAAATCCTGAGAAAGGGGACTGTTGTTTTTGTGGTTTTTGTTTGTTTGTTTGTTTGTTTTTAATTATTCTGCATCTGTACAGCACTTTGCACAAGTCCTGAGTGCTGCCATAACACATATATTCTAAAAATTCCTGTGTATATAATACATTATGTTGCTTCTTGGTCTCATGATGAGGTGCATGATTAAGCTATACATCTATATGGACCAGCTCCATAGCTGGTGTATACCAACATAGATGCCTGGTTCTTGCCCTGTGGTAGAGGGATTACTATATTTAACCTGGCAGTCACTGAAATATTACATGTGGCTAGAGATTTCTCTCTCAGTTTTTTCACATGCACCTGTCACCATGAGAGATCATTTGGTACTAGGCAGTGCTGGTTATCTCTTAACAACTCTCAGCCCTTCAGGAAGAAGTGGCTGCCCCAGGGACCCGATCTCAGCTCTGTGTTTCACTGACCTTACAGACTGTGCTGGAAATCAGTAGAAACCTCTTCTGAAATAAATAGGTAGCACTGATATATGATAAAAACCTGGCTCAAAATATGTTTAGGGGAGGGATACCTTGATCTTTTCTCTCCTAGCTGTTTGGATAAAGGAGGAAAAAAAAAAATAGTCAAGATACATATAAGATGGACAGGATGGTTGGAGGCATGGGGGTAGAAGAGTGTATTCATGGGTACCTGCCCAGACACTTCCCTTTTGATACAGGGAGAGGCGGCAACTTAGTTCCCAGATGCATGAATTTATTGTCTCGGTGTTAGATTGCTGAATGCTGCTGAAATGTCTCACTCTCTAGCTTTCCTGTGTTAAATGCAGCAGAAACCTCCATGGCCAAACTACTGCAGAGATAGGAAGATTTCCTGGCACCTGTAGCTGATTTTCCTTGTATTTGGGGCTAACTCTGCCCACTTCTGCATTGACCCTGCTCTGTGTCCAGGGCAGAAGGAAATCAGCCTTGACATAGCTTTTAGGCTGGACACACGCAAACCTTAAATAGTGCTTTCTTGAGACGGAAGCTCATTCTATTCACACAGAAATGTGTGTGTGTGTGTGCGCGCGGCTGGGGGTGCAGCGTAGGGAAGAATGAATTGCTGTGATATTTTGTGATGAAAAAGTGGACATGCAGTTAAAGAGGAAAGGTGCCATTTTCTCCTGGCCAAGCCTCACTGGGGAAACTTCAAAAAATCAGTGATGTTTGGCCCAGAATGTAAGCTTGTTGACATAGGCATAAAGTGAAGCATCCAAATGCTCACAGATGATTTATGAGAATTCCTAATGGCTTTACTGCCATTTCCTCCAGCTGCCCAAACTCCTTTCACACCATCCTCCTGTCTGAGAACAGGAATTGGCCTCCTTTTGGGGAAGACATGGGACTGAGAAGGCGCTCTCTGCAGATGCCCATGGGGATGGGTTCAAATATCGAAGGTTTTCTATTAAAATAAACATGCTAGCTCAAGCCCCCTGGAAAACCAAACACCTCCCTTGGGCTCCTTTAGCAGGCAGTGTTTCCCCTCATGGAAGCACAAAGTCTGTGTGTAATGGATACAGCACCAATTAGGGAAAATCTAGCACCAGCAGATGGGCTCTATGATTTGATATCTCCCTCGCTGTAATGTGGGCAGTGTTTTGCCTTGAGTTCTCTACTTGTTTGTTCATCTCTTCCTGGCAATCTGATGCTCAGTTTGTTGTGGAGCTGAAGTATGCTTTTACATAGGTCCTCCTTCAGTCTCCATCGACATCTTCTGTTCTTAGGGCAGGGGGCCTTGGGGGCCTCAGCAAAGCCATGGTTAATGCCCTGCAGAGACCTGCCACAATTTATGAGAGAGAAAGAGGGTCACAGGCCTTTGGTGTTCTTGTCAACCTGACCATCATGAGCTTGAAAAATCAGTGCAGCCTTTCATTTCAGGTGGGGCACTGGATTCCTGGTAGATCTTACTGACTTCTCATTCCTGGGGAGCAACACTCGAAACAGGCTTCACTCCCACGTAACCTCTGTCTGGAGATGTGCCATGCTGAGGACAGGAGCCAAAGGTGACGGCAGTTTTTAAGCAGGTGGGGAGTTGGCAGTGGCTCGCTGAGGGCCACAGGCCTGGGGAGACCCTTGCTCACTGCTAGCTGGCACTGGCCCTGGTGTCAATGGCAATCCTCAGCATTGTCATTGCAACTGGATTTTGCTGTCTTCTCTCCTCGGGTTCTGTCTCTACTTGCTGTGCTGTCCACGAGCCATCCCACCTGGCCTAGGGACTGACCCTTGCATCTCTACCAGGATGCCACTCTTTGGGGAGAGAGGGGCTGAAGAAAAATCCGTGGGCACAGCCTTTCTGTGTGCCACTGATATGCAGGACTCTGATCGGCAAGCCGCTTTCATGGCGAGTCAGAGAAAATCCCCTGAAGCCCTACCTGGCAGTCACGCTCTGGCCGATGCAGCATGAGCTGTTCTGCTCAGATAGTTAGTGTAGAGGGAGAAAAGTTTTCCAGGGATGACTCATAAATTCCTGGTGATGAATGTGCTGAGGTTTGTCTGAGATGAGGTCAGCTTTCACAAAGCATGAATGCTGCAGAAGGGGTTTAGCTGTTGACTTGGTCACCATCCCATGTGTGTACAGAGGCACCAGCAACAGACCAGAGTCCGGCACTGGCACACATCACTCTCCAAGGGCTGAGCAAACACAAGAAACTCTGCCAGCCTCTCCTTTGCCATTTCTCCCTACTGAATTAATATCTGCAGACTTGTCTGGAAGCAGAATATCAGCAATTCCTTGGGATTTGGTCAGCACTAATAACCAGTAACATAGCGTGCTTATAGGCAGAGACAGAAGCAGAAAGAAAAACAAGGAAACACTGCAGGCAGTGCTAACATCAGACTTGCTTTTATTTTAGCTTTCAAGATGGTTTTCCAGATTTAATTGTGTTCAATAGCTAAAAAGCACACTCATTTCTTCGTTACCCACAGCATATTGGACGTCCCTGTTCTGAAGTTGTTTTGATTTCTAGGTATTTGAGAGTTTAATAAGGTTTTGTGTTTGTTTAAGGAATTATTGCCCACCCAATTGAAAGATAATGGGACGCTGTAGCCTTGCCAAGTGTTTTTATGCTTCAATAAAACAACAAGCAATTTACACAAGGCAATAAAACGGTACCCTGCATCCCCAATGAAGAAACACAAAGCAAGGTTTGAAATGATGTCTAGCTCAGAAAATAAATCCACCCTTACTCATTGCACTCCATAAAATTAACTAGGTACAAAATCCCCCATACGCTCTACTTTTCCCAGAAGCTGAGAAAATTAGCACGAGATGCGCTTGAAAATCCTGTAACGTATCAGTGTAATTTATCCCAAGGTATGTTGCTGTCTGCAAAACAGCAGACTGACTACTTAAGATTTCCAGAGGCATAGGTTTGATCACATACTCCATTATCCCTGATTTATTTTCTCTTTGGGCTCAGTCACTTTTAGAGCATTCCCCAATTGTGTGAAACACTGAAGGACCTCACTCAATGTAATGATTTGCCTCTTTACCCACTCTGCTGTGGGGCTCAGGCATCTGATGGCATTCTCTACACTGGCATTCAGAAAATTTTGAAGGCTGTGCTGTCCCTCTGCCCTCTGAATGGCTCTTCTGCCACCTCTATCCAAAGGTGGAGATCATCCCTGGGCCCTCAGAGTGGCTTCTTGTTGCCTTGCCTGATTCTTCCATAGTGGCAGAGGAGGATTTTCAAGTCTACCCATGTCACAGTGAGCACTTGCATCCCATGGAGACTGATGTTAGCAGGGAAGTAAGAGCCCTGTTCCCTCAGAAGCATGTTGTAATTTGTCTTTCCTCAAGTTGAGTCATGAGCTTCAAAAGCCTGCCTCTAGCTCCATCTGAAAGACCTCCTGGCCATAAGGATGATCTGCCCTGCCCCTTCAGGGACATCCATAGAGAAGATTCCAAGTTCTGTCTTGCCTGAAGTGGCAAGAAGAGGTCTGAGTCCAACACGGGGTACAAACCCCCTCTTGTTCTCACATCCCACTTACTCTTCACATAAAAGAGTTTCTGCTAGCTTCCTATGGGAAATGCCACAACGAAGCTTGAGCTTTATATTTTGCATCAGATTTACAGCAGAAGTGTTGCTGTTGGTAGTGTAGCAGGAGCACCATCAATGAGTAAAGGCTCAGTTTTGCCATTGCAGATGTCAACTGAACTGAGGTCCTGAAGCACAGGATGGCAAAAAGTGTGGTAGAAAATCATAGCCACACTGCCCTTGATTATAGCTGTGAGCCAGGGGGACCCACACACTCTCCAGGGCTGTTTGTGCAGCCCCTTTGAAAAACCATCAAACCCAGCATTTCCAAGCATGTGTTGTTTCAAAAGCTTGTAGTCATTCATCACAGCACTAGGCCCTACTGGCACAAGGCACCCCCGGATCAGCATCCAGCTGTGGCCAAGGACCTTCTGAGATGCCTTTTAGGACTGTATCTCCACCCAACCAGCTGCTAATCCCTTGGAAATGCTCTGCTGACCTTTGCTTGGGGCGCCTGCCAGCCTCTTCAGCAGCTGCTGCTCAGAGTGACCCTCCTGGTTTATAACAACGGAGGCTGCTTAAAGAAATAAATACACAGTCCGGCCAGTTCCAAAGCCAGGTTCACAGCAATCTTTCATGACAAATAAGGTCAGAATCTCTTAAACAGAAACACACCCTGGCACAAAGATTAAAGCTTTCACATATCAATTTTGCCATTAAAATCCCACTTCTCATGAGAAATCTCCCTCCTCCTTCTGTAAAGGATACAGCCTATTCGAGCCACCCGCTTGTCAGAGTATGATGGATTAATGCCGCTAAAGGTTGCTGAAGCTTTTAGCTCTCCTTCTCTGCGCTTATACTTCAAAAAGCACCCTTGGCCTGGCATACTGAGCAAATTTCACTCCTAGTCCTGAAGACTTGGCCAGGGGCATGCTTGTGAGACCAGATCACTGTTCTCTGCAGAAATTACAGGGGTCAAAGAAGTAACCGCACTCTAATTTTTAACAGCTGAGATCTTCAATGCAAGGAGCAGATACAAAAGCAGCACTGTCTGTGGCTTACTTATTTTTCACTAGAAGCTATATTACAGAAACTAGAAAATTAAGGAAAACAGAGTCCTTGCTACCGTATTCAGAGATCTCCTCTTGGCTACCCTCCTAAATCTTTTTTTGGACAAGTCCCAAAGGTAATGCAATCTGGGAGAGAGGGAGCGAATGCACACTAGGGTCTATTTTTAGTGATTACAGTAAGGCTGAGATCTGCTCCCCCCCTCCCAATCCATCCTCAGCCAAAAAAGGCCCTGGAGAAACCACTCAAGCTGTAGTGAAGAGCCTAGGGCAGTGCCACCCTCCCTGCTGGGGTACTCGCCCTTGGTGCCTGACCTAGCAAAGGGTGTCCCCACGTGAGGTCTCAGGGAGGGGAGTCAGGAGAGCTGGTCCCATCCTGAGTGATTTCAGGCCATTCATTTCCCTGCCTGAGTGTGCAGCAGCTTGTGTGCTGGGGATCTGTTGCCTCTAAGGCCACCTTCTGCTCCCCTTGGAGAAACAGCCACTAATCACAGCAACATCAGCTTTCACAGAGCACTACACCACAGGGAACATAGAGGCAATTTCCCTTCCAATTCTTCAGCAGCGCTTCTGCAATTTCTCTAATTATAGAGAACACTTCAATGAGACAGGATATTTGCTCCTCTCCATTATCACCATCTGGATTTGCTGCTCTTGCCATATGTTCCCCAGCTGATGTTACAGTCACCCTCTGCAGTGCTGCTGCCGGCTGGCGTGCAGCTGGCATCCCTGGCGCTTGGCAGCCCTTGGAAGGGAAGAGGAGGGTGGCACAGGGGACCTCAAGGCAGATACAGATCTCACAGGTTTCAGTGTTGGACTTGAGCAAACTGGAGTCACTCTGTTTCCTTACACCACTGCTCCACCATATCCCACGGTTTTGATCCCCAATTTTTCTGTAATTTAAACTGTGAAACCAGAGTAAATATGCTGCTGCAGGGGAGTTCATCCAGCTTTACTTCAGCTTTAACAAAGCCTAAAGATTAGCCATGGGGGAAGAGAAGGAAAGAGAAAAGGGAATGAGGGAACATGTCATTGCTTGGAGTGGCAGAATTGTTTCCAAACTGAATGTTTTCCACTGGCCTGCAGCAGCTCTGCAAATAATGGTCTTATTCAGCCACCTATTACTGTCTCCTTCCTCCACTCACCCCTTCCAGCCCTCCCAGACCCTCCTCCAGCAGGAAGGGCCATGGATAGTACCTGTGCATCATCCAGCTTTTCCCAGTTATTGATACAGGTGCAAAGGACGGGGTGAGAGGAGGAATGACGGTGCAGTCTCCTGCCTGCCTCTGCTGGCCACAGACTCAGTCTCCTGATTCCTTCTGGTTGGGCTTCTTGGTTGGGACTGATCAAGTGGTAGGAAGTTTCTCACAGGTTGAGGGCCAGGAGGTATCCCTGCTGCAGTGTGTTACCAAGCGGGTACCAACCAAAGCAGAGTAGCTATGGACCAAGTGAATCTGGGCTTGGTCTGTTGCATGCTCACAGCCCAGCTCTGAAATCTTGGTGTTTCCTCTCATTTTCACCAGGGCTACACAATTGGCTTCAGCACTCTGCCTCCAGAATTACACCTGTGAGGAGTGACCAGGACTCAGAGGTCTGCATATTACACAAAATGTTAAGAATTCAAGTTCTGCTTCCTTTCCTGGGGTAATTTCCCTTAAGACAGGATTTTGCTGAGATGTCTTGGGTTGGTTATTCCTTTCCCACATCTGGGTGGGAAGCAGTGTGCCAGCAACCTGTCTGCCTAGCAGCTGTAGTGAAGTGAGTTTTATGTGTATAGCATTAGCAGAGCATTTTAGGATTCTCTAGGATGAAAACTATTGCCATATAAACCTAGCACCTTGCAATAAAAATGATTCAGCCAAATGCACTTCGGAGTATAGTTTTAAGCACCTCTGGGCCTCTATCTTTGCATGCAGAGTATATCTGTGATCTGCCCCAATGTCTCTTCACCCTCATGAAGATTTTTGTCTTTTAAACAGGGCTGGTCTTTGAGGAGATCAGGGAGCTACACCAATTTATACTTAACTGCACACCATTTCTTCCAGTTTCCCTTGTGTTGCAGCTGATTGGGCTGTAGATGTTGATTTATACTTCTTGGTCAGATTAGTCAAAACTGCATTAATGTACAAGAAAGATGGACTGTGAAAGGGGAGCCACAGGGAACCCGATACTTGTGAAAGAAGTGAGCTCACTGTCTTTTACAGTCTCTCAGGCCCCGCTTTTTCACTGAATCATTAAAAAAATTGGGAAAGACTGGCAATATGAGAACGTCTCCCTCTGCCGTGTCGCTGCTGATGAGAGCCGCTGGTGTTTGCCGTGGCCGGGCTGGGGGATGGCAGCGCTCCCGGTTGTCAGCGCTGGCACTCAGCTGTGCCTCTTACACGGAGCTCCTCTCCGTGGCGTGTGTCCTACCATTGCCAAATTTGTTTTTCATTTCCTCAGTGGACTTTCTCTGCCTGTTGGGCTTCCCCTCCTCTGATTTCACGGGCAGGATGTTGGGTTCCACCCTGTGACAACTCTCTGGTCTCTCCCGTCGGATTGCCCTCCTGGTGGGCCTCTTCCCCCTGCCTCACGTTTCCTTCTTTCTTCCCACAATAAGTCGGGGTCTGGCTCACATGGAGAGCTCTGTGGGGAAAAGGAATATTTACTCTGGGAGATCCAGTCTCTCACTGCTGGGCAACTCAAGGAGAAAGGTCTGTGGATAAAACCTTGTTGTTTGCAGGTTACATTTCAGAGTAGATGCAGCATCTACCTGAGCTGGCTCAGCAGCCATGTGGCTTTCACACAATCTAATTTTTAAATGTTTTCCAAATGCTGAATGGTATTTTGAGGCTAGAGAAGAACTGACGAAGAGAATAACAAAACCAATAAATTCATCATGGTGCCCAGATTATGAGTTAATGCATAGGAAAAATAAGCACGAGGTCATACAGAGGAAATTATGGCCACACTGGATTTGAGGGTAGTTATATAGACTTTAATGAGGGGTTCATCTGACATTTCCTAAAAGGTACAAACTGCTTCAGACAGTTCTTATTTGCCCTATCGTCCCACTTTGATGCCTACACCTCACTTTCACAAACTGTGATTCTCCCATCGCTCAACAGCAGCTCAGTTCTCACACATTCAGCATGCCTAGAGCTGCCAGCACAAGGAAACCTGGGGATCAGATTCACCAGACCTTTACCCCAGAGGTTTTCATGGTCATGCTTTTCTGGGGAGCTCTTCCCTGGAGAAGTGGTGAGTCCACAGACACCCACGCCAGCTGCATAGGAGCCTGGGCCACTCCGTCCACACACTCATCTCTACCAACAACCTCACTTTGGGCTGAAGAGGAGGTTTGCTATGTGTTGCATGCCTCTGCCATCCCCCGTCTTTCTTCTGCCTTCACATACCACCACAGGGTACTGTAGTCATCTCAGAGAGAAGCGTCACCTGTGGCTCTACCTCTCCTAGATTAATTTCATGTTCTTCAAATGTTACTCAAACAGGCCACTTCAACCAGTCTGTCCCACCGCCATCCATTCACCATGGGGACCTCCTAGAGCTATAGCCAGACTCCGGCTGTGTGTGCGTATGCTCTGCACTTGACCCATCATTCTGGCAACATCACTGACTTCAGCCCAATTAGAGCAGTCATGAATTGGACGCTGTTCACCCTCTGAAACTGAAACTGCCACAGTTTACAGCTAAAGTTCGGACTGTTACACAATGAAACCATTCACACGTCTCATTAACTCTGGACTATGCACTGAAAATAACTGTGTCATTAAGAGTCTATGATTAAATTTTCTCGGTTTATATCATTTATAGGTACCTTCCTGTTCATAACAGCAACTCTCTCTAAATACATAAAACTTTTTGTGCTGTCAGTGTAGGAAAAGTGTTATGTAGAGTGCAATATAATAATTCCTTAGAGTTATTAATTGTTGTCATCCTAAATAATATAGGCCATGGAGGTATTTTAAATCCAAGCTCAAAGATACAGGCATGTAGCCAATCCCTCCAAGACATCAGTACGCCTGTGGCTGTGTATTTTGTACTTTTTGAACTTCATTTTTATTGGTTTTAAATTTATAATGGCAGTAGAGTCCAAGTTTCCGAGTAAGCAAAGTGTACAGGCACTTGAAATTTAATAAGGTTATACTGTTGTCTACACATGGGAAGACACAAGGATCTTCTGCTTATGTGATTTATATGACTGTGTTTCTCTGCTGAGTGTCAACAGCAAGCCTCGTGTTGTACTTGTCTGTGCTCTTGTATTAAGCTTTTTATAACAGATCCAGCACAGGGGTTTCTGTCTATCACAAAGCACTTCCAAACTAAAGCACATGTCCAAAGTCTTGAGAGGCACAATGGAGGGATCATTGCAGAGATGGCTTTGGGAACTTAGGTTTGGTTTGTGCTGCAGTGGAGAAGCAATGGCAAATTCTAGAGCACAAAACCTTGTCAAAAACAGGCAAGGATACAGTAAGTCCATGAAACAATGCAGGGAGACAGGCCAGACCAGGACAAAGAAAAGAATGAACTGTAGAGGCTGGTACTAATAATGAGGTGTAGCAGAGAGAGATGTGGACAAGCCTGGGCCACGGCAACTTTACTGGATGCTGCAAAGGAGAATACAAGATGACCCTGACAGTGTGTGTGAGGAACGATACGCAAGTGGGTTATGTACTTAGAGCAAGATTGTAAGCAGAGAGAGCTCTGCTGGCAACCATTTTGTCCATCTGCAGAGGTAATGTCGCTGCAGATGTCAAGAGGAAATCGTAAAAATAGAGGCTGTCAGCAGCAAGATATGAGATGGACATGCTTTGAAGAAATGTCAGGATAGGGGCCTGCTAGGATGGAAGACATCCCGGGTTCCTGTGATTGTAGCTTATGGAAGAAGAACATACAGCATTTGATTGCAGGTCAGATGTCTGTTTGGAAGAAAATGATAAAGTCAGTTGCTCCCAGGTCCTGAGCCTACAGAAATACTGTTAAGAAGGAAGTAAAAGTGAAAAGGTTTAAGAAGAAAAATTAAAGACCTCCTGCTCACCTGTGCTTACCTCAAGTCGTCAGCAACCCACCTGGAGCAATGCATCAGAGACAGGCTCAAATGTACAGTGGAACAGCTGCGGGGAAGCAGGTTTGTAAGTCAGCAGCAAAGAAACAACGGGTACAACCGGGAATGGATGCCGTGGCATCCTCAGTATGCACCTTGTATTCTCCCCATCCATATCCTGCTCTGTTGCTGTGTTTTACTATAACAAGAAAAATAATTTACAGAGAAATTCCTCCTTGGTCACACGTCCTTTCACTCCTCCCAAACCTCAGCTAGTTTTATGTGACTCTGATGATGGATTTTTCTAGAAGCAGGGTCCTAAAATGTGGCGCATGATTATTATTGCAGCAGACCTATTTATTTGGTATTAATTTCCTGACATCTACTGACATTCACAATCACCTTCTTGAATAAAAAAGGTATTGGGTAGATAGAGGCATTCTACAGAATTCAGGTCTGGATTCAGGTGTCAGTCATGAAGTACTTCAGCAATGGTTTTCATATACTCAATAAACCTGTACTTTTGTACATGAGACAGTGACTAAAGCCCTTCAGTGAAGGTGTGTTGTACTTTTCCATCAGATTCAAAGCTCCCTCTCTCTCACTAAGGTACATGACTGAAGAGGTCATCTATGTTTGATTTGGGAATTATAAAGTTTGTCCATGAATTAAATTTGAAGGCAAGTCTACAAACGGAACAGAGAGAGCTTGAAACTTAGGTCTGCTTGTAAAGTGCATGTTGAAAAGCCATTTTGAAAGGCATTCTAAAATTTGCTCTTATCTTGTTGCCAAATCATCAGTGGTTTGACCCACATATCAGAGTTTTCCTCAAGAAAAAAAAAAAGCTTCAGATGAATCTATTTACGTAGGAAAAGGTCTTTCAAAACAACTGCACAGGGGCCAGGATCAACATCTGAACACGGGCTGAGTTGTTACATTTTTAGAATTATTTCTTTCATTAGAGGCATGAGGGATATCTCAGGCATCTTGGGGCCTGATTCGGAGTTGTATCATCCTAAGCTAGTAATTGCTCTGCTGGGTAAAATCCTGCCTTTATGTGTGCAAGGCTTCTAAACCCAGCTCTTCTCCAATTCTAAGCAGGCAAGCCCACCTTGCCTACCATGCTGCTGGTAGTAGCAGCTGCATTGTTGAATTGTTATGGTTCAGATCTTCCGCAAGAACAAGACCCCCAGTCAGGGGGTCAGCAAACTTCTTTCCATCTGGTTGCTGCCTTTTCATTTAGGCAGTGAGTGGGTGTATAAAAAAAGGGGTGGTTGCTCAAGCAACTGCACTGAATGCCCTAGAGATACCCTGTATTGAATGCCTTGTATGTGCCAACTATTTCTGAGCTCTTTGCTGCAATTAGGTAGCAATGAAGCACCAAGGTGAGGGAAAGCACAAACTTTTGTGAATAAAGCATGACCCTAGGCACCAGGACTGCAAAGCAGGGGTAGTGGCAGTCTGGTCCTAAAGCGAGTGGGTGCCTACAGAGAAAATCCTGGAGGAAGTGCAGCAGAATTGGTCTGCAGGGTCTCAAAACTAAGAACCTTTTCTTTACTCTAAAAAAGGACTTTTAATGAAAGAAACATCTGTATCAGAAAACGTAGGAGTCTGAAATAAAAAACTTTGACTTTATTCTCTCTCCAGTCATTCATGCACTTTCTGCATTCTTTCCTACGCAGGGCCTCAATGTTATCACTGCATGCGCAGAGATGTCGCTGACTCAGAAACATTACAGAATTACATACAGCATTTCTGCAAATAGATCATCAGAGGTGCATCCTTCAGAACCTGCACCCAAGGAGCTGGGTGCTTTATCTCTCTGATTTGGGGGAGAGCTGACTCCTGCTCTAAAATTGTGCAGTCACCAGTGGCACCTCTGTGGTACTTGAGAAGGTTGAAGTAGCCCTCTCATAACATCACCTCCGTTCCCCAGGAGTGCTGACAGCTTTTCCCTTGCAAAGGGCTTTATCTGGACCTGAGAACTCGTATCACATGGGCAAGTGGTTAGAGCACTTCAATGTCCCACTGGAGATCTCCCTTCAGGGTTCCCCTGCTGTGAGTACCCTCCCCATCACGCCAGTCTGACAGGGCAGAAGGGTGGAGGGACACCCACACCTTTAAAACATTTTGTGCCAGTTTGCACGAAAGCAACAAGGAAGATTGCTATGAAATCTGTGCCAGATGGGAAAGCTCTTCACCAAGAACTCTAGTAAATCTCTAGCCATGTGGAAAAAAACTTCCCTTATGTGAAACTGCTGTAAAGCAGACTTCATAATCTGATCACTTGCCCGAAGAGAGGGTGTTGAGCCCTGCTTCTGATCCTGGACACAGCAGTATAAACAAGGCACAATTTCATCAAAGCCACCAAAGCAGCAGAGGGGGAAGGCTGGCATGACTGTGAGGAACATCTGGCTTGATGCAGTAACAAAATCTGGACCAAATGGGTTTTAAGCATCTCCCATTTTCAGCTATTTTAGTCTATGAAAAGATAGCCGACATCAATATATTCCTGAGATGTCTGAGATAACTAAGGCCACCATCTCTCCTGAGAGACCCTACTGAGCACAGTGGTGTACGCACAGGCTTTGGAGTACTCGAGCCCAGAATTTACAGTAAAGCATCTAATGGGATCCAGGATTTGCCCATTCCCTCTCACTCAGGAACAGCTGATTTCAGCCAAATTAACTATTAATATGAAAACCTTCTTTCTGACAGGTGTTCAGCGCTGAGATTATTTAAAATGCCAAGTAAGATTTTTTTTTTCCATGTGTCACTCGGCTGCATTGCCAAAAGTCTCGTCACAAGAATGCCTTAAAATTAAAAAAAAAAAAAAAAAAAAGAGTAACACTTTTGACAGGGCAGGGCTTTGCAGCATTGGAAGAGAGAAACCTTGGAGGAAGCGAGACAAACACAGCTGGGAGCTGAAACGGCTTCACCAGCCACTCACTGTGCCCATCCCGGATGACTGATCCGCAGAATTCCCAGCGGCAGGAGGCTGGCGGTGTAAGAGGGGCTGGGGGTGGAGAAACCCGCGGAAAATGGCTCCAAGCAACAGCCTCGCAGAGGGACAAAAAAATTAAAGCATCCTGCGAATAACGACGCCGGCCGCGGGGATTTGGGAAGCAGGAGGAGGTGTGCGGCAGGGAACGGAGGGAGGAAAGGCGGCTGCTGCCGCTGAAATCACCCCGGGGCGACCGAGATTTCACGGCGTCATTTACAAATCCCTGCAAGGCCGGGGCGAGCCGCGGAGCGGGGATGCTCCCAGCGGCGCCCGGCCGGTGGCTGCGCCCCCTCCGCGCCGCCACCACCTCGGTGCGGGGGGGCCGG